>NC_133538.1:77623787-77931148 GCF_048544455.1 Silene latifolia
CAATCCACTTACATATCTCAAGTGAAGCAGCAAAGTTGAACGTTCCCAAAAGATTTCCATTTATCTCGAAACAACTTTTGTCGCAGCTCTTCAAAGGCTTATGACTAAAGGAAAACTGCAACCAATCGGACCCAATCCAGACCCGTCTGAACAGAATAAAACCTGTTTCTGGGATGGCAACGACTATTGCCTATATCATCAAGGAAAAGGTCATGATACTAAAGCATGCTTCAAACTGAAATATGTTATTCAAGATATGATCGACAACCACGAACTGATAGTTTCATCCTTAAGTAAAACAAGTGATCAAGCCAACCCCAATGGGTGTCTCATTTTGCACAGACATGGAAGCCTTATAGACTATTGTCCTCAAAATATCTCAAACAACGAGAGTGAAGTGCTCAAGTGGGTCAATGCTGAAGACTGAACATTCAAGCCGCTGGATGCTAAAGCAGAGATCTTTGAAAAGGAAAGTGATGAGTAGGAGTCTGTATCTGAGATTGAGTCAGTGTCTGAATCCGAGTCTTAGGCTTTCTCATATCTATCCTAATGTCTGTTCTTCTATTCCTAAGTGACAAACTAAGAGTTGTTCCCATGAGTCACGTATATTCCTCGAGTCTGTGCTAACCTCTTATTTATCTAAATAAAACATCAACTTTCAACTTTCATATATTCTTCTCTCTTCCTTTACCATTTCTCGTTGACAACGAGAATAGATTTAAAACAAATACAACGCTCCGATTCAATGTGAGTACACTCAGGTGACGTTTCGTACCAAGTAAGCAAAGGACCCGGAACTCCATGTCCATTTTCTTTACATGTTCCATCTCTTGCAATAGAAACCTTTCATTAGCACCCAATTTAGAACGAGCTTTTATCAAAGAGATTCTATGACGAACCTAGATAACAAACTCAGAACATCTCCGAGCTCATGATCACTGACGGAAAGCATGCCCATTCCTCACAAAAAAAACCCAACAAAAACACCAACCTGCATCTGGCAAGAATGCTCCATTTTTTCACATACACACAAAATCCCATCACAAAAACATAAACAAACGTCTAACAAAAACTTTAGCAAACCAGGACAAAAATCCAAAACCTTCAAATAGCCCAAATACCTTAGTGCTTTTGGAGGAGGATCCACTCCACAATGGTCGCGATTTCAATCGTGTCCAAGTTTACGAACGATAGGCAACACTGAACTTCACACCGACATATTCAAAACAACGGCAACACAAAAGAAGCACACCACATTCCCAAATACCCAAAACCAAAGCTAAAGCAAAAAGCCAAAACCAAAGTCAAATGAGTCCAAAAGGCCAAAACCTACGACCAATGAGTTTAAAAAACCAAATCTCGGACCAATATGTCCAAAACACCAAAACCTAGGACCAATGAGTCCAAAAACAGAAAAATACCGGACCAATGAGTCCAAAACACCAAAATCAAGGACCAATGAGTACAAAACACAAAAATTGCAGACCAATGAGTCGAGAACACCAAAATCTAGGACCAATGAGTCCAAAACACCAAAACCTCGGACCAATGAGTCCAGAACACCAAAACCCAGGACCAATGAGTCCAAAACACCAAATCCAGGACCAATGAGTCCAAAACACCAAAATCGTAGACCATTGAGTCCACAACACCCAAACCTAGGACTAATGAGTCCAAAACACCAAAATCGAGGATCAATGAGTCCAAAACACCAAAACCGTGGACTAAGGAGTCCAGAACACCAAAACTCAAGACCAATGAGCCCAAAACACCAAATTTAGGACCAATGAGTCCAAAAGACAAAAACCCCTGACCAATGTGTCTAAGACAACAAAACCCAGGACCAATGAGTCCAAAACACTAATACCAGGACCAATGAGTCCAAAACACCAAACACCAAAACCTTATGTCAAAAATATCAAGCAAGAGCTCAAAACTGTTCACCTAACAACACACCCAACCTATCTCCACCCCTAAGTCGTTCTAGAGACTATCACAAGGAGATCTATCTAGGATCCTGGGATTCCCCTCAAGAGCATAACCAACATTATTTCACCCCTTAGTGTTTCTAGAGACAGTTAGAGGGAGATTTATTAGGCTTCTGAGGATTCCCCTCAACCTCGAAACATTACACCTTAACATTTATAGTCAAGACATGGAAGTCTGATCCCGCGTTATTTACCAACCATTTCTTGCTCGGGCTACATCAAGCCTCAGACCCTATTTCGCACCACATTACAAGCCGTAACCCATTAGCCTAAACACCACAAATGCAAGCTCCAGATTTTTATCTGTCAAACAAACCTCTTATTACCTAGCTTCACATCCTGAAATGCAGAAGCCTTTTTAACCCTGACCCAGATAGAGAGTCATCGAATACTTTGCTTCCCGGAACGGGACGTACGCAGTTTACCCTTAGGGTCCACTTTTTAGTGTGTCCTCATATGACAAGGAATATTTTCACAAATTATATCTCTTCGACTCATAATCGAGGGGAATTCTCTTAATTCAATTTTTCGAGTCACCAAACGAAATTTATCGTTGTGACCCTTACACTTTATGGTCCTAACAGCTAGCTTCGACACTCACGCAGAACTATAATCTGGTTTGATTTCACTTCACGTGAATACGTAGGTAGTCCTTCAAGAACGCAACCATACACCTCAATTTCAATTACCAACACACGCAAGAAATACGATCTTGTTTGATTTCGCAACACGCAAATACGTAGGCAATCCTACTACAAGGACACAACCGCACACTCCTTTCACAACCGCACACCACTTTCACACAATCCTTTCATAACCGCGCAATCATTTCACAAAAGCACCCCTTTCACAACATTCCAACATCTCAATTGATACGGTCGTTATGTACGAAAAATAAATACCTAAGTACTATTAACAGAAGTCAGCGGTAAGTAGGGTCGATCTCCACAGGGAGGTTATTTTGCTAATTATCTGTTTAACTCGATCATCGAATGTCACGAAAATGGGGTTTAAATTATTTTACTAAAACTATTAAGAGATTAAAAGAGAGAAATTAACAGTAAGAGAAGGGAACTAGGATTTCGGGTCCTCAATAAACGTCAGTTAATCACAGCTAAGGTCACAGATCAGTCGATGTGTCGGTCTAAGGGGCAACGAATATCTCCTTTCGGTCTCAATTCGCCCTAAAATGCTATTAGCTTAACTTTCGCCCTCACTAAAGCATCCTATTGTTCACTGCAGGTCTCACCCCTTCCAACCTTTCGGTCCAGGTCAAGGTTTACCAATATTAAAAGGCTAATTGCTTCGAATCAACTAGCAGGATACAGTTAAAGCAACGATTAACAACATAGATATAGCTACAACGACAGATCTAATAACCTATTTAGCAATTAACATCGGTCTATTGAATCACCTAATCCTAGCAGGAGAATTTAGCTAGACATAATTAAATAAGCAAGAACAAGGGAAAGAATGATAAACATTTAAATAAATTAAAGAGGAAAAGGAAGGGAAAGAAGTTACAGTAGAAAAGGATCCGGAAATTAGAGATGAATAATGGAGCAGAGTAACAGTGTATGGAATTATAGGAGATCCCGAGAGGGGAAGAGAAGAGAGATCCCGAGAGGGGAAGATAAGAGAGAGTTACAAATGACGTAAAACCTTCCTATTTATAAGAAAATAGGAATTATTCAACCTAATGACGGAAATAAACTAAAAAGCCCAAGCCTGTAGCAGAATCCACTCGATCGAGTAAACTAAAGCTTAAACCACTCGATCGAGTAGAAAATCTACTCGATCGAGTAAATCCTATAATGCAACTACTCGATCGGGTAGAAAAAGGACTCGATCCAACAAAATTGTACTCGATCGAGTACTTTCCAGCGCACAATTTCCTGCTTTGAGCACTGAACTCCAAACGGCTGCCATTTCTTCGTTACTTGGTCAAACAGGGCGATTCCGGTGGCATTGGAAAGATAAGAGGACAAAATTTCATCTCCAATTGGAATCACCTGAATATTAGTTGTAGAACTCGAACTATGGCTCTCCAAAGTAGGCACTAGCAATTTGAAGTTCTTCCTTTGCTCGCCTAGCTATCTTTCTTCTTTGCGCATCTCAAAATAGCTACATTCCCGCTCCAAATTCACTCTTCCTCCAAATGCATGCTAAAGGGACGGTAAATGGCTTGATTTCACTACTTCCTGGTCCATTCCTGCAATTAAGACAAAATCAACCAAAGTAGCATATTCGGGGCATTTCGTAGCATAAACTACGATAAAAGCGTGGAAATACGTGCATGAAAAGGCCTAAAAAGACTATATAAAATGCACGTATCAAATCTCCCCAAAACAAAGCTTTACTCGTCCTCGAGTAAACTAAATGCAAACTAATGGAACGGAAAAGATAACTCAGAGCTAGCTACAAATGCCCACTTAAACCAATTTAATGCAAGCAAACTAACACTTATAGCTAACAGTCAAATGCAAACGAGTTGTAAGATGTTTATAATAAAGCTGAACCGTCGACCTTGCAAGACCTTTAATAATGGACACTCACGGGTCACTCTTCTCTCATGAAGCAAAGGGTAAGCATATGAATGTAAGAGAGGAAGAGAAATAGTCGCTCACCTAAACTACGACCTACACAACATGCATGCAACTAATATGATAGACAATTCTAGCTACCGTACACACATTCCAACCAAACAAGGTCCTGTCACAGCCGAGGGCTTACAAAAATATGGTAAAGTGAGGCAATGGGTAAGAAAAGGCAAAACATTTATGGGAATGTGGAGGTATAGGTGATCAAGCTAGTACCTAAACAAAACCATATAACAACATCCATTTCCAACTCAATTATGAAATTAAGCACAATGCCTTTCATTTGGCATAAAACTCACCAAACCGAACTGAAAAATACTCCTAAATAAATGTAAATAAAGCATAGGAGTGAAACCGTCAACCAAACATCTTTTTTTTTTCTTTTTCTATTCTCGGTTTCTCTTTCTTCTTCTTCTTTTTTCATTTTTCATCACGTTTTTTTTTTCTTTTTCTTTTCCCATTTTTTTTTTCTTTTTTTTCATCAACCTCCTTTTCTTCATAAATCACCAACTCCAAATCGATATGATATGAACCAAATTTGGCACAATGAAGTATATACCGCAAAAACAATCTAAACTACTTTGACAGGGCAGGCTAAATTTGGATGTAGTTAAGGGTCAACAGGCAGATTTGGCTAATGTGGATTTAAACGGGTAAAAATGAAAGAAAAGGGAATGTAAGCACCTCTGTGCATGTGACACCAACCACTAACCCGAATGTATGTAGGCAAAAAGAAATTGAATTTCATATACGTGCAAATTAATGATACATGATATGCAAGGAGTAACTACTCACAATCCTACATGAAACTGGTCACAAATGACACCAGTTTATACGGCTCTAATCCTTAGAAAATATAAGTAGGTTGCCAAAATTTGAGGTCAAGTCTATTCGTTCAGCTAAATTAAACATTAACTCGTAGATATGCAAAAGACAAAGCTAAAAGATAACAGTTTATTGCAAGGCTTAAGCAAAAAGACAAATAATAGTGCAATTTCATCATTGAAATCTACCGTTCCGACTCAACCTATATGCTAAAATAAACATGAAATTTTTGAAATTTTTGAAATTTTTCAATTTTTATGAGTATGAGATTTTTCATTTTTATGAAAATAAACAACAATGCATACTGAAATTAAACGTGATAACAGAAATGCAATAAAAACCAGATGCAGACACAGATATGGATGCATAACCTCCCCAAACCAAACCGTACAATGCCCTCATAGTACCAAAACATTGAAAGGAAATGCAAACTAAAAAGAGAAAGAGAGTAAATGCGGAAAACTTACAAGATTGCGCGAATAAGGGACCTCCCCAAACCAGCCAGTGACATGGGAGGTCACTAATAGCTCCGAAACATCGTCACTAGAAGTTATCCAAGCAATGGGTGTCCAAAACAGCTCGATCGAGAGGAATAGCGGTCGATCGAGTAGTTCTCTATTTGCAGGTGCTCGATCGACTAAAATAATCACTCGGTCGAGTGGATTTAGCAGCGAAAGTGCTCGATCGAGTAAATTTTTTTTTTTTTTTTTTTTTTTGCAGGTACTCGATCGAGTGATTTCGGCAGCAAGAGCTCTCGATCGAGTACAAAAAGTACTCGATCGAGTGATTTCAGTAGCAAAAAGCTCTCGATCGAGTACAAAAAGTACTCGATCGAGTGATCCTTAGTATATTCCTGCAAAAGACGCAATAAAAACAGCCCGCAAACCAACAAAACACGCGTAGCTGAGATAGTCTATGGTATGAAAATCATTTATCACAACTGAAATGAAATAAAATGAAAAATAAATCTCCGGGTTGCCTCCCGGGTAGCGCTAGCTTCAGCCAGGTCCAAGCTCGACCTTCTTTTCTTCGAGCCTCTCTAATCAGTTATAATCAAAACAGCTCAAAGCGCGCATCATTAAATCATACATCTGCGCATGTGCTACAGAAAAGCATAAGTAGCACCACAGTGGAATAAAAATATAGGAAATAAAAGTATATAAACATTTAAGTCGAACAAATTTCCTATGCGAGCTCCTAAATTTATCCACAAAATAAAGGAGCGCGGGAGCAATAGACGATAAATTATGGTCCCGATTCAGATTAGCAATTTTGAGATGACAAGGTCGGTGAAAATTCGTTAATTTATACGTCCACATGGGAGGGTGTATAGCATTAATAGAAGAAGCACGAATCAAACGAGGCAATAATCTATTAAAACAAACAATAATAAAATTATCGTTTACTACCTCAGGTTGCTCGCTCTCAATGACGGAATCACTGACAAAGGAATGTATTACCTCATCCGTGCTAGGAGCAAATACCGACTCAGCGGTCCTTTCGTCACCCTCCTCAGTGGAATTTGTCCCGTAAATCTCAGCCTCAAGTGTATCCAACTTGGCTTTGAATAAGAGAGGCTCACCGTAACCGTTATCATCATCAAACTCGTCACCCAAAACAAATCCACATGACGAATTATTGCTCTCGCTGGCCAGTTCAGTCGATCGAGTAGAATTGTTACTCGATCGACCACTTCCTTCCTGATTTTCACTCCATCGAGTAGAAATATCACTCGATCGAGAACTTTCTTCTGGAAATTCACTCGATCGACTAATATCAGTCACTCGATCGAGTGATTCTTCCTGTACAGCGCTGAAGTCTTCGTGTAAGCTATTGGAATATGATAGAAATTCGACATCCGAGTCATAAAGATCATCCTCAGCATTGGGCAACACGGGTTCTTCATAGGAAAAACCGTTCTCAATAAAGTATACCTCTTCTGGCTGCCAATTATCCGAATCAGCTGCTAACTGAGCAATTATAGACTCGAGCTTATCAAATCGCGAAAAGGTGCGTCTATCACTCTCTTGCCATTGGAATGCAAGTGTTTCCAACAAAGATTTCAGCTCCGCAATCTCTTCTTTCTGTATATCAGGAGGATCTTGTTGCGGTGGCCATTGATAGGGTGGATGTGGCGTAGGAGCAGTGCAGTAATTACCACAACCCCAAGATTTCTTCCTTTCCCAACTAGCAGGTTTTTCAGTTTGAGCTTCAAACTGAGCGATAAGTCGGGAAACGGATGTCATCTCGGCAAAAGGGATCGAAGGTACTCAAGCCTTCCCTTCGATATCTCCCTCAGTAGCCTGTCTAATAAACCTGTAGGCCTATCAAAACAGCACTAAAGAAAAAGATAAGAATAGCCTCAAGGTACTTAGTCTTCCCTTGAGGCGAAAGACAACCAAAATAAAACAGATAAAAAGCGTCGCCTCCCCGGCAACGGCGCCAAAATTTGATACGGTCGTTATGTACCAAAAATAAATACCTAAGTACTACTAACAGAAGTCAGCGGTAAGTAGGGTCGATCTCCACAGGGAGGCTATTTTGCTAATTATCTGTTTAACTCAGTCTGGCAGAATGTCACAAAAATGGGGGTTTAAATTATTTTACTAAAACTATTAAGAGATTAAAAGAGAGAAATTCACAGTAAGAGAAGGGAACTAGGATTTCGGGTCATCAATAAACGTCGATTAATCACGCTAAGGTCACGGATCGGTCGATGTGTCGGTCTAAGGGGCAACGAATATCTCCTTTCGGTCTCAATTCGCCCTAAAATGCTATTAGCTTAACTTTCGCCCTCACTAAAGCATCCTATTGTTCACTGCAAGTCTCACCCCTTCCAACCTTTCGGTCCAGGTCAAGGTTTACCAATATTAAAAGGCTAATTGCTTCGAATCAACTAGCAGGGTACAGTTAAAGCAGCGATTAACAACATAGACATAACTACAATGACACATCTAATAACCTAATTCGCAATTAACATCGGTCTATTGAATCACCTAATCCTAGAAGGAGAATTTAGCTAGACATAATTAAATAAGCAAGAACAAGGGAAAGAATGATAAACATTTAAATAAATTAAAGAGGAAAAGGAAGGGAAAGAAGTTACAGTAGAAAAGGATCCGGAAATTAGAGATGAATAATGTAGCAGAGTAATAGTGTATGGAATTATAAGAGATCCCGAGAGGGGAAGAGAAGAGAGATCCAGAGAGGGGAAGATAAGAGAGAGTTACAAATGACGTAAAACCTTCCTATTTATAAGAAAATAGGAATTATTCAACCTAATGACGGAAATAAACTAAAAAGCCCAAGCCCGTAGGAGAATCCACTCGATCGAGTAAACTAAAGCTTAAACCACTCGATCGAGTAGAAAATATACTCGATCGAGTAAATCCTAAAATGCAACTACTCGATCGAGTAGAAAAAGGACTCGATCGAACAAAATTGTACTCGATCGAGTACTTTCCAGCGCACAATTTCCTGCTTTGCGCACTGAACTTCAAACGGCTGCCATTTATTTGTTACTTGGTCAAACAGGGCGATTCCGATGACATTAGAAAGCTAAGAGTACAAACGTTTATCTCCAATTGGAATCACTTGAATATCAGTTGTAAAACCCGAGATATGGCTCTCCAAAGTAGGCACTAGAAATTTAAATTTCTTCCTTTGCTCGCCTAGCTATCGTTCTTCTTTGCGCATCTTAAAATAGCTACATTCCCGCTCCAAATTCACTCTTCCTCCAAATGCATGCTAAACGAATGGTAAATGGCTTGATTTCACTACTTCCTGGTCCATTCCTGCAATTAAGACAAAATCAACCAAAGCAGCATATTCAGGGCATTTCGTAGCATAAACTACGATAAAAGCGTGGAAATACGTGCATGAAAAGGCCTTAAAAGACTATATAAAATGCACGTATCATCAATCCTTAATAACCAGCTAAGAACTACAGTCTGGATTGATCTCACTTCACGTGAATACGGAGGCAATCCTCTAACAAGGATAAAACCATCGCTTATAACCATCCCATTTAAAACATAAGCCACAACCATAACTTCGAATCCACCACATACAACCATCCCTCTCAAACATCACTCCCAGTGGCTCACTGTCAATCCATCATTTCTAATCCCTTAAAAACAACCCCTTTTAATCTCTACCATCACCATCAATCCTCAAAACTAACCCACTCATCCGCAAACTTAATCCTATACCTCATTAATGGGGACTCCTTCTTAAAGGCGTCACCAAATGCTTTCTTTTGCCAAATTCCTACCTTCTCACTCTGGTGGCTTCTTTTCCGAGATGTTACTCGTCCTTCATTCTTTGAGTCCAACTAAATCCCAAAACAAACCACCTTTATCCTAGTGCTTGTTTTGGACAATGGCAAGATCTTGGGTTCACTCTCCGAATCATCACACCTCGAGTAGGGATTTTAAACAAGAAAACTATGGCGAAGATGCGAAAAGAAGATAATACGATTTATGCTTTTGTATACCCTCAACCAATCGGACCTTCTATCTTAAGGATCTGATACGCGTTGTCACCCTTTCTTGGCTAGGAGTTGCACATGCACATGCAAAGTCTGGCAGAGTCACCCTCGTGTCGTGTCAAAACTGAGTTTAAATCACGTTCACGTCAATCTGTTTGTTAGTCTGTCAGTCTTCGTCCGTGTGAGCCAATGTCATGACAAGTTCAGCGTCTCAAACCTATCAAATGATGGATCTCTGAGAAACAAGACTCAATCTTAAGCTTTACAACTTTCGAAACTTTTATCTCCCCTCACGCGAGATATTACGTGCTAATTGCTTAAATCTTTATGTGCTTATATGCTTGCGTTCCTACGTGCCTGTTTATGAGACTACGAGGTCACTAACCATGCAGATAATCGTAAGAAACAAAACGCACTCCAGCTGAGTACTGAGTTCTTCCCAGCAAACGCCAAACCGTCAAGTCCAAGGGCTTTAAATGCGGTAATTACTTGTCATACTTTACATCTCGATGAGCGGCGGCAACTGATGTCCCCAGTGAGTCCTGGCAAGTTTGTAACTCCTCACCGAGTGCCGATTTTCAAATTAAAGTCACACAGGTCTTTCGACGATCCTCGCAACATGATTCATCATCCCGAAGCAGCGTTCTCCCTAAATGGTAATCCAGAGACCCTTGCTAATATGATTTATCCCCACGGAGTTCGTTTAGGACCCCAAGAAAGCTGGAGTTCATTGCTCCTTAGCTAAACCTTTAAACATCAATATGACAAAGAAATCACTACCCTAAGACACATGGGATATTTTGTTTGAATTATTAATCTCATTAATTTACATATTCATATAAGAAAAGATTTATTTAGTCATAAAATAAAACTTAGATCTTATGCATGCAAACATAAATAAGATAAGAGAAGAAATCGTCTTTCTTACTATGGGTTTTCGGATATATGGGTACAAATGAATTCTCCTTCTCACTTGTTCTTGAGCTTCCTTATAATGGATGAACAAGGATCCAAAATAGAATCCCTCCCAAAAGTGAATACTGAAGGTGTAACTCTTAATAATTAATAATACAATGAACTAGTAATATTATTAATCTTGCTAAAAATCGACCCAAAATATTATATTGCTCTCTTGTTTATTCGGCCAAGAGAAGGGAAGGATTTTGGAGATTTTATTTCTCTAATATTTCATAAGATGTAGAGAGAATTTTTGATAATTTCTTACACTAGAAATTATAATACAAAGTAGTGAATAATAGAGAAAAACTCTATGTTTTTCTCTGAGAAAAACCGGTGGGGAGGGGTGTGGTGAGCCAATGCATGGTGCTCATTTTCTTCCCATGAAAGTAGGCTTGCATGGCTACTATTAAGTAGCTAATCATTTTGTTCTCCACTTAAAAATAATTAACACAATTTAAACCTAATACTCCCTTCATTTTTCGGCACTTATAAAATGGGAGGTCCATTTTATTTGTCATTTGTCAATTGTCACATGTTACAAGTCATGTGTAATTGTAATGTATTTTTAACATATTAAAAATCAACGTATTAATAAAAATACGTCATGTACAAAATCGACCTAGTAATTCATAATTACTTGTACCAAAACGGTTTATCAATTATAAATCACAACGTCTTGTATTTATAATAAATTATTCATTCAGTTTCAATTGTTTCGTAAACAATAATTTTACCTAAGTAATAAAACAATTTGATTACTTAGACCGTATCTTATTTAATCGAATTACAATAAGACACGTCAATTATACTCACAAAATCGTCCGTCAATTTTAAGAAATTTAATTAACCCGTATCGACATACGATCAATTAAATAATCAATTAAGAGTGTCACCCTTTAGGTATGACCTAAAAGGATTAACTAATCACCACCGTCGCACGATAGTAATGTCAAACTCTAGTTAGTCAATCATTATCGATATGTGTGGACCAGTTGACTGTAAAATATTACATCCCACATGTATACTTAAAATGAGATTTAAAGATGTGATCATCATGATCGACAGTTGTGATCCCATTATTGTCGGAGGACACATATTCCAACAATCTCCCACTTGTCCTCGACAAGTGTGCGTCACCAATTCTCTTGTCCTATTACTATCTCTCACTCAATGCAAGATGTCTTTCAGGTCATACTTGCAAGTGATCATATCGAGATTGGTTTCCTCGATCTGGAGAATAACTGATTGAACGGAATTATCTACCATAGATACCTTCCGAGTGTGGCCACGCATTTCCAGTTCATTACTCCTCGAGTGGCCCTGAGATATTGTTATAACCCTGACAAGGGGTGGACAATTCCTATCGCACTTATTCCCTTTGACTAGCCATAGCCATCATAACCCAAAATATGCCCATTTGACCCCATTTACGAAGGTCGTAGTAACATAAATCAAAGTTAATCTGAAACTGTGCCACCTTAGGCGAACAGTCTTTAGTCAAAAGAATCGACTTATTAGAATACTATAGTAGCTCTCGCCACGACCAAGCTATATAAATTTGCCAGAACTCTATAAGCGGTCATTAGCCAGACAAAGTGTTCCTAACAATCTGCCTATGTGATCGACTAGTCATCTCATATGACTCCATGGCATCTGAACTTGCCATCAATCGCATCACACTCTAGTCACTTCGAGACGTCACCTCATACAAATGACTATGGGCAATTACTATGTCAATTTAGTTCACTTTAATGGGGTTCAATCTTGTCTCTACAACTCATTTGAATATGACAAAGTAATGGAAAAATAAAAGAAAAATGTGATTATGAACATGAACAAAAATAACACTTTTATTTCATTTCAAAATCTAACACAAACTTGGTACACGTTTATGACCCATGGACGCAACATGTCCATCATGCTTAGCCTGCGATAAAGGCTTGGTAAGCAGATCAGCTATGTTATCATCCGTCCCAACCTTATATATCGCAATTTCCATTCTTTCAATGAAATCTTAAATTACATGATATTTTCTAAGTACATCTCTAGATCTATTACTAGACTTTGGCTCTTTAGCTTGGAAGATCGTCCCACTATTATCACAATAAAGAGTGATGGGATCATTGGCGGCAGGTACTACTTTTAGACCTTCCGTGAATTGCCTGATCCAAACAGCTTCCTTGGCAGCTTCTGATGCTGCAATGTACTCAGCCTCCGTTGTTGAATCCGCAGTTACAGCTTCCTTGAAGCTTCTCCAGCTAACAACACCACCATTGAGCATGAAAACAAAACCAGCTTGTGATTTCATGTCATCTCTATCCGTTTGAACACTTGAGTCCGTCTAACCAATAACACGGAGCTCGGTGTCTCCTCCAAACACTAAGATAGAATACTTAGTTCTTCTCAAGTACTTAAGGATGTTCTTGACGGCTATCCAGTGACTCTCACCTGGTTTTCCTTGATATCTACTCATCATGCTCAAGGCATACGAGACATCGGGACGTGTGCATATTATGGCGTACATAATTGATCCAATAGTGGAAGCATAAGGGATCAACTTCATGCATTGAACATCATGGGGTTCGGAGGGCGATTGAGACTTGCTTAATATTGTCCCAGTTACCATAGGTACCAATCCCCTTTTGGATGTGTCCATGATGAACCGTCGAAGAATGTTATCAACATAAGATTCTTGACTTAGTGCCAATATCCTCTTGGATCTATCTCTATGGATCCCGATACCTAATATGCGTTGTGCCTCTCCTAAATCCTTCATTTGGTAATGGTTGCCTAACCACTTCTTAACAGAAGACAACATTGGAATGTTATTTCCAATGAGTAGTATGTCATCGACATACAAGATTAGGAACACAACATTGCTCCCACTAAATTTCATGTATAAACATGGTTCCTCAACACTTAGAGTGAAACCATTCTCTTTTATCACATGATCGAATCGATGATTCCAGCTTCTAGATGCTTGCTTAAGACCATAAATGGACCTCTTAAGTTTGCATACTTGGTCAGGATTTTTATGATCAACAAAACCTTCGGGTTGTATCATGTCCACCTCTTATTCTAAATGCCCATTTAGAAAAGCGGTTTTGACATCCATTTCCCATATTTCATAATCATGAAATGCGGTAATCGCTAACAAAATCCGTATGGATCTTAGCATGGCTACGGGGGCGAAGGTTTCATCAAAATGAAGACCTTAGACTTGGGTAAATCCTTTTGCCACTAGCCTAGCTTTGTAGACGTCATCATGTCCTTCTATGCCATTCTTGACCTTGAAAATCCATTTGCATTGAAGAGGTCTTGCCCCTTTAGGCAAATCCACCAAGTTCCAAACTTGGTTTTCATGCATAGAATCCATCTCGGACTTCATGGCTTCAAGCCATAAGGAGGAATTTGGAGTAGAGATTGCGGCCTTGTAGGTGGCGGGCTCGTCACTTTATAAAAGCAACACATCGAGTGTTCCATCTTCTTCGATAAGTCCCATATATCGACCGGGATGGCGAATAACTCGGCCCGTTCTTCTAAGTGGAGGAGGGACAACCGCGTTAGATGACGAAGGAACATCTTCTTGCGTCTCTACCTCGGTTTGTGGCTCTTGAACTTCATCAAGTTCAAAATTTCTCCCACTCTGTCTCTTAAAAATAAATTCTCTTTCTAAGAAGACAACCTCACAAGACACAAACACTTTGTTTTCTTGAGGTTTATAGAAGTAATAACCTCGGGTGTTAGAATAGCCTACAAAGGTGCATTTTTCAGATCGTGGGGCTAGCTTATTGTCATTTTTGGTTTTGACATAAGCATTACATCCCCAAATTTTCATATAGGATAGATTAGGAACTCTTCCTTTCCATATTTCAAATGAAGTTTTCTCGGTGGCTTTGGTGGGACAATTGTTCAAAGATCTTATTGCGGTTTGAATCGCAAATCCCCAAAACGAGTTCGGTAACTCGGTTTGACTCATCATGGATCGAACCATATCAAGTAGGGTTCGAATTCTCCTTTCGGCAACACCATTGAGTTGTTGTGTTCCGGGTGGAGAAAGTTGTGATATAATACCACAACCTTTAAAGTGTGAATCGAATTCAAGGCTAAGATATTCTCCACCACGATCGGATCGTAGTGCTTTTATCTTTTTGTTCAATTGGTTCTCTACTTCATTTTGAAATTCCTTGAATTTCTCAAAAGCTTCACTCTTATGCTTCATTAAAAAGATATACCCATATCTACTCAAGTCATCGGTGAAGGTTATGAAGTAGTCATAATTTCCTCGGGCGGTGATACTCATTAGTCCACACACATCAGTATGTATGAGTCCCAATAGTTCACATGCTCGAGTTCCTTTACCGCTAAAAGGATTACGAGTCATTTTGCCAAGAAGGCAATATTAGCATATTCCATATGATTGATAATCAAATGGTGTAATCACATTAGTCGAAATTAATCTTTTGATGCGATTCTCGTTTATGTGACCTAATCGACAATGCCAAATGAACAATTCGTTTGGATCACTTGATTTGAGTTTCTTTGATTGAATGTTGTAGATGTCATTAATCGGATTCGAGGTTTCTAAAATGTATATGCCATTAATGGAAGGAGCTTGGCCTATAACCAAGTCGTTCCTTGAAATAGTACAACGATTCGGCCGCTAGCGATTGAAATAATTTTTTTAGAAAGTGTAGGCACATAAAAACAATTATGTAAATACAACTCAAATCCATTAGGCAAAGCCAATACATAAGTTCCCTTGGATTCGGCCGCTACTTGAGCTCCATTTCCAAGGCGTAGATCCACATCTCCTTTGCTAAGCCTCTTCACGTCTCTTAACCCCTGTAAGTGATTACAAAGGTGAGAACCACAACCGGTATCCAGTACCCATGTCGTAGTGGAAGTATAATTTACATCAATAACATAAATTTCCTTAGGAATTTTACCTTTTGGAACGATTATTCCTTCCTTTATATTTCACAAATATACGGGACAATTCCTAAGCCAATGTCCCATGCCGTAGAAATAATGGCACTCATCTTCAACTTGCTTGAAGTTTTTCCCTTTGGAAGCAAGAACTTGATTGCTTGAGCTCCCACTAGTTTCGGCATCTTTCTCTTCCAAAGACAAAGACCCTATAGATTTTATGAGGCGGTCTTCCTGAGACCGGCTCACAAGAGATCTTGTAGTAGTAGGAGGTTTAGAAAAAGTGATGATGTTTATGTTTCCATCCGAACCTATCCCAAAATGAAGTTCTCTTGTAGTGTAGAAATCATTGTTGAAGCAAACGTCGTCAAAAACATTGTGGCAAGACTCAATAGTTATCGGTGTAATAGCGTTTGATGGATTCATTGTAATGAACTACAAGTATGGAGGAAAAGGAAATATTAACATTTGTCATTTTTAATCATACTTGTAAATAATTTTAACAAGATATGAGCATTTATATAGTGACCTCTACCCAACTATTATAAATGATTCCAAGACCCAAATTCATATTAACTTAGGCATAGGTAAAGCCGAATACAACCCTTATCAATATAACTAGGTGGATTAACTCTTTAATCGATTCTACTTTTAGAACTCTTAGTCGATAAAATTACATTAATATTTATCTTTAGCCCGAAACATATCCGACAACCGTCGAGAATACTTTTGTTGAGTTCAACCCAAATTTCGAATAAATGTGTCCATGATCCAAGTTTACATCAACTTGGGCATCGGTAAAGCCGATACAACCCTTATCTTATAAATTCGGTGGGTAGACATTCATCACCCACTTCCCCTGCGTAGCAAGGTTTGTACCCCGGTAAGGCCGAGTGCACTCCCTCACGAAATAGGTTTTCATGGTTTCTAATTTTTGGTTAAGGCTAAGTCTCAATTGTTTATTTTAGCGAGAGGTCGTGTCAATTTATTATCTCTCACGTTTTAAGTGATCTAAAGCGGTGAACTACGATAATTGTAATTGACACGGTCGAATAACTCGATTAAATGATAATGCATGTTTTGTTATGGCGATTTAGCGACGCATGCAACATATAAATAAAATGCAAAGCATAAATAAAATCCTAGTATGGCCTTCCTAAAATAGTAAATCTAATAAATTATTACACATTCGGAAACCAACTCATTTGGTCCCTTGAACTTCGGTCTTGGCATGCATTTCAAGGCAACACTTTCTTTAATGGATCGCCTTCTCGAGTGGCACCGTCTTCAACGTACTCCGGAATAAATAAATTACAAAATGAATTACATAATTTCCTATTTTACATTTGTAATAAAAATAAAAATAAATCTATTAAATTACAAAACGATGATACGAGATCACAATAATTACAACCGAATCGATATTCCCATACATTTCGCGTAATATCAATAAAAACTAAGGCCATACTAAGTAAAATTACAAATTCAAAAATTACATAAAATTAAAATATGACAATCATAAATAAAATGCAGCATTATAATATGTACGAACATGCTAGATTTTATGCTAAATCGCCTTTTAAGAGCCAATATCGTATATTAATCGGTTTTTACGGATTTGCGTGATTTAACTTATTAAAATCACAATAATTACATAAATTCATATTTATGTAAAATTTAATTACCCTAACCATCTTAAGACTAAAAATTAGTCTCCACTAACATTTGACAATAATTAAACTTGATTTCTTCATATTGTTCATAAATGGACCCAAAAATATAAAATTTATGCTATAAACTTCAAATTAAATTATAAAAATTTTAAATAAATTTGAAATTTGAAATTTATACTCAAGAACATTCTGGAAAAATTACCATGACACTCATAATGTTCAAAATTTAGGTTAAAAATTTCGAAAATTTATCGAGAAAAACAATGTTGCGGTTTATCGGTTTTAACAATTTTGACCCTAAAAATATGAGAAAAATTATATTCACCAACTTTTCACTTTTAGATCTGAAATATATTATAAAATTTAACATGTGACGTTTTTCCATTAGTCATGAAGTATGTTTTACCATTATTACTAATTTTTAGACACTATTTATGTGATTTTTCTTCAAAATTCATAAATCATGCATAAAGACTTCATTATAGCCAAATATTTAACACACATATTTTAGAATTTCATGTGACAACATACTAAATTTCCATGACCAGATTCAAAATATAACTGATATTAACCTATTTACCCATTTAAATACGATTTTAACTTGAAAAATCCATATTTCGAGCAAATCTACTCATTTTATCATGAACATTTACAGGCCATTAGTAGATAATATATGTGAAAACATATCCAAAAACCACTGAAAAAAATAGAAGTTTAGCTATTTTTCGTCCAAAAATGACATTTTTATCATAAAAATCACATTTTAATGCCAATATTATATAAAATGAACAATAAAATCCATAAATAAACCAAAATATCCTAAAAATCACTTAGGAACAGAAAATTTTAACATACAAGGTTATTTTTACGTTTAGCTTCATGAAACCAAATTAATTAGTTTTGTATGTTAATCATATAACTCGGAAAAACTATAAACCGATTGGCATGCAAACAACCTAAGGCTCATGATACCGCTTGTTAGAATTATTAATCTCATTAATTTACATATTCGTATATGAAAAGATTTATTCGGTCATAAAATAAAACTTAGATCTTATGCATGCAAACATAAATAAGATGAGAGAAGAAATCGTCTTTCTTACTATGGGTTTTCGGATATATGGGCACAAATGAGTTCTCCTTCTCACTTGTTCTTGAGCTTACTTATAATGGATGAACAAGGATTCAAAATAGAATCCCTCCCAAAAGTGAATACCCAAGGTGTAACTCTTAATAGTTAATAATACAATGAACTAGTAATATTATCAATCTTGCTAAAAATTGACCCAAAATATTATATTGCTCTCTTGTTTATTCGGCCAAGAGAAGGGAAGGATTTTGGAGATTTTATTTCTCTAATATTTCATAAGATGTAGAGAGAATTTTTGAGAATTTCTTACACTAGAAATTATCATATGAAGTAGTGAATAATAGAGAAAAATTCTATGTTTTTCTCTTAGAAAAACCGGTGGGGAGGGGTGTGGTGAGCCAATGCATGGTGCTCATTTTCTTCCCAAGAAAGTAGGCTTGCATGGCTACAATTAGGTAGCTAATTATTTTGTTCTCCACTTAAAAATAATTAACACAATTTAAACCTAATACTCCCTTCATTTTTCGGCACTTATAAAATGGGAGGTCCATTTTATATTTGTCATTTGTCAATTGTCACATGTTACAAGTCATGTGTAATTGTAATGTATTTTTAACATATTAAAAATCAACGTATTAATAAAAATACGTCATGTACAAAATCGACTTAGTAATTCATAATTACTTGTACCAAAACGGTTTATCAATTATAAATCACAACGTCTTGTATTTATAATAAATTATTCATTCAGTTTCAATTGTTTCGTAAACAATAATTTTATCTAAGTAATAAAACAATTTGATTACTTAGACCGTATCTTATTTAATCGAATTACAATATGACACGTCAATTATACTCACAAAATCGTCCGTCAATTTTAAGCAATTTAATTAACCCGTATCGACATACGATCAATTAAATAATCAATTAAGAGTGTCACCTTTTAGGTATGACCTAAGGAGATCAACTAATCACCACCGTCGCACGACAGTAATATCAAACTCTAGTTAGTCAATCATTACCGATATGTGTGGACCAGTTGACTGTAAAATACTACATCCCACATGTATTCTTAAAATGAGATTTAAACATGTGATCATCATGATCGACAGTTGTGATCGCATTATTGACGGAGGACACAAATTCCAACATATTTATCCCCAACCTAGAACCCAACGAAACTTTTGACCACACAGTTAACCCTTAGGTTGTCTAGCCTAGACACTTTATATCCCCCTTAGACTAGCTCCTTAATCTTTGCTTAGATTTCCTGACTTCCTTTGAACTGTTTTAGAGAAACCTCATTAGGTTCCTTAATCATATCCAACATCGACCTAAAATTTAAGCTCCTTAGTAACCCAAGAATCCAAAATTTAGACTCTTGAGGTTACCATATATCAGCATATTGCCTACATTCTTTAGTCTAGATCCACTCGATGCAATCCACTTTTCCCTACAAAAGATCGAACATGAATCCTTTAAGAGATCCAAAGCCTTTTAGCAGCACCCTTAGATTGTCAAGTCTAACCCTTCGGTAATCAAGTCTCTATTGTGCATCCTCTCGAAGGTATCCCAGGTATGATCTCTTCTTATGGATCGCGAGCGTTTATATGTAGTCTAATGGACTTTAAATGACCCGCATCGGCAATCGACAGACTCTAAGTTATTCCTGATGGCATGTCCTTGACTCGAATCCCCGAGTTGCCTCGACGTCGCCCTTCCCGATGGCAAGTCCTTGGCTCAAACTCTTCTGAGTCGCCTCGGCGTTGCAATAGTCTTCAGGTTGTAATATTCGATTGACATGGAGGATATACTTTGATTTTTACCCTGTCCAAGCCTCGCTTAAAGTAGGGGCTCTGTAGATACCCAGTATCTGCACCTTCCAAAAAACACCCAATGATCAATCGGACTACAACGTGTTTTGATATGCGTGCGTGGATTGGCTATATATGAAACGGTTTAATTCACTAATCGGATATGAAAAATAATTTCAAAAATTGTTTTCTAACTTCATTTGCATTAAAACAACACTTTTTAGAGTTAAAACCCACTTCGGACCCAAAACTGACTCAAAAACCTGCAACCCAAGTCAACCTGAGTCAACCCGAGTCTCAAACATTAAAATATTGCCTTAAATGTTTTTATCATGCCATTTGAATTAAAATGACACTTTTCAGAGTTAAACCGACACTAGGCCAAAAACTGATTCAAAATTCAAATCCTGACTCAACATGAATCAAGCCCGAGTCAAGCACAAAATACCGACACCAAATAACACCTAAATATCACTCCACAACCATCTTACATGACAACATAGTGAACACCACAAATCAAACCCACCAAATATTAGATAGAGCAAAGCCCAAGTCCAAATTGAAAAGGACAGAAGACCCAATTGGGGCAATAGGTCGTTCGAAACTCTTTAGGGTTCCTCCTTAGCCTCCAAGCAAACTTAACCAACCTATCATCCCACATTTCGCTATAAACCCCCTCCCCCCCCCCCCCCTTGTACCACCATTTAGAACTACGCGAGTGTTCTGCCCCTTCACCTCTCCCTTAAACTTCTAGGCCTCATAAATTACTAAGTCAAAAAATCGACACCTGTTTTTGACCTACCGATCGAAAACACAAGCCTTACACATTTTGTTTGGTACCGTCACCGTGCATACGACGAACCCATTCGTCCAACTCAACATTAATCAACATGTTTTTAAACAACATATTTTCAAAACAATTCCTTTTTAAGGCACTCTTTTAAACTCATTTTGATACCGAGAAGTCGCATAAAGAGAACACCGTCTCAAAAGTCCTCTACCTTGCAAACATCATAACATGTAAGTTTCAGGGTGTAAATTTTCCACTTATTTCATGTCTTTACTATTTTTATGAGTTTATAAGCATAATAATGCATAACACAATTCAAAACATGGAAAGATCGAGCCAAAACTAGGGTTTAGTCTAAGACACGGCCTCCTTATGTCGCCTGCTGACTCGTGCCCCAATGGGCCTCTCAAACTTAAATACAAATGTGTTTGTGTTCGTCTTTCCGCAACATTTTCCTTTTATTTTTCATTATTTTCTTTAACGATTTTTACCATTTTAATTTATTTTCTTATGTCAATTTTTTACCATTAGCGAAATCATCCTTGGTTCCTTATACCATGACGGTTTATTCCGTGACTCGATGATATTATTGGTTAGTTACAAATCAATGGGTATTTTAACATGCTTCTCTTTTGCTTAGCATTTTTCCTCACTTATTCACATTTTCAAGCATTTTTGTCATATTCATAATCATCCTTGGTTCTTTATACCACGTCGGTTTAATCCCGAGTACGGTGACATATGTTGACTAATTACTAATAAATGAACTTAACATAATTAGTTAATATCAAACATTTTTCTCACTTTTATTTAATTTTATTTTCATCTTTATCTTTGACCATATCGCCCTTGGTTAACATATTTGCAATGATGAAACGGTTAAGCATATACGTTTTACATTTTTATTTGTAAACTCTACTTTTCAAAATTGTAAATCCGACATCGAATATTACTAATACAATATTAATTATTCTGAGCCATCCAAATGATATTCGCAAACATTTAACACAAAAGCGGTTTTTTACAACCTTTTAAATAACATGGAAATGCCCCTTGAGTCACCTCATGGGTCGCGCCCCAAGAGGCCGTCTGTTTTCACATTTCAAAACCGGGACAGAGCCCTTTGCATCGCCATATGGCTCACACCCCTATGGGGCTGCCTGACACTATTCTGCTTCGTTTCAGCACTTGCCTAGGACGATCTTGACTTCGGTTAACCCTAATGCGTGACAGATCAGATTGACGAGTTTACATTTCACATTTTACACTTTATCATTTAAACACACTTATTTTTCAAAAAAATGGATCGTGTTCAGCGCCATAATCGTAATTTGGTAAATGCGTGTTTAAATTCCACTTTCACATGCAAATCAATCTAAATCTAACCTCCAAACCAATTTCTTGATAATTGCATAAAGAACCTACATGGAAAATTGTCACATGTTATGTTAAACTTGTGGATGTGCATTGATTAATTTTACCCGTTTTGTCAACTTTTGCCCTTACACAATCACAATCGATAAGTAGAGGCCACTAACGCTGGCGGGATCGGGTGTTCGGTTAAAGAGCTTCTCAATAAGTATCCTCACCGCTTACTGTGAACAACCTTATCCATGGCAACGAAAGTCATTCAAGCGATAGGATGTTAAAGGAGGATGAGTCCTTATCTTTAGTACCTATGTCAAGCACCGCTTTTTGCTTCCTTTGGCTGAGGTAAAATGTGGATTCCAACGGTTTCCAAGTATCCCATAATTGCTTGATGGCGACTCCAAAGATCTCTACATCGTTTCAAGACCTTCATCGAGATGAAACTGACCGATCTAAAGCGATCTGGTTGAAAGCATCTTCATTACGCCGCCAAACGTGGCTTTTTAGACTGTTGCGATGTCCACGGATCGGCGCGCAGCTGGCCCATGTCCACAGAAATCCCAAAAAAGTTGAGAGTGAACAAGCAAACACATGAAGTCTCACTTGCTACAACCTCTCAGATAATTGAAATCGCTGATCAAGATTAAGTAACTCCCCCCGTGACTAGTGTGGTATTGAAAGAAAATCTGACCACCGCCTCTTCATAGGCTGCTATAAACCATGAAGATGAAAACCATCCCCAATTTTGGGTGGTACAAGACAAGAGGTACGTACCCCAATGAATAAGGAATACCAAACTAAGGGCAAAACCTTGAAGTAATGGGCCAACCAGAGAAGACCCCTAGGAACCAGGGTTGAACCATGCATCCAGGGCATCATCTCCCATTAGATTAGCCTCAGTGATGATGATGTACCTCAAAGGGACATGGATATGACCCTGGTTGAGTACGATCTCCAACTCAAAAGTCTAAACCTGGCTATCCAGACTACTGCTGAACAAACGCCAACTAAATCCCAGAGTTTTCAAACCATCATGTGTTCGTCAAAGGAAGATTCTTTCAGGGAAACTGAAGTCATACAAATGTTATCACCTCCAGTGGTACCCCTCAAGGGAACATACTCGAGAAGCTAACACCACTGGCAAACTCATAGCTTTAACGGTCGCCAATGGCGGGGACTATGATAAGTTCTCCTTCCGTGTTTCCAATTATTGCTAAATTGGAATATTTAACGTTGCTACGAACCAGCAGAAAACTGCTTCAATAACACCATAATTTATGCCAGGCGTCCAGGAATTTTAATCCTTTTAACGCCCAGGTTCAAAGCTATGTTGACAAGATTGCTGAACTACAAGCCCTCACGCTGAGTGACTTTGAAAAGCATGAAAGTCTCCATCAGCAACTTTATGCTGACAACTAATTTGTGCAGACCATTTGTCATCAAGTATCCACAGCCTTTGACACCCAACGTCAGCATGAGCGCCAAATTGAAGAACTTGATCAAAAGATAAGCAATCTTGAGAAAGCCCTCAATGAGATGAGAGCTCAGCACCAAGCTCTGTCTAGAGGTCTGCTAGCGCTACCCTCTTCACTTGGCCAACCAGCCCATTTGATCCAGGCTCAAATAGAATACGGTCAGCAGCATACTACTTTCATTAAAGAGTAGCTGGTAGAACTGAGGCATCTGTGGGATTCTCGCTCCCAAGCTCTCATGAATGTGATTGCATATTTTCTGGCTTTTATTCGACAAGCCAAAAATGCTGAGGGCTGATTTTATACAATCAATATAATGCCCCCATGTTGTCCTAAAAATTTGGATATTGTGTTTTGTGGGCATGGGCCACCCGCGCCGCGCACACCCATGCGTTTGTGATTGCTTTAAGGCGGCAGCACTTCTCCCACGGAACCTTGGATAGCCAAAGCACGTCATGAGCCATTACCGATTTGTGAGGCATTGAAACCGATGAAAGGTTGAATAAGCCTGCATTTGTGGGGTCGCTACCAATTCTTATGGAAATTTGGAATCATTCGAATACCTCGTGTCATGTCAAGACAGAAAGTAATGACATGAACACTAAGAACTCGTTACCCTTAGCATTCTATGTCTAGAATGACTCTCGTGGATGCCAATGAACACGGATGTTGAGAGAAATCTGGAGTAAGGGGGTGAGGGTACGTATTAGGAAGCTCTTTAATCGAACACCTAATCCCGCCTGCCTCGATAGCGGCCTCTACTAATGATTAGGGAAATTATTCATATTTGATATGTTGTCGATTATATGCATGCAATGCAATATCCACAGATTGATCTTAGCATGTGAATTAAACTATATCGGTTAACACGTAATTTAGAAATTATTAATGTCGGAGTTGGAATTTATATTAATTAAATGTAAAAAAGCAAATAAATAAACCATACACAAACAATACGTTGGATAAAAAACGATAATTGAAATTAAAAATGAATTACAAAGGTTAAATTGATTTACGTCAAAAGTACACTTAAGACGGAGTTTAGAAGATAAAAGAGAGAGGAAAATAATGATGGAAATTAAAGTGACAAAATAAGTCAGATTAGGGGTGATATTACGATTATTAGTTAATTAATCACCTAATTAAAGCTACGTCAAAGCGAGAACAAAAGTTCAGGGACAGAAATCATCTCAGAACAGGCGCAGCATCTGCTGCGTCCCTTGGAAGAGGCGTAGCTATTCCTGCGTCTGTTCTTGAGTTGAGCTCCGGCTGTGAAGTAAGAACCGCTATTTGTTAATGTTCGTTGGTATAATTACGATTAATTATTGATGTTTAGACTCAGGTTGAAGTGGTTTAGCATATTAATTACATCTGGAACCGTCAAAGAAGCGATAAAAAGCGGATTAAAATGAGTTAGAACGAGTTAGGCTTATTTACGACGTTGGAATTACAAAAGAAACAAACTTAAAGATGGAATAAAACTTGATAAACTAGAATTAGACAAGGAAATATGTATCAAGGAACGAATCCCAGAAACTTGATATGAACAAATCGAGTTTCTAACATCCGGGTTTGATTTAATGACGAAAAACCGCAAATATTGAATTATGAGGGATTTAAGTCGAGAATAAAACGTTATAATTAAGAGGAATTATTAAACATGATTTATGTACTGAAGAAAATAAAGAAAGTAAGAAAATAAAGCGAAAAGAACAAAACAGAGGAAACTCGAAGAAAAAGAAGAAGAGCAGGAGCAGGAGCAGGAGCAGCGACAGCCTCTGGAAGAGGCGCAGCAGAAGCTGCGACCCTTTAAAGAGGCGCACATGCTGCTGCATTTCTTATCGACGTTTGGTTACTTCTATTTTGTAAAAACAGTTTGTAATAAAGGTTTATAAAATCGGTTATAAATATACTTTTGACGTAAATCTTACATTTATGAGTACAAAAATAAAATACAATAAAAAATATGAGATTTACACCCTCAGACTTACATGTTTGATGAAACGAGATTGACTAAGTTAACATTAGTGATTGCTCGAATCGAATGTATGTGGAAAGTGCCCTCGTTGGAGGATTTTAGATTTAATTGATTGATGTGTAGTGGTCAAATTGGTCGGTCATGCAACGTGACTGGTACTCAGAAAGATCTGAGCTTACATGGTCGATTGATCAAGCACGTAGGCGTCGAATGCTTAGAGCAAGGTCTAGAATGCAAAGGGAGAAGAGAAGGGCGGAGACTCCCATGAAAAATATGGAGGTCGGAGGTGTCTCTTTATACTACAAAATGTGAATTTGAAATGACACAAATTTTGGAAATAAATCACGAAAATATTCCATAAACAGCAAAAACAAGCTAGAGAATAGGCGCTGCTGCGGTCCTTCCAAGAGGCGCAGCACCTGCTGCGTCATTTCCCTAGAGATTTCCTTCCGCGGAATAAAGATTTCCGCGTTACTTTTAGGGAATTGCGGTAGATCTCTACTTCCTTATTCCGTAAAATATGATATATCAGATATATTTTACTAAAAGATATAAAATTAAATTATGGAATAAATATCTGGAATATTTTAGAACATTATGACTCGGCATTTTAAACGGTTTCTTAAATGAAGCGGTTTTTTACTCGGACTCCAAATGAACTCTACTTACTGTCAAAACGACCGTATCGGCGTGTAGATGATGACCAAGGGGTAGACACAAGTACTTGGGCTATCACTTGACGATAAACTTATGAACTATCATAAATTGTTCCGCGTACCAAACGTGTGGCCCAATCATCATTAGGTGGTTGGCGGAAGGTGTAGAAATGAGGTATCTACAGAGCCCCCACTTTGACTAAGGCTTGGACAAGGCAAAAGTCAAAGTATAGCCATCAGGTCAATCGAAAATTACAATCTGACGACTATGGCGACGCGAGGTGGCTCAAGGGGCTGAACCAAGAACCTCTCGTCGGGAAGATTTTAGAGTATGTCGACTATCGGGGAGGGTCATTTAAAGTCCATTAGACTACGTACGGAAGCTCGCCAGCCATAAGAAGAAAACATACCTGGCGAATCTGTCTGTCTCTGTCCTCAAACAAACTCTCACTAGGAAAATATAGATGTCTTGATTGGGGGAATCTGCCTGTCACTGACCTCAAGCAAACTCTCATTGGGGAAACATATAATGTCTTGATTGTCAATAGCAACACTACAAAATATCGCTGGAGAAGCATATATCAACGACTAAGAATGTCTTGATCGTCGTGGAAGGAATATTGAGGGAGCAATACTGCAAAATACTACTGCACCGGGGAGAAATATGGATGACTCTGTCTGGATTGAATCATTTCGGGAGATCTGCTTGTGTCTGCTTTCAAACAAACTCCGCTTCTCGATTAGTGCATCGGCTATCATGAACTCTCGCTCGGGATAAATGTATTGACAAAGTCGTGTCCCAAACACCGTCGAGGAAAATAGAGAGGCTTGACTGATAATGGCGCGTCCTAAGCACCGCTGGAAATCCGCTTGTTGTTGCAAGCGAAATCCTGATAATAACTGATGAACTTGTGAACTGTGTTTAAAGATGTCCTTGCTAGGAAACAAAATGTGACGGCTTGGCAATCCGTTTTAGAAAAATAATGCGGGTTTGGACGAAAAGAGCGCCCAAAAAAACCAAGTATAATATATAAGATGTTGGAGAAAAGGCGCACAAACTTGGGCCCACAAATAAAAAACTTATAACAAACTTTCAAAATTTTGAGCTGGAAAGACTCTGGGGAACAGGCGCAACAAGAGCTGCAGAAATTGGAAAGGGCGCAGCAGATGCTGCGTCATTTCTTGGGCTTGTCCCTGTCTGGGTAAAAACCTGATAAACCGTAGGTTTATTTCACAATAACAAAACACAAAATCCTTTCAAATTCTCTCGAATTCCAACCAACACTCATCAAAACATGATCAATTCGTGCTATAAATCATGACTGATAGAGGTATGCATCTCATTCTTTCTTTAAATTCGTGTCTTTGATTGAATTAGGGCTGAAAATTAGGGGTCTCCAACCCTTAATGTCGAAAAAATTGGGGCTTTTGCCTCAACGGATTTGGTTGATAAAATTGACATTAGAAAATGGATAATTGGCAATGTTAGGAACATAACTATGTATTCTTTTGGAATTTTCGTCAAGTATTGAGCATTTGGCGAAAAATAAGACGGTTTCTCATCTGTTTCAAAAATTACTTTGAAAATGACTTTAGGGCTATCCGTTTTTGATGAAATTTAGTGTTCTGGAACCCTTGTATAATGGGTAAACTTGATATCATGTCGAATTTTCGATTTATGACAACTCTTTTAGGACACTTTTTAGGGCATAATCGCTATTATAGCGAAATGCTGCCGAAATTTCGACTCAAACCCGCAACTAGGCTTGAACTTGGACTTGACTTGCCCCAACCTTCCACATGTGTGGTCGGGTTTTGAAAGAAATGGCCAAAGATGGCCGGAAATCCCCTTTTTAGAGCTTGAAAATGCTTGAAACGAACTCGAAAGGGCTTGTCATGGCTTGACACGGCCTTGTTTACCTTGGTTTTGTAGGTTATGTGCCTTCTACATCGGGGAGGGATCCCATGGATGTAGATTTCGACCCTTCTCTTGCTCTCGTGGGTGGAGAAAGACAGGAGGAGATGCTCGAGGAGGAGGCTGAGGAGGTCCCGAGGAGGGCCAACGTGGGACGAGGCGGTCACTAGCTTGTGGGTGCACCCAGTGGGCTGAGAAATGGGATGGTTGACATCTCATTTGGGGGGCAGAGAGCCACCTGTGTTACAGGACGGCGATGAGTTTGGTAAGTTCTGAACTTTTCATTTCCTATTGCCTTTCCAATTTGTTTGTCGTTTCATTTCTCATTCGTTTTGTGCTACAGATAGCTTTTGCTTTGAATTGATAAAGGATGCCGGGAACATGAGGTCCTTTTCCGGCTACACGACGATGATGGAGGCTTTCGAGAGACTGTCGGAGGAGGAGAAGGCCATCGTCGAGCTGGGAGCCTTCGGGGCTTTGGTCGGAGCTTGGAGGGCGATTAAGGAAAGGAAGTTTCGGCCTAACCCTTGCCTAATTCGAGCTTTCCTTGATTGGTACTGGGACACGACCTCAACTTTCGATATGCCTTTTGGAGAGGTCGAGGTCACTTTGGAGGACTACGGCATGATCTCGGGTCTGCCGTGTGGAGAGGAGACTTTGGTGTGGTCGTTAACGACCATGAGAATAGACTCGGATGAGGGGAGGAGGCTGATAGGCTGCAACCTGGCGGCAGGTGCTGCCAGCGTTCCTGGGTTGGTGCCGAGTTCTTACGTTAGGGATTACTTTGCGGGTAGGACCCCGGCAAGGGTAAGGATGGACGGGATGATGGTGCCTCCTCCTCCTTGCACTGCTGAGCAGAGGGCTCGTTTGTGGCTGTGGTGTTTCTTGTATTCGATTTACCTCGGAGACAAGGGGGAGAGGATGTCTACGAAGCTCCTTTCTTGCCTTTTTGACTTTAGTAGCCTAGGTCGTTGAGACTGGGTTACTCATGGCTTTGCGGTCCTCATTCGTTACATGAGGGCCATGATACGTCCGGAGTTGATGGAGAAGGGGACTTCTCCTGCTACTGTTGGTCTTGGGCTCCTGTTAGAGGTATGAACCTTTCCTTTGCATTATGAAAGGTAATTATTTCTTCATTTTTCATTGCTATTGAATAATGAAAGATCATTATTAGAATGATTATATTGTCTGCATGCGTGGGTGTACTCTTACTTTCTCGGCTCCGCGCCCAAGACGACGGATCCTGAGCCGAGGGTGTACCCTGTCGTGAGGGACTGGGTGGTGTGCCGTAGGAAGAGCCAGTGCTCTTCTTACGACGTTTGTCAGAGGGGCGTGAATGCCCTGAAGTTGGAGAACGTAAGTGACTTTGATCCTTATCTGGTTACTTTTCCTTTTCTGCCTTTTATTTAGAAGTGATCATAAGAATGACCCCCCCTCCCACTTAGAGCCGATTATAGGAATGACCCCTTGTTTCCTCGTTTTAGTGGGTGCCTAGACCTTGGGAGGACTATCCTGACGCTCTAAATTTTGTGGCCGAGCTCCTTCGTCCTAGGAGCTCGAGTCCGCTGTTGCTGAGGACGTCCATAGGACATTTGTGGTTCCTAGGCGAGCGTTTGACTCGGCAGTGCTCTCGTGACACCTTCACGGTTCCCATCGATCCTCCACGGACGATGTTTTGGGAGCCTTCTGAGGCTGAGAGAGCAGCCGACTTGGCTGACGCTAGTGGTGACGCCCTCCTTCTTTCTGCCGAGGAGTACTCCGAGTTCGTTTACTGGAGGTTGGCGTACTAGCCGATCGTGGTAAGTACTTTAACCTTTCCTTGTTTTTGAATTGATTTGACAAATGATGAACGATCTTCAAATAAAGAGCCAGTTGAACCTTGTAGGAGATCGAGGTGGCAGGCGTCGAGCCCCAGCTTACCCTGAGATGTTGGAGTACACTGACACGGGGAGCATGACGACGATCTCAGAGCTTTGTGACTATGGCGAGGAGGTGACCGACGCTGGCTTGGAGGAGTGGCAGCACCTAGTGAGGAGGGTAAGCCCCCAGCTTTAGCTGTCTTCATTATTTTATCGCATAAGAATGCATTTGCTCTTTTTTTTAACCTTCTTTGTATTCGAATGCAGGTAGCCCCGTGTCGGTACGTAGCGTTGTGGAGGGTGGCCAACCGGCTGCGGGCTACGGCCGTCGAGGCACTCGTAGGTGGCCGGGGACTACAGATATGAACCTCTCATTCACTTTCTTATTTTATTTCAAATTTCGCTGCAATTTCTTGCATTTTGTTGAAATGATTGAAATGAGGCATTTCTTCATTTGTATGCAGAGAGAGCGTGACCTGCAGCGGCAGCGTGACCTAGAGCGGGAGCTGGCACAGTCCCGGGAGGAGACGGCATGTCTGTTGAGGGAGCTGGAGGTAAGGGACGCCGAGATCGCCACCCTCGAGGCGACCGTAGCTCAGCTGAGTGGCGACCAGAACTAGCTGCCCTTCTTTTTGTTGTTGTCTTGTATACATTTTGTACATTTTGGACTTTTCGGACCTGTTTTGGACGAGAGCCCCATTTTGATGTTTGTACCATCTTTTGGTTGTGTATATAATGGCATGAGTGCCTTTGCTGCTGGGTGTTTGTTGTTCCTGCAGGTTAGCTTAAAAGAACAGGTTTGGTAGGTGACGGTTTCTGCCGTCATGCTGTCGAAATTTACATAGAATTTACACGTAAAACACGTAGCATATAGGTGGCCTAAATTGGCGCAAAATGAAAGTAAATAAAGTGCCCGAAAATAAGTAAAACTGACAAAAATGACGAAAACGCTTAGAAATGTGCAAAAATGCCCAGATATGGGCAAAAATGACTGGACGGTAGGAAGGGCTATCCCCTAAAAAAAATTAAAAAGAAATGTCTAAGTGTAAAAAGTGTTGAAAAAGAGGAGTGAAATGATTCCCCTAAAAAATAAATAAATAAATAAATGGGTAAGTGTGCTCGTTTAGCGAAAATGTCGACTTTGCCTCGTAAAGCGAACCCGAAAAGTATTAGGAAACAAAAAAATTGTAATTTTGACGAAATTACCAAATTAAGATCCTATAGGAATAGGAAATTATAGTAAAAAAGCAAAATAGGAAAGATCCAAAGTTGGGAACACGAAAAAGGCCCTGGGGAAGAGGCGCTGCAAGAGCTGCGTCATTTCTCCTGTTAGTCAGACCTCGACAGAAATTAGGAAACAACGAATAGTATAAATAGAGACCTCGGGTGAGCTTTTATTCACACAATTCCTTCTTCTTTCTTCCGTCTATTACATAAAAACTCACATATACTCCAAAAAATTTCAAAATTATGGATGCCTTTGAAAACCGTCTGAATGAATGGACGAATGAGTTTACAAACATTGAGAAACACGATATGGGTGCTTTTAATTTAGGATCGATCTTGAGTCTCAAATTAGTGAAAGTTATGAAGCCTTTCTTGGACGCTTGTCTTGAGTATTAGGACCCGAACCATCATGTATTCGCCTTTCCTAGTGGCGAAATTTGTCCTTTTCCTAAAGAAGTAGCTGTTGTTGGAGGATGGGACCCAGAAAATGTACCGGCTATACCCCCTAGCTCTCAAGGATATAAAGGTAAATTTAGGACTTGCTTGGATTGACCAAGGCTGAGGTGAACCGGCTTGTGACCTTAAAAGGTGTCCGCATGTTTGACTTTATTGACCGATTTATAAATAGGGAGGACCCTACTATTTCTTATGTCGCGAGGCGCAGGGCCTTCGGGTTTTGTCCACTGTATTGCTATGTCCTTCAAGGGCATGTTGATGAGGAGATGAGAGGGGATCCTCGTTTTCTGAGCCTATTGGAACAACTGGAGCTGCGTAAGAGCCCAGCATGCCTAGTCTTAGGGGACACCATTCTTGGTTCTGATAATAGAAAGGCCAACCGCGAGCTTCCTTATTTGGGAAGTCCCATCTTCTTGCAGGTAAGAACCATTTTTCGACCGTTTTTGTTCCTTTTTTTTGTCTTTTTGTTTTTTTTTTCCGTTTTTTGTTCGTGTTTTTTTCTTCTTTTTTCTTCTTTTTTTGTTTTCTTTTTTTTCGGTCGATGCACGGGTATTAATTCCCGCTTTTTTTTTTTCGTTTGCAAGTTTGGCTGATGGAGCGGCTGCGGCTGATCGAGCCCCCAGTTAATGAGGACTAGGCTGTATATAGTGGACTTCACTCGAGTATGAAACTACCAGAAAAATAAATTGAAGAGTGAAGGTGGTCCCTTGATCCGATGGATTGTGCCACAGTGGCATCTCAGGTCAATTACTGGAGTCTCCTCTTTGGACTTGACACGGTCAGTTCGTGTCCCTGGCTTGGAATCTGACTCAAATTTGTAATGGAGAAAGGCCGGTACTCTCGAAGAACGTGAGAAGCCGAGGAAGCACGAGCCCGTGGATTACAAAATCCGTGAAGTAGCAAGTGAGAACCAAAAGTACTTAACTGAAGCAGAAGAAGAGGCCGGATTCCGTGTCGCGCGTCCGTCGAAGAAGCCGAAAACCGCCTCTGCCGAGAAGATGGTGATAGATCGAAATAGTAAGGCTAGACCGCGAGAAGGACCGTTGGTGATTAGGTTGGAGATAGAACAAGAGCGCCCGGCTCGTGGTCGAGACAAGAAGTATGATAAGCGTGACAAAGGCAAAGGAAAAATTGAAGATTAGCCTTAGTCATTTATTATAGCATTATTTATTATTAATTTGTAATAAATGTCGGGGTTTTTTAGAATCCTAGCCTAGCATTTGTTTTCAGCATTATTATTTTTATGTATTTGGGATATTATTAATATTTATGGAACAATGAATAAAAGATTAATTAGTTAAGAAACCGTTATGATTTTCTATTTTATTCTTGTCGAATTTCAAATGCAAATGCAAATGTCTTTCTATTTACATTTTAGAATAATAATGGGTTGTATCCTGTGAAAGATTGCCTACGTATTCATTAGAAAATAAAATCAAACCATGTGTGTAGTTCGAGTAAATATAAAAGAATAATTGTTCGAAGCAAGAGCTTGTAAGGAACTGTAAAAAAAAATAAGCATGTGCTTTATTTACTCCTAAGGAATGTACAATTCAGTTTATTTGATGATATGAGAATGTCAAAATGCATAGGCATAGTGACATAAGCTTTGGCTGGCCAGGGGCCGGTTTTATTTCGTGTCGCATGAGCGGCACGTGGGTTATGCGAGACACGTTTTTGCCCTATGCTAAGGGTAGTACCGTTTCAATTGGTATAGGTTGGTAAGGTTAGCAAATTCATTCCCATATAGGTTTGTAATCCTAACCGCACCCCACAAAAGTATGGACTTGACTAAGAAAGGTCCGGCCCAATTGGGCTTAAACATTCCTCGTGGATCGACAGGTAGGAGAGCTTTGACTAATTTGAGCACCAAATCTCTTTCTTCGATGTTCCTCGGCTTAACCCGTTTGTTAAAGGCTCGTTTGATACGTGCCTGATATGTCTGCACATTGTGTAATGCGCGCAACCTACGTTCATCCAAGAGGATGAGTTCGTCATATCGATCCCTATTCCATTCAGCTTCTGGGATTTGACTTTCGAGCAAAATGCGTAGGGATGGAATTTCTAATTCAACTGGTTTTACAGTTTCCATACCAGAAGTTAGAAAGAAAGGAGTGGCCCCAGTGGGTGTCCTAACTGATGTGCGATAACCCCATAGCGCAAAAGGTATTTTGCTAGGCCAGTCTCGATAATTATCGATCATTTTCTTGAGGATCATTGTTTAGGTCTTTTTTACCTAAGTCGATTTAGGGTCAATGTAGTCTATATTCGTTGGTCGATTGTATGATGATTTGTATGTCAATAAGTAAACGGGAAATAAAGTGCGTAATGTAAATTTACACGTAAGATTTTGGTGACGCGGAAAACCCAATGTGGGAACAACCGCGGGAGGGACGGTACCCTGCCAAGTATTGCACTATATGAATAGGAGGATGATTACAATGATAACGTTTTATGCTAATCTTGCTGGCGTTAGGAGTCAGGCCTGCAAGATCTCGGACGGTGTATATTTGTGAGTGATATGCCGTGATGTGGTTGTCTTGAATATAATCTTGAATGAATGTATGGATGAGTGAATTCCTTTCTTGATTTCCTTCCTTGGCTATTTGTAGGGTAAGAACCCTAGATATGTCCTACCTTGAATATGGAAAGGGAATATTATTTCCATAAGGACTTCTTTCCAAATCCGAATTCCCTTACCAATTCTCCCCGATCTCCCTAACTTCTCCCTGACACTCTTTTCCTTAACGCGGGCACCTTTCATGACGGGCTCTCGATCCTTCTCAAGCCCGTTCCCCCTTCTCCTGACCGCGGGCTCCCTTCCTCCTCACCTATTCTTTATAATCTTTATTTTACCAAGTGGACTCCCTTCCTCCTCACCTCTTCTTTATAATCTTTATTTTACCAAGTGGCCAAAAGAGTTTGCCCCAAATTTCTTGTGAAGTACGCTTTCAAGTATCGAACAAGGAATTTACGTAACCAAATGTTAAAAACCCTACGCCGTCTTTTATTTCTTCCCATGCAACCCATCACTTCCAGCCACCCTATTCCTCTTTCTCCGCACCCAACTCCCTCTCTCCTCTTTATAACCCCAACGTCTCTCTTCCATTTTCATTTAATCACTTCAAATCATTTCAAAAGCTCTCCTCTCTTAAACCCTCAATCTTCTTTCTTTTTCACTCCTCGCCGGCTTCACTGTTCCCCTTCTCCATCTTCATCATCAGGTAATCCATCTTCCCTTCCCTGTTTAATCTTCATTTTCTCTTCCACCATGAGCAAAACTCGGCATTCTTCGTCAACCTCAACACCCTCTGACCGTAATCTCGACCCCACATTCCCTTCTCGGGGACTTTTTAGACATCCACATGATTGCGATTCCGCCCTTACTCCGGGCGACATTCCTAGGATCAAGAGTCTGCTTGGTCTTGGTGACGGGGTGGATATCGCCATCCCTGAACCGGGACAGAAAGCTGACGCCCTCCGTCCGGGGTGGGTTTGTTTCTATCTGTACCCATTTAAATACGGCCTTCGCTTTCCTTTCCCTAAACTCGTCCAAGATTTCATTTTTACCAATAATTTCACCATGGCACAAATTTTTGCTGCCATATGGAGAGTTCTTCTCTATTCTCTGGCCGCTGGTCCGAGTACTGGCAAATCTGTCACTCTGGGCGATATGGCCCACATGTACAGCATCAGATCCCTAGGCAGGGGTCAGTTCTCATTCCGGGGCCATGGAGAGGCTCCCTTCAAACATGTGTCAAAATCCCGTGACGAGAAATGGTTTGAGGACTTCTTCTACGTGAGGAAGGACTCCATCCAGCCTTCTGCTGATTATATTTTCGAGAAATGGGCTCTGACTTCGAGTAAGTAGCTTTCCTGTTGCCTGAATTATTTTATCTCGCTGCTTACTAGCTTACTTCATCGTCTTCGTACAGGCCCCTGTGAGCTTACCCGTATTGGTGCCAAGATCCCTGCCTGCAGCAAGCTGTTCAGTAGCGACTCTCGTTTTTCATCTGCTTCTTCCTCCAATCCTCCTCAATCAGCCCACAGTATGTCTTCTGGTAAGGTTTCAGTAGCCACTCTCGTTTGCATACTGTTGCTACTGATGTTTTATGCATTCTGCCATCTGAGACTGTATATGCTTGCAGGTTCAAAAGTTGATCAACTGGAACTCATCCTCCAAAGTGCTAAAAGAAAGAGACCTTCTGCCAGCCCCGATGTGGCCTCTGCCTCCAAGAGGAGTGCTCCTGCTGCTCTTTTCGACTCCTCCTGCGGTTTCTAGTTCTGCTCTCGCGTCCCCCGGAGGTTAATCCGTTATCTCGCCATCCGCCTACTCCTCCTGCCAGTCCTCGTGCTTCTACTAGTGGGGGCATCATTGCTCATTTCCCAGAAGGCTTTGGGAATGTGGACAAGGTGCCGTACTGGCCGGAGATCGATCAGCTGCTCTTTCCTCCTGTTGAGGAAACGTTTTCGGAGTTCACTCTAGAGGAGATGGCTGAGAACGATGTGCACAATGCTTTCATGGTAAATATTCTTCGTCTTCTACCTGTCTGTCCATCTGCTTCTTGCTTAAATTCTGCCTCCCAACTCTTTTGCTGACTTCTGATTATTTATGTCCCGACTCTTGATCCGCACTCTACAACAGAAGATGATCAACATAGTCCGGACCACCACCGTGCTACCAGCGCAAGAACCAGGAGTCGAAGGAGATCTGCGGGAGCCGGCACAAAGAAGAAATGGGTTGATCGAAGGAGCGTGTGGTGGAGTCAAGACCGAGCTTGCTTTGTCACCAAGAAGAAGTTGAAGGAGGGGCCGATCACCGTGGCTCGTACCCAGGCGGTGTGCAGCACCTTTTCTGACTCTCTGAAGCAGTCTGAAGAGAAGATCAGTGAGCTGATCTCCCTGGCCACCAATGTCGTTGCATATGCCACCTGGCGGGGAAAGATCAGTGGGATGCGTGCTGCACTCGCGGAGGCTCCTACCCAGCAGGCCATAGAGTAAGAGGAGAAGCAGCTGGAGATGCTCTACCTTACCCAACCTGATTTGAGCGTGCTGATGCCTGAAGTTCGTGAGGTGAATTCTCCTGCGTTGGCTGAGCAGGCTGCTGGGGGTGGTGCTGGAATGTCCCAGGATGCTGCTAATGGAGCTCAGGAAGCTATGGCGGCTGAGGATGCTCAGGCTGTAGCAGTACCTGAAATGAGAGGTCAGCAGGCAGAGGAGATGCCAGAGGTGGAGGTCATTAATGTGACCGATAATTAATTTTTTATGTTTTGATAAACTTTTTGGCAGTCTGGCCCAGAGGTGGCAGACTTTGTAAGTTTTAAACTTGTTCTTGTGTTTGCTCCGCCAGGGTGGCGGTTAAACTTGGGGCCGTATTTTGGCCATATTTTGAAATGCCCCTTGTCATAGTTTTGGCAAGGTTTTAGCTTACATATCGTGTGTTTGTTTGTTTATTCTCACTGTTTTTAGGAAGTTTATGCCGTGTCAGTCTGTTTGACTGATTTAGGCGAGTCCTGTCACCCTAAAAAGGATAACGTTATGACTCAACTAGCTGCCGTATCAGCCTGATGGCTGATTTAGGCGTATGCCGCAATGTAAGGAGGAGTGGCGGTGTTAACCCAGGGGGCTGATTTAGACCAGCCTGGTCAGCCTGAAAAGACTGATCCAGACCAAGCTAGCAGCCGTGTCAGCCGGCTGGCTGATTTAGGCGTTTGCCGCAATGTAAGGACGAGTGGCCGTGTCAACCCAGGGGGCTGATTTAGACCAGCCTGGTCAGCCTGAAAAGACTGATCCAGACCAAGCTAGCTGCCGTGTCAGCCGGCTGGCTGATTTAGGCGTATGCCGCAGTTTGTGGACTACTTAACCTTGTTCATGACGCAAGGTGTGTTCGTCTCGTTTTATGCCAGCAGGGTTGTCATTGAGGCAAGTTTATCGTCATTCTAGAACCAGATGGAGACGCTGCAGGATTCTGGTAGCGCAGAATTCCCTACGTTCCATGTTCATTTTTGCATGCATGCTGGGGCCCTGATTAAGTGCGATTAGTGCGAGCTACGTCCAGGGGGTGGTATCAGGGGTAGCTGGATAAGCGTATTCAGCTGTCAGCCAGGCTCCCTTTCGTATGTTCCACAGTCCGCCTGGTGAGGGTGCTCCTTGTGGAGAAAATAGGTTAGGCATATTGGAGTGCCATGTGTCTTGTCACCCTGCGTTGGCAGTTAACAGTCCTGCTAGACATCCTTTCAAAGTACCATAGATACCAGCATTCAAAGTAATGTACTTAGAGAAGCCTGAAAATAGAAAAATCTATCAGAATGGTGTGAAGTACCTGTCGCCATCTCATGGGGTACCAGAGCAATTGTGGTCCCAGGATGCTGCCAAACCACACCATCCAATAGTAGTTTAAAGTTTAAAAACAACTAAAGACACCAGAAATAAGAGTGAAACTGGCAGTATGCCTACTACCGAATTTTTTATTTTATCTTTTAAAAATGATTTGGCTTCTCATAGTACATTATTCTGAAAACTAGAGTCTACTTATTATTAAAAGTAATATCTCTTCAGGTGAAGTATGTTCCATGGGCGTTGTATGATTTGACCGTCCATAGTCATCAGTCTGTATGCACCATGGCCAACAACTCCTTCTACCTGGTATGATCCTTCCCATTTGTAGGCGAATTTACCTGCTTTTCGATTCTTGGTGTTCTGGAACACCTCTCGGAGAACCAGGTCTCCTACCTCCAGGAGCCTGATTTTTACGTTCTTGTTATAACTCCTGGCCACTGACTGTTTGTAGGCAGCCAGACGGATTTTTGCGCTTGCTCGCAGCTCGTCAATTGTGTCCAGGCTTCTAGTCATCTCTGCACTGTTCATTTCCCTCGTCATATTTTCATACCTGTGTGTGGGAACTAGAACTTCTGATGGAATGACTGCTTCCGCGCCAAACACTAGGCTGAAGGGTGTTTGACCTATTGCTATCTTTGGCGTCGTTCTGTCTGACCACAATACTAGTGGAAATTCATCTGCCCACTTTCCTCCTAACTCATGTAACCTCCTTCTCAGATTGTCCATAATGATTTTATTGCTGGATTCAGCTTGTCCATTGGACTTTGGAGTCCTGGGTGCTGACTTTTTTAAGGTGATGTTTCACCTGGCACAGTATCCTTCAGTATCGTTTGAGATGAATTGTGAGCCATTGTCACATATAATTTCTAATGGGATACCAAATCTGCAGATGTTGTTTCGTTTTATGAATGAGATTACCTGTTTGTCCTTTACTTCCGTGAATGCTTCTGCCTCTATCCACTTGGAGAAGTAATCTGTCATTGCTAGCATCCAGGTTTCGTTTCCTGTGGCCCGTGGTAAAGGGCCTACTATGTCCATGTCCCATGCCATGAATGGCCAGGGAGAAATAATAGGGTGCAGGGGCTCTGCTGGCTGGTGAATCATTTGTGCTGAGCGCTGGCAGGCGTCACATTTTCGTGCATACTCTGTTGCATCTGCCTTCATTGTAGGCCAATAGTATCCCTGTCCGAGGACTTTATTTGCCAGACTTCTGCCCCCTGCATGGTTTCCACATTCGCCATTGTGGAGAGCATGTAACACAGTCTGTGCTTCTTCCTTGTCCAGGCACCGTAGGTAGGGACCTGCTAGCGATTTTCTGAATAGTGTATCATCAATGAGTATGAATCTGGAAGACTTTATTCTAAAAGCTCTCACTTCCTTCTTATCATCTGGTAGCTTGTTATGGCGCAACCAGTCTAAGTAAGGTGTGCGCCAGTCGTCTGCTGTATCGGCTACCTGATCAGGCGCGTGCCCGTTTGACCGACAACTCTCACCTTCCTCTGTAACTGCTTGGATTTCTTTTTCGCTTTGTGGATCCTCTAGTTCACCCCTGTCTATTCCGTCTTCCTTCTGGATAGAGGGTTCCAGCATATGTGCTATTGGAATGCTGGATAGCTCTGTTGGCTTGAAGGTTGTCCCCAGGGTTGCTAGGGCGTCTGCTTCCACATTTTGATCTCTGGGGACCTGTTTAAGCTTGCAAGTTTCGAATTTTTGTTTTAATTCCTTTGCTACTTTTAGGTATGCTATCATCTTCGAATCTTTGGATATAAACTCATCATTCACGTGGTTGACTATTAACAAAGAGTCACTGGATATGAGCAGGTGTCTGACCCCTAACTCCAGAGCTAGCTTCATTCCCAATATCAAGGCTTCGTATTCCGTTTCATTGTTGGTTGCCTTGAATTCACATCTTACAGCTTGTGCTATCAGATCTCCCTGTGGTGATCGCAGAATTAATCCTACACCTGCCTCCCTTTGGTTGGAGGCTCCGTCGATATGCATCTGCCAGACTTCTGTCTGCTTGCTTCCTTCTAAAGTGAGGATCTCGGTATCTGCCGTTCGGATGGGCGGACCGAAGTCGACACGAAGTCGGCCGATGCTCGTGATTTGATTGTTGTTCTAGGGTCGTATTGGATGTCGTATCCACCGAGGTGTACGAGACCATTTAGACATTCTTCCCGACGATTCGAGGCTTCCTCATGATAGCTTTTAGCGGGTAGTTTGTCACAACATGTATGATGTGTGACTCAAAATAGGGACGCAATTTGCGAGATGCTACTACCAATGCTAGTACTAACTTTTCAAGGGATGTGTACCGGTCTCTGCCGGCGGCGAGAGACTTGCTTACGTAGTATCTTTGAGCTTCGCTCCTTTTCTTGCTCTCTGACCAGGACAAAGACTCATCACTTTTTACGTGACACCAGGTATAGGAATTATGGTTCACCTGGCTTTGGTTTTGACAGCAGTGGCGGGCTGCTGAGATAGTGCTTCAGGTCTCTGAAGGTTTGCTCGTGTTCAGCGGTCCACTCAAACGTCTGGCTTTTCCTTAGCACGTCGTAAAATAGCCTGCATTTGTCTGAAGATCTTGAAATGAACTTTGTTCGGGTCTGCTACCTTTCCATAATCTCTTAACATCTTTAGGCTTCTCGGGTGATTCCGGTGTAAAGACACTTTGATCTGCTCGATGCTGGCTTCTATTCCTCTTTGAGTCACAATATAGCTCAAGAACTTGCCAGAAGATATCCCGAAGGTGCATTTAGATGGGTTTAGTTTCATCTTGTATTCCCTGAGGGTGCTGAATGTTTCTGCTAGATGCCGCATATGATCTTTGGTTTTTTCTGACTTCACCACCATGTCATCAATGTACACCTCCATGGTTCTTCCTATTTGCTCTTTGAACATGCGGTTAACCAGCCGTTGATATGTGGAGCCTGCGTTCTTTAGGCCGAATGGCATGACGTTGTAGCAATATATTCCTCCCTCGGACATAAATGTTGTCTTCTCTTGATCTGCAGGATCCATTTTGATCTGATTGTATCCACTCCATGCATCCAGAAATGTTAGCATCTCGTGTCCAGCTGTTGCATCTACCATTGCATCAATGTGAGGCAGCGGGAATGGATCTTTAGGACATGCTTTGTTGAGATCAGTGAAGTCCACACATACTCTCCACTTCCCATTCTTTTTAGGCACCACCACTACGTTAGACAACCATTCTGAGTATTTCACTTCTCTTATCATCTTTGCTGCCAGCAAGCTGTCTACTTCCTGGTTGATTACCTTATTTCTCTCTACTGCAAACTTTCTCCTTCTCTGTTGGATGGGTTTACACTTTCGGTCCACGCTAAGCTTGTATCTTATGATGGATGGATCTATGCCTATCATATCATCGTGTGACCATGCAAAGCAATCCATGTCACTTGTAAGAACTTGACTAGCTGCTGTCGTAAGCTTCATGTACATCCTGCTCCAATGAGCGCGGTTCTCTCTGAGTGCAGCTTGTCCAGGTTAATCTGATCCAGCTCTTCCGCTGGGGGCTCGATGTATTCGTCCTGGATAGGCTGCTTCTGTAATTGCTATGCGGGAGGGCTGGCAGTGCACTTGAGTGCCTTCTTGTAGCAGCCTCTAGCTTCCTCCTGATCTCCTCTTATCGTTTCTACTCCCCATTGGGTGGGGAATTTTATGCACTGGTGATATGTTGATGGGACTGCTTTCATCTGGTGCAGCCATGGTCTTCCTAGGATGAAATTGTAAGTAGAGGGGCATCTATAACCAGGTACCTGACTTGCTTGTTGACCCCTCCCACATAGGTTGGGATGACTATCTCACCTAGTGAGTCATTTCTCCGCCGAAGCCTACCAATGAATAGTCTTCTTCAGTAAATCCTTCTCGCTGAATCCCATGTTCTCTATGGTTTTCAGCATGATTAAGTTGACCGAGCTTCCTGTATCTACCAAGACCTTTCTTACTGTGCAATTGGCCATTGACAAGGTGATAATAAGTGCATCATGGTGTTCTCGTTCATCGTATGTATCCCCTTCATCAAAGCTGACTGCTGGAAGATCACTGTGAGATATTCTGCAAGAATTGGCTGGTCTGTCTCCTTTGGTCTCGGTGGCATGTCTCTTGGCTGCTGAGTATGTCAGGCCGCTTAAGTCCGAGCCGCCTGTTATCACGTTTATAATTTTAGTGCATGTGGGTGGGTCTGCCGGCTTGGCGGAACCTACCTTATCCTGCTGCTTGCCCCTACGTGGTAACAGGTGGCTCAGCTTTCCTTGTTCGTACAGGCGCTTGATCTCTCTTCTCAATGTATAGCAATCCTCAGTGTTGTGCCCAATATCACGGTGAAATTCGCACTTCTTCTTGCTATCCTTTCTCCAAGCTTGCTCTCCTACTGGTGGGTTAGGCCACCTGACTCCATCTCCCATCTCTCTAAGTGCCTTCAAGATTCCTCCGATACCTGTAGTGAATCCATATTCTGCCAAGGTGGGGAGTAGCTGGTTTTCCTCGATTCTGTTGACTCTCCTCCCATATGGTCTGTATCTCTCGTCCTTCTTGTTGGTGGTTTGCTTTCTTCATGATTTCTCCATGGCTAAAGTACTTGAAATACTTGGCGTGCTCTGTAAGCTTGCTCTGGCTAGGATATCCTCTTCCAACCTGATTGAGGCAGCTGCCTTCTCCGGTACTGCTTCGAAACTATGGCATGGATGCATGGTTAACTGCTTGTATAGGTCAGAGTCGTGGTGGAGGCCTCTTCTGAAGGCTTCTACTGCTGTTGAGATATCACATTCTCGTACTGCTACCTTCTCATTGTTAAATCAGGTATTGTATTCTCCAATGCTCTCTCCTGCCTCCTGGACGATTCTGTACAATTCTCCTGCATGCTTCTGTGGCTTTCTGCTGCTTGCGAACTGTTGAGTAAATGCGTTTACCAATTCAGCAAATGTAGATATCGACCTGTTTGGCAGGCTTACTAACCATCGAAGTGCTAGTCCTGTTAGGGTGGACCCGAATCCTTTGCACATGCAGGGTTCCTTAACTTGTCTTATGGCTGTTACCGTCATCATTTTCTATTTATACTGGCTGATATGATCAAAGGGGTCTGCTGTGCCATCAAAGAGAGGCATATTTGGGTTTGTGAATCACTTTGGCATGGCTGTGACGGATATGGTGTCCACGAATGGCGAGTCGGCATAACTGTCTAGAGCTGCTTTCTCGAGTAGGGGTGGTAACCCTGGAACCCTGCTCAGCATCCCCTTTAGTTCCAAGTACTGTTGATTAGTTATATTGGCTGAATCTGGGGTCCGCCTGTCAGCTGTCTGCATAGTTCCTCCTGATCCGGGCTCTTGAAGATTTTGATAAATTTTGGCTGCCAGGGGGGTTTTGGCAACGATTGTCCCTCGCCGCGCTCACTTCACTTGCTGTTTGACTCGGATCTGCTACAAGTGTCGATCGATTCTTTGCATGATCGCTAACGGGAGGCCACCTATTTGTATCCCTACGCAACCGGGCCGGGTCACGCCGCTATCTGGTGTGAGGTATCCTAACCCTCGTGGAGTTATCCTTCCATCTGACGGTGTCGTAGCCAAATCCAATCTTGTAATTATTTCAGCTGGTATCTGCCTGCTACCTGCTGTTCCTTGTGTTAGACTTACCAAAGGAAATCTTCCTTCACCTGTCCTGTTCGCTGGAGTGCTGGACTGCTGCTTCAAAAGATCAATTTGTGCCCAGAGCTCTCTGTCTCTCCTTCTTACCTCGACATCTGCTCTCCTTTGGTCATCTCTCATGTTTTCCATGGCTTTCTGGAGATTTTCCACGCCGGTGAGCAGGATTTGCGTGGGACTGGGCGGCGGAGTGACGCCGGAGCTTGATGTTCCTTTGTCTGATCTGGTCTGGGCTGAGACAACAGGGGTCCTAGGAGGTAGAGAGGCTTTTGTTGTCGGTATGATTCTTGGGGTATATCCGGGAGCCTGCGTGGCCACTGTCGATGTTGGACTTTGGGTAGACGATGGTGGTGGCGATGGCTGCCTACTCCCTGACATGGCTTCAGATGCTTGCTTTTCCATTGTATATTCAGAATATCAACGATTGACGACCACAATGCCCCACGGTGGGCGCCAAACTGTTTAGGTCTTTTTTACCTAAGTCGATTTAGGGTCAATGTAGTCTATATTCGTTGGTCGATTGTATGATGATTTGTATGTCAATAAGTAAACGGGAAATAAAGTGCGTAATGTAAATTGACACGTAAGATTTTGGTGACGCGGAAAAGCCAATGTGGAACAACTTGCGGAGGGACGGTACCTGCCAAGTATTGCACTATATGAATAGGAGGATGATTACAATGATAACGTTTTATGCTAATCTTGCTGGCATTAGGAGTCAGGCCTGCAAGATCTCGGACGGTGTATATTTGTGAGTGATATGCCGTGATGTGGTTGTCTTGAATATAATCTTGAATGAATGTATGGATGAGTGAATGCCTTTCTTGATTTTCTTCCTTGGCTATTTATAGGGTAAGAACCATAGATATGTCCTACCTTGAATATGGAAAGGGAATATTATTTCCATAAGGACTTCTTTCCAAATCCGAATTCCCTTACCAATTCTCCCTGATCTCCCTAACTTCTCCCCAACTTCTCCCTAACTTCTCCCTGACACTCTTTTCCTTAACGCGGGCACCTTTCATGACGGGCTCTCGATCCTTCTCAAGCCCGTTCCCCCTTCTCCTGACCGCGGGCTCCCTTCCTCCTCACCTCTTCTTTATAATCTTTATTTTACCAAGTGGGGTTCCTTTATTGTGCTATTTTTAGCCCAAACAATCATGACAACATTTTTGTTAGTTGCTTCTACCGTGCTATTATTTTGAGGTCTATAAGGCGAGGAATGGTGGTGCTTGATCTTATATTTGGCTAGCAATTGCTCAGTCTCGGCCTGGAAATGTGATCCATTGTCACTGATGATTTCATGTGGGAAACTATATCGACAAATGATATTGGTTTGTATGAACTTTGCCACATTTTTGGCTGTGAGACTAGTGTAAGATGCTGCTTCGACCCATTTAGTAAAATAGTCGATAGCTACCAAAATGTAACAGTGACCTCCTGTTCTGGCTGGAGTGATCTTCCCAATGATGTCGATTCCCCAAGCAGAAAATGGCCAAGGAGATGTCATGGTGTAAAGCATCAAGGGAGGGACATGTTGCACATTCCCGAAGATCTGGCAATTATGGCAATGTCTGTCGTATTTAATACTATCTGACTCCATTGTCGTCCAGTAATATCCCAGACTCGTAATTTTCGTTGCCATCATGGGTTCGCTCATATGAGGACCGCATTCTCCATCGTGAACTTCTTCTATCACTTTTTGTGCCTGTGAATGATCTAGGCAACGCAAGACGACACCAAGAGGTGTTCTTTCGTACAATTCTCCTTGCATGAGGAGGTATTGAAAGGCTAATAGGCGTATTGCGCGTTGTCCCCTCTTATCCATATCCGGTGGGTATGTGCCATTAAGTTTGAAGTTTATAATAGCCTGGCACCAAGGCTCCTCTAGGCTTTCTTCTTCATCTGTAAGGAGGTGTACATAGGCTGTTCCTACCGCCATTCGATGCATAAAGGCATTTCCACCATGTTGTCTGGCATATTAATCAAAGATGCAAGTTTTGCAAGAGCGTCTGCAAATTGATTCTTTTCACGAGGCAGGTGTAGATAAGTGACCTGATCAAAGAATTGGGCGACTTGATCTATCCTAGCCAGATAGGGAGGTAGACTTTCACTTCGAATTTTCCAAGATCCTGTGACTTGGTTAATTATCAAGGATGAGTCTCCGTGAACTCAAAGATTCTTAATGCCTAAACTCACTGCTGCTTGTAGACCAATGAGGCAAGCTTCATACTATGCTGCATTATTTGTCACCTCGAAGTCGAGTTTGACAGAAAGTGGTGTATGCTCGCCTTTAGAAGAAATGAGAAATACTCCTATTCCAAATCCTCTTAAATTCGATGCCCCATCAAAATAAAGATCCCAAGAGTCTACACTGCTCTGTAGGATATCCTCTTCTGGAAATGACCACATGTCTGTTGCTTGGGTATCGTTGATAGGATTATCTGCGAAAAACTCGGCAACGGCGCGCCCTTTTTTTACTTTCAAAGGTACGTATTTGAGATTGAACTCCGAGAGCATTAAGGTCCACCTTGCCAAACGTCCATTGAGGACGGGTTTATTGAAGAGGTATTTGACGGGATCCATTTTAGAATATACCTTGACAGAGTAGCTAAGCATGTAATGGCGTAGCTTCTTTGTCGCCCACACAAGAGCGAGGCATGTCTTTTCGAGAGGTGTGTACTTACACTCGTATTCTAAGAACTTCTTACTAAGGTAGTAGATATCTCTTTCTTCTCTTCCAACAGTCTGTGTAAGCATAGCCCCCATGGCTGTTTCGGTGACTGTGAGATACAAACCAAGAGGTTGATCTCATTGGGGAGGCATTAGCACTGGTGGCTTAGCCAATATCTCCTTAATCCTATCAAACGCCTTTTGACTGTCGTCGTCCCATTTGGTATAATCTGTTTTCTTGAGCTTTTTGAAAATAGGTTCGCAGATCATAGTGAGTTTCGATATGAATCGGCTTATATACTGCACTTTACCTAAAAATCCTCTAACCTCCTTCTCTGTTTAGGGTTGTGGCATTTCGATTAAAGCTTTGATCTTGGATGGATCAATTTCTATTCCCCTCTGGCTGACGACATATCCCAGAACTTTGCCTGACGTTACTCCGAATGCGCATTTCTGAGGATTGAGCCTCATGTTGTACTTGCACAGTCTTAGGAAGAATTTGCGAAAGTTATTGATGTGCCCCTTCCTATCTTTGGATTTGACAATCAAATCATCCACGTAAAATTCTACTTCTTTATGCATCATGTCATGTAGCAATGTGGTCGCAGTGCGTTGGTATGTAGCTCCAGCATTTATTAGCCCAAATGGCATAACTGTATAACAAAACGTGCCCCACTGAGTGACGAAGGTTTTCTTATGCATATCTTCTATGGCCATTTTAATCTGATTATAACATGCATACCCATCCATGAAGGATAACAATGCGTGATCTGATGTATTATCTACCAATATGTAGATGTGTGGTAGAGGGAAGTCGTCCTTCGGACTCGCCTTGTTCAAGTCTCTAAAATCAACACAAAACAGGATTCGCCCATCCTTTTTGGGTACGGGGACTATTTAGCCACCCAGTCTGTATACTCGAAAACTTTGATGAACCCGGCTTTGAATTGCTTATCGACTTCTTCTTTGATTTTAAGAGCCCATTCTGTCCTCATCCGACAGAGCTTCTATTTTACAGGTTTGAAACTTAGTTTGATTGGAATTCGATGTTCTGCAATTTCCCTGTCGATCCCTGGCATGTCCTTGTAAGACCAAGCGAAAACGTCCTTGAACTCTTGTAGAAGGTCGATGAAAGTTGCCCTTTCAGTTGGGTTTAAGGTCGTCCCTATCCTAAGTTCTTGGGTTTCTAGTTCGGTTCCTACGTTTATGGGTTCGGTGTTCTCTATAACTAGTGCCCCTTCCCCCTCTTGTAGTATTTCTTTAACTATATAGGGAGGTAATTCGACTGAGTCTGGGTTAGGGTCATCCTCATTATCATCATAAATAGAATTGCATTCAGAAAAACATAAGGAGTAAGTAGAATCTGATTTATTCATATTAAATTTTGAAAAGAGCTGAAACAAAGAAGCCATCTGTTTAGTAGTCAGTGATGGTAAAACGACAGCTGCTGGGACATTTCCCAAGCTGCTGTTACTATGGGATGCTACGCTAGGAGAAACAAAGGGACGTGGAGTGACGACAGAAGAAGACTCTCTAGCGACTTCTCTAGACTCAGACTCTTATTCCGACTCCGACTCCGACTCTGACTCGAATTCGCTGTCTTCGGGTTCTCCATTAAACATCTCTCCTTCTCCAGTAGTGACTTCGAAGAGCTTTACTTGGTTGTTAGTCCATGTGATTGAATTTCTCCATCCTTTTTGCTTATTCGGGTTGGTGTTTGTGATCAATGATGTGGGGTTAAAATGATCATCTCGAAGTATCATGGTAATGATCTCATCCTGCGCTGCTCTGAAAAATCGGTCTTCCCCAAACAGAAGGCTAATGGCTTGTTCGTCTAAACAAGGTGTTTGACGAGTTTTGACGGTAGGAACCGTTTATGAAAGGATGAAATAGCAATCGTGTAAGACCTTGATTCCAGCTAGTTGTATTCCCTTATAATGCCAAGGTTCGGGAAACCCGTGAAAGTATTCATGACTCCCCTTCCTAAAGAAGTATCCATTTAGGGTGGAGAGATAGGGTCGCATTTGGATTCCTTTGTCTTTACGATTTTGGAACTGAGTAAGCATTTCCAAAACTTCTTCTTTCATGGGCTTGTACCCCAAACCTAATGGTATCCTTTGAGAGTTTCCTTCTTTGTAAGGTGCAAAGGTATTATGCTTGACAGGGTTTAATGGCATTCCCGGGAAGTATCCCTGGGACTTGAGTATATGGTTGACCACTAAATTGGAGTATGGGTTGAAGTATACAAGCGCCAGTTCGCTCTCTACAAGATTTATGCTCTGAAATCCTTCAAGCTCATATACTGGTGTGACCACTTGGTTACTTGACATTTTCTCTATCACAGCCTTGATAGGTGACAAAGTGATCGTCACTACTTTGCCATCTAGAGGAATCTTTATCTTTTGGTACAAGGTGGATGTTACCGCTTTGGAAGCGTGAATCTAAGGTCTTCCCAGAAGTATATTGAAGGATGCCTCGATGTCCACTATCTGAAAATTAATCTTTCGCTCGATTGGTCCTGTGGCTATAGTAAGGTTAATTAGTCCTACTACTTTAAGTCGTGTTCCATCGTATGCTCGAACACCTTGGTTAGTAGGAGTCCAATCTGATTCTTTCATGCCCAACTTATGTGCTGTCTTTAGTGGTATGACATTGACTGCGGAGCCGTCATCCACCAAAGTCATTGGTACGTTATTCTTTAAGCATGTGATTGTAATGTATAAAGCGAGGTTATGACTGGCGCCGAAAGGAGGCAAATCCTCATCTGAAAAAGTAACTGGGTTACTTAGTTTAACTGAGTATTGGAAGACTAGGTTAACTACGTCATCAGGCATAGAGTTGTGCGCTACGTTCAATTTAGCCAATGCTTGTAGTAAAGCTTTACGATGGGGAAATGAACTCGCAACTAATTGCCAGACTGAAAGATTAGCCTTTGTCTTCTGCAGTTGTTTTAGGAAGTGGTCAGTAGATGTATCTTCGCCATCATTTGGTGTGATGACATTGGTGCTAGTAACTGGACCGTTGGCCGTAGGACCGTTCTGAGAGACATTTTGATATGGACGCCCTGAGCGAGTAAGGTGGTCTATATCTTGATCTTCTCAAGCCTTGATTATATCCTCACTAACCTTGACTAGATAATGTTCTGTGAGGTATTCATCTTCATCGTCATCAGCCCATATTCCGTTGACGATACTTAGCTCTCTCAACCTGATTATTTCATTTTCTAAACTGATTATTTGCTCAACTATATTGTCAACTACTGCGATTAACTCTTGCATCGTAGACGGTTGAGATAGAACTGGAACTTTTGGAACGTTTTCCTGGATTGCGGCGCCTGGAATGCGTAGGGACGCCACCACAGTTTCTAACTCTGAAATTTGCCTACTTACACTCCATGCCCATGCGATAAAATCGACACTAGTAGGAGCAATGGTGGAATAACTTCCATCATCTTCTAGCGCATGAATCTCATCCTCGAATGAGGAAATGAGGTGTGAACAATCCAAGGTGGATTCTTCATCTATGATCATCAGAAATCCAAGAGGATTCTGAGTATTGTTGGGCTTACCTCCAGGAGTTATGGGTAAACGACCATCTTCAATCATATCCTGGATGACATGTTTTAACTTGATGCATTTCTCCGTATCGTGTCCCTTGCATCTATGATATTTGCAGTATGAATTATCATCCCAGAATTTAGACTTCTTCTGTGGTCTAGTGTAGGTCCTATGGGTTGGAGCTTGTCTTGTTACATCAACCTTTTCAAAGCGTTGGAATATGAATCACCAATGTTTATGAATTTCCTTGGCGGGCTATTCTTTTTAGATGATTCGACAAGGTTGACCTCATCGGTCTTGCCAGTGAAGCCATAAGAACGACTCGTTGAACCTTGATATCAGCGACCTACCATTTCGGACAAGAGCCCCTTTCGGATGTCGTCATCCATTCTTATTCCTATCACAGTCAAGTTTTTTAAAGACTTTATGTTTTGGTACCTCAAATGGTTTGCGAAAAAGGCCTCAAATTATCCAAGAACTTTTCCACAAGAGTGGCTTCATCTGGGCGTTCAACAAGCTGTGTGCTAGTCTTCCTCCACCTACTTAGGAAGTCGGTGAAGCCTTCTTTCTCATTCTGGGTAAGAACCTCTAGAGTGCGCATAGTGACTTGGATTTTGGCATTATCCACGTATTGTTTAGTAAACTCAATTGCGGCTTCGTCCCAAGTGGCATTTTTCTTTTGCTCCAAAGAGTAAAACCATTGCTTAGGAATAGTGTCGAGAGATGAAGGAAAGATCCTTAGGAACATCTCGGGTTTAATGCCTTTGATAGACATATAATCTTTGAAGGCACGAATATGGTTCAAAGGATTCTCATGCCCTTTAAACTTTGGGATGTCAGTCATGTTGAAGTTCGTAGGCAGTTGAGCATTTACCGCCTCATACTTGCGATTATTCTCCCTATAGATATCATCTCTCTTAAGGTACATCAGTTGCTCCTCCAAGTATTGGAGTCGCTTTTCAGCTTCAGTAGGACCCAGTGGGGGGTTGTCTTCTGGTTGTCCTAGAAAGGGTGGAATATTATCATGTACGATCATGTTAGGAACATCATTCTCTGCAGGAGGAAGTCTAGTTTCTACAGCAACAATTCGGCTTTCAATAGCATTAAGGCGAGCATAAGCTTGGTCTTGGCTTGTTTGGAGACGGACGAGTGCAGCTAGGATTAGATCATTACCATTTTGGGGTTGTCCATTAACACTTGTGTGACTAGTTCTAGGCGTCTTGGAAATTGGGGATAAGAGATCAATGACGAATCAAAACACGATCGACCATTTTAGCACACTTACTCAAAAGAGACTCAACTCGTGAAGTGGGCGTGTGCCACTGTGTCAAGTGAGGTTTGAAAAGGACAAAATTTGAAATGTTTATCCTAGGCAACTGCAATGTAGTTTTAGGAGTGCTGACTCGAGGTAGGGTTTTTAAAATGGGATTTGAAGCCCGAATTTTGACTGGACATTTGGACCGAGTTTCGACTCATTTTGCGCTATATTAGGCTACTTCTGAAATATTTACATTTTGAAAAGGATTTTATTTTACAAAATTTCGTCATGGTTTTGTTTACAAAAATGGTGATTACGTATGTGATACAAACATTCATATAAGCATTATAACGGTATGCTGAGTGCATTTAAAAGGTTTTGGCTTAAAAGGTGGGTTGCCATACCAAGCAATCAAACCCTGGTCTGTGGAGAGGTCTGTGTCAAACATGAGTAAGGTCGGTTCCTAGTCCATTTCCTCGAGTAGTGAAAGCCCTTGATACAAACAAGAGTATGTACCACGGTATGGTTGACGTCAATCACTATTGGTCTTTAGGCCTAGATAGAATTTGGACCGTCCAGATGAGACGATTGGTCAAATGGGTTGGGTTAAGCCTAGGAAGGCCGAATGAAACGACTTAAGAAGGTCGAGTATTGAAAACCGACAACAGTCTCGTATAAACTATTCCCTAACCTCGTTCAAGTTTCACCCTGGGGAACACGTAAGTGTATCATCCCTAGCGTAGTCGCCAAACTGTGGACATGGGCCACCCGCACCCCGCGCACCCGTGCGTTTGTGATTGCTTTAAGGCGGCGCCACATATTCAAAGGAACCTTGGATAGCCAAAGCATATTATGGGCCGTTACCGATTTGTATGGCATTGAAACAGGTGAATAGTTGAATAAGCCTGCATTTGTGGAGTCGCCACACATTTTTATGAAAAATTGGAATCGTTCGAATACCTCGTGTCATGTCAAGACACAAAGTAATGACATGAACACTAAGAACTTGTTACCCTTAGCATTCTATGTCTAGAATGACTCTTGTGGATGCCAATGAACACGGATGTTCACATAGATCTGGGGTAAGGGGTGAGGGTACGTATTAGGAATCTCTTTAATCGAACACCTAATCCCGCCCGCCTCGATAGCCGCCTCTACTAATGATTACGGAAATTATTCTTATTTGATATGTTGTCGATTATATGCATGCAATGCAACATCCACAGATTATTCCTAGCATGTGAATTAAACTATGTTGGTTAACACGTAATTTAGCAATTATTAATGTCGGAGTTGGAATTTATATTAATTACATGTGAAAAAGCAAATAAATAAACCATACACAAACAATACGATGGATAAACAACGATAATTGAAATTACAAATGAATTACAAAGGTTAAATTGATTTTTGTCAAAAGTACACTTAAGACAGAGTTTTGAAGATAAAATAGAGCGGAAAATAAAGATGGAAATTAAAGTGACAAAATAAGTCAGATTAGGGGTGATATTATGATTATTAGTTAATTAATAACATAATTAAAGCTCCGTCAAAGAGAGAACAAAAGTTCAGGCAGAGAAATCATCTCAGAACAGGCGCAGCGTGTGCTGCGTCCCTTCGAAGAGGCGAAGCTATTCATGCGTCTGTTCTTGAGTTGAGCTCTGGCTGTGAAGTCAGAACCGCTATTTGTTAATGTTCGTTGGTATAATAAAAATTAATTATTGATGTTTAGACTCAAGTTGAAGTGGTTTAGCATATTAATTACATCTGGAACCGTCATAGTAGCGATAAAAAGTGGATTAAAACGAGTTAGAATGAGTTAGATATATTTACGACGTCGGAATTACAAAAGAAACGAACTTGAAGATCGAATAAAACATGATAAACTGGAATTAGACAAGGAAATATGTATCAAGGAACGAATCCCAAAAACTTGATATGAAAAAATAGAGTTTATAACATCCGGGTTTGATTTAATGACGAAAACCCGCAAATATTGAATTATGAGGGATTTAAGTTGAGAATAAAACGTTATAATTAAGAGGAATTATTGAACATGATTTATGTATTGAAGAAAAGAAATAAAGTAAGAAAATAAAGCAAAAAGAACGAAACATAGGAAACTCAAGGAAGAAGAAGAAGAGTAGGAGCAGCGGCAGCCTCTGGAAGAGGCGCAGCAGAAGCTATGACCCTTCAAAGAGGCGCAGCTGCTGCTGCGTTTCTTCTCGACGTCTGGTTATTGCAGTTTCGTAAAAACAGTTTGTAATAAAGGTTTATAAAATCGGTTTTAAATATACTTTTGACGTAAATCTTACATTAATGAGTACAAAAATAAAATACAATAAAAAAAACATGGGATTTACACCCTCAGACTTACATGTTTGACAAAACGAGATTGACTAAGTTAACGTTAGTGATTGCTCGACTCGAATATATGTAGAAAGTGCCCTCGTTGGAGGATTTTAGATTTAATTGATTAATATGTAGTGGCCAAATTGGTCGGTCATGCAACGTGACTGGTACTCGGAAAGATCTGATCTTACATGGTCGATTGAGCAAGCACGTAGGCGTCGAATGCTTTGAGTAAGGTCTAGAATGCAAAGGGAGAAGAGAAGGGCGGACACTCGCGTGAAAAATATGGAGACCGGAGGTCTCTATTTATACTAGAAAATGTGAAGAGTTTTGGAATGACAAAAACTTTGGAAAGAAATCACGAAAATATTCTGTAAACAGCAAAAACAGGCTGGAGAAGAGGCGCAGCAGCTGCTACGGTCCTTCCACGAGGCGCAGCACCTGCTGCGTCATTTCCCCAGAGGTTTCCTCCTGCGGAAGAAAGATTTCCGCATTTCTTTTCGGGAATTGCGGTAGATCTCTACTTCCTTATTCCGTAAAATATGATATATGAGATATATTTTACCAAAAGATATAAAATTAAATTATGGAATAAATATCTGGAATATTCTAGAACATTCCGACTCGGCATTATAAACGGTTTCTTAAATGACGCGATTTTTGACCCGGACTCCAAATGAACTCTAATTAATGTCAAAACGACCGTATCGGCACATAGATGACGACTAAGGGGTAGACACAAGTTTTTGAGCTATCACTTGACGATCAACTTACGAACTGTCATAAATCGTTCCGCGTACCAAACATGCAGACCAATCATCTGTGGGTTGTTGGCGGAAGGTGTAGAAATGAGGTATCTACATGTTTTAATATTTGCTGCATACTTTTCCCAAATAGTGGGATGATTGAATTTTAAAAACATGTCGTTTATGCTTCTTTTGAAATGTGTTCCGTTAAAGTTTTGCAAGCCATACGCATTACCTGAAAAACTTTAGTTACTTTAAATGGCCCTTCTCATTTAGGTGACCATTTTCCATAGAAATGATCCTTATGCTCTTCGGGCAAAATCACTTTCCAAACTAAATCTCCTTCTTGAAAAGACTTAGATTTAACACGCACATTATTTGCTTTAGATGACTTAATCGTATTTTTTAACAAGTTTGTCAACGCTTGCTCTCTAAGGTGCTCCACGTCTAGATTGGAAATGTTCATAGATTTAGAATAAGAATCCAATTCCAAAGAATTTTGATATAAAATTCAACCAGTCTCCACACTAACCTCAGCTGGAATTACAATGTCATGACCAAAAACCAATTGATAAGGAGTGTACCCTATAACCCTCCTTTTTGAAGTTCTATAAGCCCACAAACTATCAAGTCATTTTTCATGCCAAACTCGAGGATTATCATCAATCATCTTAGAAATTCCAGCCTTAATCAACTTATTAGTAGATTCAGCCTACCCATTAGCCTAAGCATAATAAGGAGAAGAATTCAACATTTTAACCCCATACTAAGTAGTAAACTCCATAACGGATAAAAATGAGTTCTTTCAAGAAATCCTCTAAGTCCTGTGTTTTCACAGTCTTAAAAGGCTCGGCTTCCACCCACTTAGTGAAATAATCTGTAATAACCACTACATACCTATGACCTTTCAAGTAAGGCGGAGTAATATCACCTATCTTATCCATCGCCCATCCACGAAAAGGTCATGGTTTAACAATAGGCTTCAAGTCACTAGCGGGAACCCTATTTATTTGTCCATAGTGCTGACAAGCCTTAAAACTTTTTGCATATGTTATACAATTCTCTAAAATTGAAGGCTAATCAAACCCATGTCGATGGAGTAACCATCGCATTATTGGCCCAAATTGATGGGCGCCACAAACCCCCTCATTGACTTCTGCCATGAAAAGCAAAGCATCATCAGCTCCTAAGCATTTCAATAATACTCCTTATTGATCCTTTTTATAAAAAAACATCATAAAGCAAGAAATACCTAAAAGATTGTTTTCTAAGTTTAGGATGTAATCCCTTCTGAGAAGAACTATTCAAGACACTTATAATGTCAGTCTGCCAATCCAACGGTTTTTCCATAATGTCTACCTTACAAACTTCTATTGTAAAGACATCATCCTTTACAAGAAAAAAGCGATCTGAGCACTCCACCTCTATGGACGCATCAATATCTTCCACAATATAACCAGAAGCAAATTGTCCCCCCATATATTATGAGATAGGCCAGAATTTAAAAGCATTACATTCATCATTTCTTTTAATGTTCTATTTTTCTGTTCAGCTACTCCATTAGACTGAGGTGAGTAAGGTGGACTAGTCTCATGTATTAGACCGTTTTTCTCACAAAACTCGACTAGATAATTAGACTTATACTCGCCTCCTCTGTCAGACCTTACCCTTTTGATTTTCCTGTCGAGTTGATTTTCGACTTCAGTTTTGAAATTTATAAACGATTGTTCTGCTTTATCTTTAGTTTTAAGCAAATATACTTTGGTGTATCGCGAGCAATCGTCTATAAAAGTTACATAATAATTTTTCCCGCCTCTACTTGCAATATTCTTGAAGTCAGCTAGGTTGATGTGAATTAGTTCAAGAAGACTCGTATTCCTAGTGTTAACTGGTCTACTAGGTTTCTTTTTGAATTTAGCTTCAACACAGCTAGCACATTTCGAGAATTCTTGACTCTTTAAACTTGGAATTAAACTCATAGTTCTAAGTTTTTTAATATAATCAATATTCACATAACCTAATCTACCATGCCAAACATCAATAGACTCAGCGATATAAGCAGAAGTAGATGCAAAATTATTAGAAACTGAATCAGTGTTCAATAAAAAAACGACCCCCAGACAGATAACCCTTGCCCACAAATTCCCCATTACACGACATTACCAACTTGTCAGCCTCAAAAACAAGTTTCAAACCAGCTTTGTTTAATAAGGCACCAGACACTAGGTTTCGACGTAACGAGAGTACATACAAAACATTATTTAGAGCAATTGTTTTCCCTGAGGTGAGTTAGAGAAAGATTTTGCCTTTGCCTTTGATCATTGCGGACGGATGAAGAATTACCCATGAAAACGCATTCCCCATCAGCTACCTCCTCGAACTCAGCAAATAACCCTTTGTCAGCACAGAGGTGTCTAGAAGCGCTAGTGTCCAAGACCCATTCTGCAACATTACCCACCAGATTAGCTTCCACAACCACAACAGCAATGACATCATCAGTCATAGTATTGGCTTCAGCAGATTTCTTTTCGGAGCATTGGTAGGCTTTGTGACCAGCTTTTCCACAGACATAGCAAAAAATTGGCCCTTCGCTAGACCATTCTTCTTAGCTTGAACCTGTCCCTTAGTCTGACCAACCTTGGCCTTACCCTTACCCTTGGACTTTTCAGCATAAGATGGACCGCCAGACTCAACCAGATTAGCTTTAACAGAAGCAACATGAGCATTCACGGACACACTAATTGTTTTGTCCTTGAGACGGTTTGCCTCCTCGATCCTCATGTGACCCACTAGATCTTGGAGTGAAAGGTCCTTTTTCTTATGCTTAAGATGCTTCCTATAGTCAGACCAGGAAGGAGGGAATTTTTTAAGTAGCACATTTGCTAGAAAAATCTCATCTAGTTCCATCCCCTCATTAACGACATCAGCACATAAGTTCTCATAGACATGAACTTGTTCCATAATAGGTTTGTCATCTACCATCTGAAACCCAAGTCACTTCTCAATGACATATTTCTTTTTAGCCGCATCATCAGCCCCATATTTTTTCTCTAGCAGTTCCCATATACTCTTAGCAGATTTATGAACCATAAATAAGTCAAAAAGCGTATTAGTCATATGATTCAGAAGGTGAAACTTAGCCGTTTTATTCTCCTTATCATGTTTTTTAATAGCCTCTTCATTTGACTTAACCGTAGAAATAACAGGTGGGGTGCTCTCAACAGACGTAGCATCAGGTACGGTTACAGCAGCAGGAGGGTCAGAAAATAACACATAATCAATCTCTAAGTGCTCAAAAAACATAAGTAACTTTTGAGACCATCTCTTATAATTATGACCATCTAAGGGTTCCAATTTTGACATATCAGGTAGGTTTTTTTACTAGACCGACATTGTCACAACAACAATTAAATAGTTTTCAAATTTTAAGACGGAAATTGCAGTAACAATGAAAAAGATTAGATATAACCCGATTCGTAGTGACGTGGTATGAGAGCCACTGCCTTGAAAACTATTTCGCTACGATCGTGGTGGCGATCAGCAATTTGCCGGTAGTTCCCCAAGGATTTACACTACAACACCTAGACGCGCTGATACCGTCGTCAGGTACCAAAAATAAAATACATAGTTACACTAACAGAAGCTAGCAGTAAGTAGGGTCGATCTCCACAGGGTGGCGGTCACTATCTACTTGTCTATTCGGTCCGTCTAAGGTCACGATTGGGAGGTTTGAAATGTTGGAACTAAACTAAATAAGATAAATGTAAGAGAAATAAGGATAAGAGAAATTAGCAAGAGAAAGAGGAAACTAGGATGTCGGTTCATCAATGAACGTCAGTCAATTGCAGTTAAAGTCATAGATTAGTCGATGTGTCGGTATAAGGGGCAATGAATATCTCCTTCCGGTCTCAATTCGCCCTAAAATACTACTAGCTTAGCTTCCGCCCTCACTAAAGCATCCTATTGTTCACTGCGGGTCTCACCCCTTCCAACCTTCCGGTCTAGGTCAAGGCTTACCAAAATTTAAAAGGCTAAATGCATCGATTCAATTAGCAAACTACAGTTAAAGCAGTGATTAACAACATAGACATAACCACAACGACCAATCTATGAACTAATTAGCAATTAACATTCATTCATCGATTCCCCTAATCCCACCAGAGAGAATTAGCTAGACATGGTAAAGGGAAGAACAAAAACAAAGGAAAGAGAAATAATAAACATTAAATAAAGAGAAAAGGGAAAAGAGAGAAAATTACAGAGAAAAGATCTGGAAAAGAGAGGAAAGCAATAAGTCACAGTAACATGGAAAAAGTATTGTAAAAGTGATGTCTAAGGTGTACTGTCGTCTTCCTATTTATAGGAAAGACGATTTTATTTGACCTAGAAACAAAATAAAGCTAAAAAGCCCGAGCCCAATAAGAAACCACTCGATCGAGTGATTTGAAACCATTCGATCGAGCAAAACTAAGCTCAAACCACTCGATCGAGTGAAACAAATACTCGATCGAGTAAAACCTAAAATGCAACTACTCGATCGAGTAGAAAAAGAAGTCGATCGAACATAATTGTACTCGATCGAGTACTTTCCAGCGCACAATTCCTGCTTCGCGCACTGAACGTCAAACGGCTGCCATTTCTTCGTTACTTGGGCAAACAGGGCGATTCCAATGGCGTTGGAAGTCTAAGTGGACAAACTTTCATCTCCAGTTGGAATCACCTGAAAATCAGTTTTAAAACACTAGATATAGCTCTTCAAATTAGGCACTAGCAATTTGAAGTTCTTCCTTTGCTCGCCTAGCTATTTTACTTCTTTGCGCATCTCAAGACAACTACATTCCCGCTCCAAATTCACTCTTCCTCCAAATGCATGCTAAAGGGAAGGTAAAAGGCTCGATTTCACTATTTTCTGGACCATTCCTGCAAATAGAACAAAATAAACCAAAGTAGCATATTCGGGGCATTTCGTAGCATAAATCTACGATAATAGCATATAAATACGTGCATAAAAAGGCCAAAAAGGACTATATAAAATGCACGTATCAAATATCCCCAAACCAAACCTTTACTCGTCCTCGAGTAAACTAAATGCAAACTAATGGAATGGAGAAGATAACTCAGAGCTAGCTACAAATGCCCACTTTAACCAATTTAATGCAAGCAAACTAACACTTATAGCAAACAGTCAAATGCAAACGAGTTGTAAGATGTTTATAATAAAGCTGAACCGTTGACCTTGCACGACCTTTAATAATGGACTCTCACGGGTCACTCTTCTCTCATGAAGAAAAGGGTGAACATATATATGTAAGAGAGAAAGAAATGTAGTCGCTCACCTAAACTACGACCCACATAAACATGCATGCAACTAATATGATAGACAATTCTAGATACCGTACATACATTCCAACCAAACAACGTCCTGTCACAGCCGAGGGCTTACAAAGATATGGTAAAGTGAGGCAATGGGTAAGAAAAGGCAAAATATTTATGGGAATGTGGAGGTATAGGCGACCAAGCTAGTACCTAAACAAAACCATATGACAACATCGGTTTCTCACTCAATTATAGAATTAAGCATGAGTGCCCTTCATTTGGCACAAAACTCACCAAACCAAACTGAAAATACTCCTCAATAAATGTAAATAAAGCATAGGAGCGAAACCATCAACAATGCCTTTTTTTTCTTTTATTCTTTTCTTTTCTTTCATCGCGTCTTTTTATTTTTTTTTTTTTCTCTTTTTCTTTTCTCGGTTTCTTTTTTTTTCATCCTCCTTTTCTCATAAATTACCAACTCCAAAACAATACAATACAAGCCAAACTCGGCACAATGAAATATATATCACAAAACAATCTAAACTAGTTTGACAAGGCAGGCTAAATTTGGATGTAGTTAAGGGTCAACAGGCAAATTTGGCTAATGTGGAGTTAAATGGGTAAAACTGAAAGAAAGGGAAATTGTAAGCACCTCCCTGTATGTGACACCAACCACTAACCCGAATGTATGCAGGCAAAAAGCAATTGAATTTCATATTTGTGCAAATTGATGATACATGTTATGCAAGGAGTAACTACTCACAATCCTACATGAAACCGGTCATAGATGACACCAGTTTATACGGCTCTAAATCCTTAGAAATTATAAGTAGGTTGCCAAAATTTCAGGTCAAGTCTATTCGTTCAGCTAAATTTTAACATGAACTCGTAGATATGCAATAAGACAAGGCTAAAGATATTAAGTTTTATGCAAGGCTTAAGTAAAAAGGACAATTGCAGTGCAATATCATCATTGAAATCTACCGTTCCGACTCAACCTATATGCAAAAATAAACGTGAAATTTTTTGAATTTTATGAATTTTTCTAATTTTTATCAGATTTTTGATTTTTATTAAAATAAACAACAATGCATACAAAAATTAAACGTGATAACAGAAATGCAATAAAAACAACAATGCAGACACAAATATGGATGCATAACCTCCCCAAACCAAACCGTACAATGCCCTCATTATACCCAAAACAGGAAAAGGAAATGCAAACTAAAAGAGAAAGAGTGGAGATGCGGAAAATTTACAAGATAACGTGAAGTAGGGACCTCCCCAAACTAGCCAACAACGTGGGAGGTCGCAAACAGCTGCCAAACACCTTCACAGGAATCTAAGCAAGTCAAAAGCAACTCGATCAAGAAAGAATAACGGTCGATCGAGTGAATTGGGCATCCTAAGCAGCTCGATCGAGGAAATGGGCACTCGATCGAGTGGTCATCTTTTAGCAGGTACTCGATCAAGTAGAATTTGTGCTCGATCGAGTAAGAACAGCAGCAAAAGTTCTCGATCGAGTACAAAAAGTACTCGATCGAGTCATCCTCAGTATGTTCTTGCAAAGACGCAACAAAATAGCCCGCAAAACTAACAAAACAAGCATAACTGATATAGTCTATGGTACGGAGACCAATTATTACAACTAAAATGAAATGAAATGCAAAGTTTGAAAAACAACTGAAGATAAAAAAACTCCAAGTTGCCTCCCGGTAGCGCTAGTTTCAGTCAGGTCCGAGCTCGACCTTATTTTCTTCAACAGTTGCTCCAGTCAGTCAGAATCAAAGCAACTCAAAGCTCTTAACAGTAGATCATAAAACTGCGCATGTGCTACACTAAGTAGCACCAAAGTATAATAGCAACATAGGAAAATAACATGCATGAACGTTTAAGTCTAACGAATTTCCTATGAGAGCTCCTAAATTTGTCAACAAAATAATGGAGCGCGGGAGCAATTATCAATAATCGAGGGTGCTGATTCAGGTTGACAAATTTCTGACGACAAGTACGGTGAAAAACTATTAAATTAATCGTCCAGCTAGGAAGGGGTATAGCATTAAAATACGAAGCATGAGTCAAATGAGGCAATGTACTATTTAAACAAACAATAATATAATTATCGTCAACTACCTCGGTGTGGTCGCTCTCAATGATGGAATCATTGACAAAGGAAAATATTACCTCTTCCGTGCTAGAAGCAATCACCGACTCAACTGTCTTCTCATCACCCTCCTTAGAGGAATCCGTCCCGTAAATCGCAGCCTCAAGCGCATCCAGCTCGGCCTCGAAAAGGGGAGATTCACCGTAACCATTATCTTCAGCAAAATTGTCATCTAGAATGAACCCAAGTGACGTTGCATTGCTCTCCATGGCAAAGATCAAAGGTACTCAAGCCTTCCCTTTGACGATGTTTTACCTAGAATTGTCTAGGTAGGACCTGTAGGACCTATCAAAACAACACTAAAGAAAAAGATGAGAACTGCCTCAAGAAATTAATCCCTTGAGGCTAAAGACAGACAAAAATAAATAAGCAAATAAAATAGTTGCCTCCCCGACAACGGCGCCAAAATTTGATACCGTCGTCAGGTACCAAAAATAAAATACCTAGTTACACTAACAGAAGCTAGCAGTAAGTAGGGTCGATCTCCACAGGGAGGCGGTCACTATCTACTTGCCTATTCGGTCCGTCTAAGGTCACGATTGGGGGGTTTGAAATGTTTGAACTAAACTAAATAAGATAAAGGTAAGAGAAATAAGGATAAGAGAAATTAGCAAGAGAAAGAGGAAACTAGGATGTCGGTTCATCAATGAACGTCAGTCAATTGGAGTTAAAGTCACAGATTAATCGATGTGTCGGTCTAAGGGGCAATGAATATCTCATTCCGGTGTCAATTCCCCCTAAAATACTTTTAGCTTAGCTTCCACCCTCACTAAAGCATCCTATTGTTCACTGCGGGTCTCACCTCTTCCAACCTTCCAGTCTAGGTCAAGGCTTACCAAAATTAAAAAGGCTAAATGCATCGATTCAATTAACAAGATACAGTTAAAGTAGTGATTAACAACATAGACATAACCACAACGACCAATCTATGAACTAATTAGAAATTAACATTCATTTATCGAATTCCCTAATCCTAGCAGAGAGAATTAGCTAGAGATGGTAAAGGGAAGAACAAAAACAAAGGAAAGAAAATAATAAACATTAAACAAAGAGAAAAGGGAAACGAGAGAAAATTACATAGAAAAGATCCGGAAAAGAGAGGAAAGCAATAAGTAACAGTAACAGGGAAAAAGTATTGTAAAAGTGATGTCTAAGGTGTACTGTCGTCTTCCTATTTATAGGAAAGACGATTTTATTTGACCTAGAAACAAAATAAAGCTAAAAAGGGTGATTCCAGTGGCGTTGGAAAGCTAAGAGGACAAACTTTCATCTCCAATTGGAATCACCTGAAAATCCATTGTAGAACTCGAGATATAGCTCTTCAAATTAGGCACTAGCAATTTGAAGTTCTTCCTTTGCTCGCCTAGCTATTTTACTTCTTTGCGCATCTCAAGAAAACTACATTCCCGCTCCAAATTCACTCTTCCTCAAAATGCATGCTAAACGGGCGGTAAAAGGCTCGATTTCACTACTTTCCGGACCATTCCTGCAAATAGAACAAAACAAACCAAAGTAGCATATTCTGGGCATTTCGTAGCATAAAACTACGATAATAGCATAGAAATACGTGCATAAAAAGGCCAAAAAGGACTATATAAAATGCACGTATCACGCGCCTACTCGAGACTGAGAGCTTATGGAACGCTCAGAAATTATTCCTTTAACCCAGAATGTTTGTAGAGAAGAAAAGAAGAGAGGAGATTGTCATTGTTTCTGGTAGATGTGTGAAATAGCTTAGCAGAGGCTCTTATTTATACACAAAACGGAGAAGTTTATAGGAGCAAAAACTGCTCCTTAGACTTAGCAATCAAACCGAGTAAATGGAGGAGCAAAGCTCTCAACCCACTAACAGCTTTGACTAACTAAGTCCACAGTAGAAACATTAACATTGACAAAAACCGCTGGCCCAAAAAGATAGGCACAGCCCGTCGCCTATTTATTATTATTGCCAAATCCCGAATCCCGTATCACGAATCCGGATCCAGGCTCGGGCACGGCGCGCGCGCGTGTGTGCGAGCTTAATTAATAACCTCGCAAAGCCTCTACAAAAGGCTCCCTTTACCCACTAGTGATATGGTAAGGAGGAGTTGGTTATATAAACCCCAAAAACCAACACTACTTAACCAATGTACGATAATTGGAAAAAATCAACTTGGCTCAAGGAGCCCCTATTTCCAACAGTTTTATGTCTGAGATTTATGGCCTTGAGATAAACCTTTGTAAGGAGAGAATACGCGCAAATTATATTCATCGGTTGAAATCATGGTGGAGACCGTTGTCCATAGTCGGCAGCAAGAAAATTTAGGTAAAAATGGCGATGGACGATCTGCGCAACGGTGATTAGGGGCAGAATATTGTGGATGATTACAGTTAAGAAAGTCTCATAAGTGAATTGTATTTGGGCTTTTTAATAAATGGGTTAGTTTTATCTTCAGAGTAGTCTTATAGAATAATTTGTGATCAAATATTATAATGCTACTTATAAACAAAGTAGTAACTAGAATTATTTCTACACAAAAATGATAACCAACATAATATTTATTTATGAATTGTAAAATTAAGTTATTATCTAAAAGTTAAATTTATTAGGTTAATGTTGTAAATTATATTTCATTGAGTATGAACACAAAAGGAATTCAAGTAAACGTTATTTTCTTGAACATACCTTTGTTTGTTCAATTTGTTAAAGGCTTGTAGGCCTTTTACAAGACAACGATCCTGCATTGTGTTTACCTTAGGCATTCTGTTCATCTCATTTAATTATTTCTTCTATAGTTCCATATGACGGAACAGAATAACGAACTTGAGAGTGTTGTTCGAAGTACTAATGTTACATGTTCCAAACATTGCTTTGATGGAAAACGAATAACTGTATTTCACTAGAATTGTAGTAGTTATAAGTGATGTTAAAGTAATGACGTCATCCTTAATAACATAATCAGGTAGCTTTTTGTTTATATATTTCTTTGGCTAGTTTGAATCCGTTAACTTTTTCTTTTTTAGTTAATTGGAACATACCTATTTTAATTTAGCTATATGGCTATTCTGCATTGTACTCTTCGTATCTTGACGACTTGTGTAAAAGCAGAATCCATTGATATCATACCCTTCATAAGATAAGATGTTAGGGTTCGGTCCATATGCTAACCATCGTAGATTATCACTCACATTATGTGTTTTGTTTGACAACACAATCATCACCTTTTCTTTGAACCAATGGGCAAAACTTCTATTATGTTCACTCATCAACCAAGCTTCACATTTATGTGGATTTTGTGTAACACCCGCGAATTTTCCATGTTGACATTTATAATTTAATTAACGGTTTTCGCTAATTCTCCTTCAACCTTAGATTTCCCCTTTGTTTCTTGACGGTTTTCGCTAATTCTCACGCCATTGGCTTCCTCTTCTCGCTCTCCATCTTTGTATATAAGAAAGAACCAAGCTTTCCTCTCCTTCATTTATGGCCGTGCCCCTTTTTTGGCTCGAAATTCGGATATTCCGTTCCGAATCCTTCCCGACATTTCCACCCAGAAAAACCATTCTTCTTTCCAATTTTCTTACAATCAATAAACCAAGAAAACAAAAAAAAAAATCAGTGGGGATTCAAGGTTTATTGCCGCAATTAAAATCAATAATGTCACCAATACACATCAAGGACTTAAAAGGATGTTGTGTTGCTGTTGATACTTATTCTTGGCTTCATAAAGGAATCCCAACTTCTAGTCAGTTAAGGAGGTTATCCAAGGTAACGCGAGTTAAATAGAAATTCTTCTGTTGTATATGAATGTTACCAAAAGGCTGTTGATGTTTCTCCAGCAATTGCTTTTGAACTTTTGAACTGATACTAGTCCGTCGAGGTCCTTTCTTTTCTTGTGGAATGCTGATTGACGGTATTGAAGCGTGAAGAGCTACAAGGTAACGGTGATAGGTTACTCGACAAAAATGTCCAAATTTCGTCTTATATGTTGTTTTTCATGCCTTTATATGTTAAATATTGGTTCTTTATGCTTTTCTCATTTGAATGGTTGAATGTGTCGGAATAACACTAGACTTATGTGCATACTTGAGGTACTTTAGTGTCTTGTGTTTTATATAATGAATTTCCGTCTCAAAGGACGGGTGGTTATGGCTGTCCTTCACGGTTTTCTTGAGCATTTTTGTGATAAATTTTATGGTGGTTATTCATGTATTTGTTGTACATTGTTTCCGTCTCGACCTTGATTTCATTTTCGCCTTAATGTTTGAATCACATGGTCTGTTTTTTTATCTCTGAACTCTGTTTTGAGCTCTGTTTGCTTGTGCTCTGTTTATGACTCACATAGACGGGTGGTTGTGGCTGCATTGGCTCTGTTTTTAGGACAGGTAGAGTAGTCTTTTGAGACTGTTTTTGTGCTTGCTTTTCACGTGTTAAAATGTCTCGACATGGCCCGTGTTTGGCACGGTTTATGGGCTGTTGAGTGGACTATTCATAGGCGTTTTATTGGCTGTTGAGGGACTGTTTTATGGGCTGTCTATGGGCTGTTGTGGTGGCCAATGTGGTGTAGATGAGTGGGTACCTTGAGTCGTAATGTCAATGTATATGTCGTCTCTAAATGTTGGTTATAGGCACGGTTTACATGGTGTTTATGAGGACTGTTTTGGGACGAGAATAGAGCGTGTGTTGATGCTGTTTTTGGGGAAAACACTATGCTGTTTTGGGACTGCTTTGAGACGAAAAAGGTGGCGTTTAAAGGTGATGTACACGCCCAGCTTTAGCAACCCGTTTTGGGTGGTGTTTGCGGCCAGTTTTGGTGTTAGATTTTGGCCTGCTTTGGGGACTGTTTTGGTGGCCTGCTCACGACCTGTACTTTGTCTATTTTGGCACGGGTTTTGGTGCACGAACTCGAGCTATTTGACACGGTTTTGGGTAGAAACAGGGGCTGCCAAAAAGGTCCTTGAGTCGTGGTTATGGGCGCTTTTGGCGCCAGGTTTGGTTTATATGAATTATTTAAATTCCGTCTCGTGCTTTATATAACGTAATTTCTGAAATATCGTTCATTTATATATATTCCTCACATGATTTATAATTGTGGAATTCATCATTCAATTGTGTTATTTATATATGAAATGACATGTTTTCATTATAATATGAGTTCAATTTATTTATTCATGCTTAGTAAGTAATAAATAATTTATCTTGCATTTGGGTAATTTATAGTTCAATCCTTGCTTTGCTTAATATAAATAACCTATTCCCATTTATTTACATTTTTATTCGATTGACAAGTATTCAAGAAATGAGTTACTTATTCATGTTTATGAGTATAAATTGGCATGATATAGCCCACTTGAATTATTATTAGCCCTTTACATTAATTCTCCTCATTTCAAATTGAATCAGGTCATTTTGAATATTTATTTGATTGAGTCGTATTCTTATGATAATGTCATTATGTTATACCTTACTGCTTGACTTATCTTTGCCCCTTACTTGTGCCGATCTGCCAAGTATGGGTTTAGCTCATATCTTCCGCCTCTTTCAGACTATCCTGCCGATTGTGGATTCTAGACTTCCGATCTTTCGTTCGAGTTCGAGTCTTGTATGCGGACTGTTCTGCCGCATGTCGAATTTGGAACTGTATTGTCCCGAGAGTCTGGCCAGATTTAGACTAGGACTGAGTCTTTGTGATTATGATTGTCGTCCTACCAGGGGAATTATATTTAATGAGTCGTAAAGGTCTTGTTTGGTAATAGATATTGTCATTGTTTGGATGTGAGAGTCTTGGTCCTATCAGATACTAGAGTTGAGATGCAAGCCTTCTAGTTGCGATATGATTGCCGGGATTGATGTTCCCATCCATTCTTATGGTGAGATGCAAGCCATAAGTATGAAGGTGACATTAGTAGCCACATACCGTGGAATATTTGTTATGAAGTTTTCAAAGTAATGGCTATGGTTTCCATTCACGTGTTTTGTATTGGTTGATCCCTTACTTATCTACTTTATATGATTCGATGCGTAATCTCATATCTATGTTGTATTTCCTTGAAATGCGTGCTTTTGTATAAATGACCGTATTCTTATCTTTCATATTATTTAATTATCCCACATGAATAGTTGAGTCTTTGTTATGCTAATGTTGACCTATCTTATTCCATCTCATTTAATTGGCATGTTTAAATACAAATTTGATGTTCATGTCATTTGTAAGTATCTTACATTATTTACCTATTTGAGTTCCTTGTTATGTGTGTTTTGAGAATTTGTGGCTGGGAGAACCTTGAGTTAGTCCCTACTGATTGTGGCTTTCATGATTACATGAATGACAGGTTTGTGAAGATGCATTTGTGGGGTTTAAACGTGTGAGCTAGCGAGCACCTTGGATTAGTAGTCTGTGTACTAGGATTGCTTAGACTCATCTTTTATTGTCTTGTCATTCGAGAGATATATTTTACCTCATCTTTGACTATCACGTTTGTATGAACTTAACTTTATTTTCCGCATTCTTTATCTATGTTGTAGGTTTTATTGAACCCATGCTTTAAATTCTAAAAAGGTTTCAAAAATTTTCTAAAATTCCGCATTTTCTTCCTGTATTTTCTTAGCATTTATTGTGGGGGTTCATAGTTGGTATCAGAGCCTATGTTGCTCCTGACGCACACACGTGTGCCCCAAACTTAAATTCCTTAAATAATAAATGAGAGATGGGTAGAAATAAGGACCTAAGTTGGTAGTCTCTTTGTGTATACTTCGTGGTAGGTTCTAACATGTTTGTTGATTGTTAATTAATGATTTGTGTGCCCTTGGATCAATAACCGTGAGCTTACCTATGTGGTGATCAAGTCTTAGTGCCTTTTGCCGGAAATTGAAGATTTGTTCAAACCTTTTGAAAAATGCTTCCATTTCCTCGAAGATATTCCTCGTTCTTGTGTACCTTGCCTTGTTCTTTTACTTCTTGATGCTATTTCTCATCTAAACTCTCTTTTGTTTTACCTTGGAAGCTAGTTTGGTACCCGTCCGGCCTATCCTTCGTTTCTTGTTTCTCCTTCTATAACGCCTTTTATATGGATCCCTTTTTCTTGAAGAATGTTTCTGCCTTCCCGAAGATTCCTTCCCCTTTTAGAGTACCTTGTCTTATCCTTTTATCCTTGTGCACCTTTACCTTCCACAACTCTTCTCTCATATCTTTGAAGTTGCCTTTGTACCTTTTATCCTTATAAGACCTATCGTGACCACCTTCATCCTTGTCTTATAGAATGTTTACCTTGGTTGAAAAATTTGACTTGTGAGGAGATTGTTTGTGGTTGACCCATAACCCTGGTTTTAGGAGGTTGTGCTGTTAGAGAGACTTAGGTAGTGTGGTGAGACATACCTTGGTGATTCTTATACCTAGCTCCTTGATATAAAGTGAGTATAATTGATTGGTGGGATTTTGTGTGTTAAGTATGAGTTGTATATGTTACTAAGGTTATGGAACTTGGCTTTGATGTTTATGTTTATGATTTGAAAGATTTGGTAAGTTGAACTTTGTTACTTTCGGAGTAAACAAGGAGTAAGGTTTATGAAGTGAGCTTGAAAGAAAACCCATTTAGGATGTTGATAACCATACATATATTGGTGTTACCTTTTGACATCTGTTGGGTATGAGTATAGCTTTGTTAGTAGTTTTAATCTTGTTTTGTGGAAGTCGTTGTGGATGTTCAATGATTGGGAGTTGTTGAATCACAAGTGTAGTGAAATACTTTGTTTCATGGAGTAGCTTAGATGTAAAGTGGCGTAAGTCATCTTGAGGAATCCTTGGAGGTATTCTGGTTGTGAGATTGATTTTATTTGGAAGTTTTAGGAACCATTTAAGATGATGTTGTGTTTAAGATTTGAGTATCTGGCGTTTCCATTTAAGATTGTAGTTGTGTGAGTTTGTTAAGGTAGAGTTTAGAACTCGAGTCAACGCAAGTTTATTATTTAATTATGCGATGATTGACTAATGAAATTTTATATCTTATTATAATGTGATTAAATCAGATTTAATAATTTAATTTAATTCGTTAGATTATTCAAGGTTTTGTATTTTTAAAGGTAGAGGTTATTCGTTGATTATATTTTACAAAGGGTTGTAAATTAATTAAAATTGGACATTATAGAACTCATTATATTTTAATATAGTGACATAATTATCACTTAAGAGTTAAGTGTATATTAATTATTAGTTTATATTATATAATTGTTATATGATCAAACTAATATTTATTTATGTAAGATAAATAAATATATGATTCTTATATTTGTGTGACAAATATTACAAAATCAAAATGGTCCATTTTACACCATGTTGGCCGAAAATACAATGTTGTTGGACAACATTTTATTTTTGTCTTTTCTTTAATCAACCACTTGCATGTAATTATTCACCTAGTTGCATGCTTATGACAAGGGTCTACCCTAATATACTCATTACCTATTTGCATGCATATTAAAATAAGGAAAAGTAATTGCCCACTAAGGCACATAGGGTGCCGGTTTTGTGAGGCTTAAAAAGGCAATTTTGTTGCTCGTTTTTTCCACTTCTTATCTTATGCAAGCTTCTCTCTAATATTCACACAACTATATTATTATTATCTCATTACTAGAGTAGTAATAAAATTAATATTAAGGGATTAATTTCTTGTAATATCTAGTTAATATTACTAGAAATATTTGGGTGCAATCAAAAGGAGAGTTTCTAATTTTAAACTTGGAGGATCATCCTTATATTCATAGCTCAAGAACAAGGATGGAAGGAGTCCATTCTTGTGCCCACATTTCCGTCTAATTCTAAGGTAAGGAACATATCATTTTCTCTCCTTACTCTTATTTTTGTTTGCATGCAACTAGATTCATAACTTCTAAATTAATAAGTAACTTAGTTCTATAGTAGAAGAGTCTAATATGAGGGTTAAAGAACCTAACAATTTGTATCAAGAGCTTTGGTTGGTTCATGCAAATCGTTTTATTTGTTTTTTACGAGTTATTAAATGACTAAAATAAAAACCGGAAAATTTGTGTAAGTTAGAGTAACACACGAAATTTTTGATGCATTTATACATTCTGATCCTAAAATGTTTTAGGTCATTTTAGATGGTTTATGGAAGTTTATTGCTCAGTTGTATGATTTTTAGTATAATAATAACATTTTAGTGAGTAAAATGGTGGTTTATTAACTAAAAATAGTTAAATTTTGAATCTGACCATGAAATTTTAACACGATCTCACATGCATATTTTACTTATTGTATGTAAAATTTGAAGTTAATTCGATTAATTTTGCATGATTTATGATTTTAATGGTTAAAATGGAATAAATCGAGATTATAAAAGCTAAAAATAGCTAAAACGAATTTCATTGCATGTGAAAATTATTATAGGTTGCATTTATAACCTAAATATTAGATATGAAGTTGGAAAATTGATAAGATTAATTTTCGAATGCTTTAGGCAATTTATTTGATAAAACCGATAAATCGCAACTATATTTTTCTCTAAATTAATTCGAAATTTTTAACCCATATTTTTGACATTATGAGGGTCATGGTAATATTTCAGAATGTTCAAAAATTTATATTTCAAATTTTTAGAATATTGTAATTAAAATTGGAATTATTTCATAAATGTTATGATTAAAAGGGTTAAATATGAGCAACAATGTATAACCAAGTTGGATTATTGTCAAATTTTTTGTGAAGACTAAATTTTGAGTCCTAATACAGTTAGGATAATTAACTTGGCCTTAAATTTGATTTAAGTATTAATTAAGTGATTTTTAATAAGTTAAATGTCATGTATTTCCATAAAAACTGAGCTATATATGATATAATCTAGTAGGGCGATTTGGCACATTCATTTTGCATGATTGAATACATATATTTTGTTTCATATTATCCGGATGAATGTCATTTAAATTTATGTAATTTTTGAATGATGTAATTTGTCTTAGTATGGCCTTAGATTTTAATCGGTATTACCCGTAATTTAAGGGAATATCGATTTGGTTGTAATTTTAATGTGATTTTGCATCACCGTTTTATAATTTAATAGATTTATTTTCATTTTTATTACAAATGTATAATAGGAATAGCTATGTATTTTATTATTATTTTGTAATTCCGGAGTTTCCTAAAGACGCAGCCATTCGGAAAGGAGGTCCGATCAAGACGGTGTTTCCTTGGGAGGCGTGTCACATGAAGTTCAAGGGACCAAAGGAGTTGGTTTCCGAATATGTAATAGATAACTAGTTTTTCTTTTTTAGGAAAAAGCCATACTAGGAAATTGTCTTTTCCTTACATTTTCTTTCTTTATATGTTTGCATGCATTCCAAATCACCATATCATCTCATGCATTTTTAAATCGAATCTTCGACCTTGTCAATTAAAATTATCGATAGATCACTAATTTAGTTCACTTAAAAGAGAGAGATACTAAATTTATAAGACCTCTCACATTTTATAAAATTAAGAGTTAGCCTTACCAAATAGTAGGAACTCATGAATCCCAATTTCATTAGGGGTACAATACGGTATTGAAATACTATACCGGGGTGCTTTCTTTTTACGTTGGGTAAGTGGGGTAATAAAATGTTATTACATTCGAAATTTGGTTGATCTCAACGGAAGTATTAGAGGGACCGTTGTCTAAATAGGTCCGGGCTAAAGATGAACTTAGTGTAATTTCATCAACCGAGAGTTCTAAATGTAGAATTGGTTAAATGAGTTAACCCACCAAATTATATTAGTAAGGATGTAAAGGGCCCGTTGGCTCACAACCTTGTTAATATGAATTTGGGTCTTGGAATCGTTTATATAATTGGGTGGAGGCCATTATATAAATGCTAAACTTGTTAAAAATATTTACAAGTCTAAAACGATAAATGTTATTTCCTTCATCTCATATTTTGTAGTCAATTGATTTATGATAATGGCAATCTCTAGCTCGTCCGCACCACCTCTCACTACCGTTTCATGGCTTCGATCCTTTATGGACCGTTGAAAACTCGAAAAGAATGGTTTAAATTTCACCGATTGGGTAGCACAACTTCACTTAGCCGCGGAAGGTGATGACAAGCTCAAATAACTTACCGAGGCTCCTCTCACTACTCCTAATGCTAAGTCAAAAACCACGGTTAGGAAGGCCTATGAGACCTACAAAAAAGAATCCGCCGCAGTCAAGAATGTCTTGATTTTCTCCATGGAACCCGATCTTCAAAGGAGTGCCATAAACATGAGCACCGCTTATGAAATCTACACTAGAATTATGACCATGTTTTTACAAGCTCCTAGGATTATTCAATATGAAGCGGCTTCCCAATTCTTTGACCTCAATATCAAAGAAGGAAAAAAAGTGAGCCCTCATGTGCTCAAAATGATTGAGTATGTTGAGACCCTCAATTTGCAAGAGGTTGAGATCCCCGAGCAACTCGTGATTGACCGAGTGCTCCATTCCTTAAGCCGTATCAAGGGCTATGTTCATTTTAGGGTAAACTATAACATGCAAAACTTGAAAACCGATCTCTATGAGTTGCACAAAATGCTCGTGCAAGCCGAAAGAGATATGGGGCTTAATGCAAGCACTAACAAGGATGTGCTCAACATCAATGCAAAGAGTAAGGAAAAGTTTAAGAAAAGCGGTAATACGGGTAATAAGCCCACTCCCTACAAGGGTAAGGGGAAAGCTATTGAGAGTTGCTCTTCCAAACCCAAAAAGGGAGCAACATCCAATGATAAGTGCCATTATTGTAATGGCATAGGCCATTGGAAGCGCAATTGCCCCAAATATTAGGAAGACATCAAAGTTGGACATGCGACTCCAGTAAGTAATATTTCTTCCAAAAGTTATTGTTATTAATATTAATTTTCCAACTCAACTTTGTATTAAGATATATACTAATTGTGTTTCTCACCTTTCTTATTGAATTTAGGGCATGAGAAGAAAGGAAAAGCTAAGCAAGCATAAAAAGGATCTCCATGGGAAGCTAGAGTAGCCACCGCATAGATGGAGACCTATGGACTTGGCTTGGCATTTTATTTTGAATATGTCTTCATAATAGTAGTTATGTTATGACATTGTCTTGAAAACTTATTTTGTTTCCATGTTAGACGTGGAAGTTTCTTTTATTTTGCATCTCCGAACAAATATTGTATTTTGTTTTGAATGACTTGGCTTTCAACCCAAGTCATTTCGGTTTATGGCATTTTAAGTTTAAGACATCTTTCCTCTTTCTCTATTAATATCTATAACATAAAAAGAATAGACTCAACTCAATCGATCATATTGAAAGATGATGATTTGTTCAATATGGTTAAGACCTAAGTTATGAATTTGATTCCCAACTAAAAGATTTATGGCACCATGACATTTCATATATAATGTAAGATCAATCGATTGAGAGTTAAAATGAGTTATTGAACTCATATTTGGGGATTTGAAATCCAATATTAGCATAAGTTGTTTAAAGCAAAAACGCGCAAGATAAATCACAAACGAGATTCCATACAAGATATGGAAAGAATTAGTCTCTAAAATGGTAACATATCTTAATAGATAACTCAAGGATAACATGTGCCTAATGCTCTTTTGTATTCAAAAGAATAAAATTGTTTGTAGCTCATAAAACTATCTTCTTGGAAAGTAGATGTATTTCTAAAAGATTGAGTGGGAGAAAATCGCTACAAACTTATTTTGTGAAAAATGACACGAGAAAATATTCTAAAAGTCATCCACATGTTATAAATAGAGTTTCTTTTAGAAAGTAATAGAACTATTATCTATTGAGTGAATTACTGCTATTAAATCAAATCAGAATTTGTTGCAAAGAAGTCTTGGTTTTACAATCCGTGATAGATTCTATATGCAAAGCTAAGAATAATTACTTTAAGATATTGGTCTCTTTGAAGTAAAGCCTTCAAGTATAGAATAGCATTGATGAACATAATGATGTTAATACAATCAAATCATGTTAGTAATTACCGCATTTCATTTTGATGAAACATGGCAAGTGATATTAAACCGCTTTTCTAAATAGGTATTTAGAAGAGGATGTGTGTGACACTGATCTTAGGTTTAACTCCGAGATTCCTAACATAGTAATTAAGCTTAAGGGATCCATATGTGGTTTTAAGCAAAGCATTAAGAGATTGTAAAAATTATTTTTCCCAGTCATGTGATAATAGAGAATGGTTGCATTTGATTTTTCAAAGAACCATAATTATACATGAAGTTTAGTGGGGGCTTATTTTCGATCATGTGATAATAGAGAATGGTTTCACTCGATGTGTCGAAGAACCATGTTTACACATGGAGTTTAGTGGGAGCAAAATTGTCTTCACATAATAATCATTGGGAATGATGTATTGATGTTTACCTCCGTTAAGGGGTGGTTGGGAAATCATTTCCAGATGAAAGATTTAGGTGAGGCACATCGCATATTTGATATCCGGATCTATAGAGATAGACCTAAAAGGATATTGACATTAAGTCAAAAGTCTTATGTTGATAAGATTCTTCATCATTTCAGCATGGATAAATCCAAGAGGGATTTTATTCTAAAGGGTTGTGGGATTACTTTGAACCAATCACAGTTACCCACTGAATCTAAAATTATTGAACACATGAAATCGTTTCCCAATGTTTCTGCCATTAGATCGACCTAGTGTCCTAAGATATGTGCAATCACTAATAAATTGTATGCTTTAAGCAAGACATGTCAATCCATGTAAGGATCAATGGATAGCCGCTAGATACATCCTTGAGTTCTTGAGAAGGAATAAGGATTCGTACTTATCATTTATAGAAACATGGAGTTTTGTATGACGGGTTACAAAAGCTCGAGTTTCTTAGGCTGATCTTGTTGTCAATTGTCAGAAGTAGGGATGGCAATGGGTAGGGTCTGGGTCGGGTCCACCCAGACCCGGACCCGGACCCGAGATTTTCCCTTTGGACCCGTACCCAACCCAGACCCGCAAGGGTCTAAAATTTGAGGACCCATACCCGGACCCTATGGGTAAGGGTCTGGTCTTGGTCTACCCGCGGGTTCGAGTTTCAGCCACTTTAATAGCAGAATTAACAGCTATGGGGTCTATAATATTAAAAAAAAAAATCTTATTACTTTAACATTATGAGTTTATTAATCTCTATTGTATACTACCAAATCCAATATACATACCAAAGAGATTAAGAATGACAAAGAAGACCTAAATTAATTTTACCTCCAAATACATGTGAAAGAGTCAAACTACCCTAAATCAATACTGTACTTGATAGCCGTCTCCATCTGACCATCGCTGGCTGCCGTTAATGGTGGTTGTCGGTCGCCCCCTATTAGAGAGGTGGTTGCCAGCCGCGTATCAGTGTTATGGTGGTGGTTTCCTTCTGTCAGTGGTGGAGTGGTGGTATTGTCATAAGAGTTTGGTTGGGTTTTATTGTGAACCCCCGCTATAACGCGGAAAATATAACTTATAAATTCAAGCGGAAATTAGGAATTTTTTTGTAACTTTTAAAGTTTAAAGCGCGGGTTCATTAAAACCTAAAACATAACTAGAGAATGCGAAAATAAATATTTAAATTATACAAACGTGGTAGTCAAGGTGAGGAAAAATATATCCCTCGAATGACAAATGATAAAAGGTGAGTATAAGCAATTCTACTAAACCGACTACTAGTCTAAGGTGCTCGCTAACTCACACGTCTAAACCCCACAAATGCATCTTCACAAACCTGTCATTCATGTAAACATGAAAGCCACAGTCAGTGGGGAGTAACTCAGGTTCTCCCAGCCACATTATGTCAAAACGAACATAACAAAGAACATGAACAAATAATCATATTAGATAAGTTATGAGTGAATCAACTTATAACTAAACATGGGATCATACGTGTTTAAACCAACAAGGATAAAAGAAATGATGGAATAAACAAGCAAGTAAGGCATAAGCAACAATAAAATAAATGGAGAAGAAAGACAAGGAAACAGACACGACCACTTAGCCACGAGCACGTATTCAAGGAGATATGACCAAAGTAACTATCCAAATAATGAAAGACATTTAATACTCTTAGACTATACTTTCCCTGGGTGGACTACAATAATAATACGGTCCTAGTCTAAATCTGCAGATTCTCGGGTGTACATCCTGATTCGACGTGCGACAGCAAAGCACGCACCGAAGACTCGACTACTAATGGACATTGAGTACCCCAATCGCCAGAACAGCACGAAAGTGGCTGAAAGACTAAGATAAGACTCACTTGCCAACACAGCACAAGTGGCCAAAAACCATACTTGCCAGAACAGCACAAGTAGGCAAAACCCGTACTTGCCAGAACAGCACAAGTAGGGCGAAAATGCATGTCAAGCACATACGATTGTATTATGGCATTTCCACAAGAATACGACTCACAAGTGTAAGACCAACTCAAAGAGTAGACGGAGTATCCAACTCAGAGGCTACCTTTAAAGCATGTCCGAGATACCACACACAAGACTACATCCTAGACTCCAACCTCCTGGTAGGATGACGATCATATCGCAACTAGAGGGCCTATGGTTCACCCCCAGTATCCGATAGGACCAAGACTCGGGGACGGAATTATTAATGTCACATTCATACTTATGGCTTGGATCTCACCATGAGTACGGATGGGAATATCAATTCCCGACGATCATATCGCAACTAGAGGGCTTATAGCTCACCCCTAGTATCCGATAAAACCAAGACTCTCACAACAGAACAATACAAGTCATAAAAACCCAATACTTGAAGTCATAGGAAATCCATCAAGTTAATCATGCAAAGTCCAACCATGTAATCATGTGAAGTCCAACATTTAAAACATAACAAGCCCAAAAGAAGGAAGTATGTAAATTTGCATATAAATTATAATGAACCCAATCTATAAAATATAATGAGCGGTAATGAATAAAGGTTTCATTTCTCATTCACATGTTACTTGAACAAAGTATAAATAACCGATAACAAATGAATTAACTAATACAGAACACGAGGCAAAACGTAAACAAACCAAAATCCGAACCACCCATAAGCATATACGAGTCAATAAGGGAAAATTTTGGTCATGATACGAATAAAAAGCATAAACAACCATCATACACAAAGGATATATATATTTATAGAACTGGAAACGGTAAAACGGGCGCCATTTACTCATACGGACTCCGAATCGAGTGATTCAAGTGTCTAAACCACCTAGTTATTCGACGCCGGTCCATCTGTCATATTTTTAGTGGCATTGGAAGTCGCACCGGTCAGATACGACAGGTTCCAGGCTAATGCGGGTCACCCAAAATAGTCTCAAAAATGCAACTTTAGCAAGCTAAATGGAACCGTCTCAAAACTGAAACTTTAAGCAAGTAATGATACTAGTGACATATAACAACAACCACATCTAATTATTCATCTCATTAGAAAGCCAAAGATACCATCTTTACTCAATTTAAGCAAGTAAAACCTTGTATAAATCCATCTTAAACAACTACACATATAATCTCATAAGAATCACAATTTCTAGCTTATAACAACAAAACATAATATAAAAACATACAAATGACATAATACCGTGTAACCCATCACCGTTACCTCATTATTTCTTCAAAATGCAAGATTCCGACTCAAAACCATGCCGGTTGCCCAAAAGGAAGCTCAAGAACCGAGTTCCCAAGTAAGACCTCGAAAATTGTGCCACAAAAGTCACGGCCAGAAGCTAGGGTGAGGGAAAGTCAAGATCTTTCTTACCTAGGAATATGGAGGGCGAGGAGAGAAAGAGATAGGCGCAAAAATCGTTGAAAACCGATAAGAAACGAAGGTTTTATGGCCATTTTAGTGAAGGAGGTGGAAGTTGTGTAACAATGGTGTTGTAGTTGTGTGTTTGTTGCTGAAAAATGAATGGTGGAGCGAGAAGATAGAGTTTAAGCTCCAATATGGGTGGAGGGAAAAGAGTAGGATGAAGGGCCATAGTTATCTTAGGCTCAAACTATCATTTTAAGTCGATTTTACCCTAAAACACAACCCGAACCTACTACAAACTTAAGACAGATATTTTTTTATCAACACTAATATTATTTTACATGTAAAGCCGAATTTTTATAAAAACGGTTTTAAAATACAAATAAAATAATAAAATGGCTAATTAAATTATAAATGCCAACACGGAAAATTCGTGGGTGTTACAATCATCCCACCTTTTAAAAAGTTTCGTCCTCGAAACTTGAAAGTTGAAAAAGTAAGACCGCAAAGTTTTAGTCAGATATTTCAAAGTCGACCATCCAAAACATTTACAAGATTTTATGCCATAAAAATTTAGTGTTTCTTAAAAAGGTCTCATAAAGAATTTTCTAAAAGCCCAAGTTTCTCATCAAAGGAACGGGAGAGTTCTCGTTGCGCATTCAAGGACATCATCATTCCAAATCGAAGACAAGGTAAAAGATAAAATCGTACGTCGATAATGTTGGGGCTGGTGTCCTCTACAAGTAGTGCAATAACATTTAAATCTCTAAAAGGATCAAAGGGTATACTTTTGTATTATTATCAGTTGGTCCACGTTTATCAATAACGGTTGGCTTGCTAGATAAGTTTGACGTTATTGTCATACAGATGGCGGTGATCAACTGGTCCCTAAAAGTCACACCTATAGGATACGTTTGAGAGATGTGACGGTATGAAAATACAGTCATGTTGATGCCAAAGTTGACTAAGCAGTTAGTCGGAGTCATTGACTAATAATTAGTCAAACGCGATGTTGAGATGATTATTTGATATGGATTAAATAATAATGGCTAAGACGAATTAAGCGGTTAATTCATAAATTAAATATTAACGATTATATTTAATTGATGTATATTGAATTAATTATACAATATTGTCTTTGTCGGACATGTATTAATATTTCAACTAATCCGTGTTAGTAGTGGATGTTTTAATAACCGATAACCGATGACGATTTATAATAAAAGCGTGTCATATACATTTAGCATTTTACGAACCGGACCACGAGGTAAAATTAAGAGGAAGTGGAAGCCCACTTCCCCATGTAGGCTCACGGCCGGCCAAGCAAGAGGACACAAAAGAGAGGCTCTCTCTCTTTTGTAACCTAATTATTTTCATTTGCAAAATTATTAGGGTTTTGAGAACATTTTTCTCTCAAAACCTAGATCTCACATCTAAAGAAACTCACAACAAATTCTCTCAATATTGCAAGGCAATTAGAGAATACATTCTAGCACAAGGGCATAATCTCAGACGGTCTTGGGTGCAACAATTAGGAGGAGATCTACGTTGATTTCTATTCATTTTGCCGAATTGCACTAGGACCCGAGGTTAATTCTTTTACCTTTATCGTTTCTATTGTATTTTCGTTTTATGACAATAATCACATATAAAATTTGCGTTATAGTCCTATATTTTAAGGGTATTATACGGATATTACCCCACAAGTGGTATCAGAGCGAGGCCACGTAAATTTTTCTTTGTGATTTTCATCAAACAAATTTGATTCGATGAGTTTTGCATAAAAATTGTCACGGTTGGATTTTTTTTTTCGGCTGTTGTTGTTTTTTTTTTGGGAACCGTGCCTTGTTTACACGTTTTTTGCTAGATCAAACGATTTTTTGTTTTCGTTTTGTTCTTTGCGTATTGTTATTTTAAACGATAATTATAACAATATGTTAAGATCATGTCAATTGTAGTTTTGTTTTCATACGAATTATGTTCAAATTGCAATTGAATTTTAACAAATCGTTTTTGTTTGGGACTGTTGTGGCTCACGGTTTAGCTACTGTTTTTCCCCCTTTTGGTCTCGGCATTTCTGCTGAGATTTAAAAAAAAAAAAAAAAATTTGGCTGTTTTGTCACGTTTTAACCGTGAAAAAAAAATAAATAAATAAAAATTTCATGTTTCAATATTTTTTGGCCATTTTTTATGCATAATACGGATTTTATGCATTCGCTTGATAGTGAAACGGTTCACTCACGTACCATTTAGTTATTTTAAAGCAATTTAAAGTAACGGATTATCACGGATTAAAATTAAGTTGATTAAAGCGGTTTTGTCGCATAATTTTAATCATTAAAGGTGGTTTGGATAAATTTTACATAATTACGGAATTATGTCTCGAATAAATTTGTTTTAGTTGATGCATTTTATTTATCGTTATTTTGAATGTTTTGAACGCTTTTATTACGTATTTATTTATTTTTGCAAACGGTTGTAACTTAGTGTGGCTTTAGTGGAACGTGTTACCGTAATGATGGAACACGGTCTTGGTTGTATTTTGAGATCTCGTATCTCCATTTTATTTTTTTTCCTTGTAATTACAGTTTTTATTTAGAATGTAAATAGGTTTATATTTTGTAAATTTTAATTGTAATTTTGAGAAGACCAAAGATGGAGATCGGATGCTCACTCCCGCTGCATGGACAAAGATGGAACATCAAGACAAGCTTCTCGGGTCCAACGGTGGATTCCAAAGTTGTATTATGTTCTTTTTACTAGGATAGGCCACACTAGGAATTTTTATTTACGTATTGCATTCTTTTATTTATTTTATCGTAACGATAGATTGCATCATTTTCCGCCTAAAACCAAACCACCTAATAATTGCATGAAAACTAACTCATATAGAGGTCACGCGTTAGTTTTTTTTTATATACAGATATCACACGATTTTATTTAAGCCATCACCTAAATTAATTCATTCACGTAATGCTAGTTTTTCGTTCACTTAAAATGAATTAAAACTAAGTTGATGGGATCTTCCTCGTATAAACAAAAATTGAGAACAGTCTTTATAGGTCAAACTCCAATGAATCCCTTCTTCGTCGGTAGGCATAATATGACCCCTTCTACGTCGGGTAAGTTGGAACCGATTGACCTATTTTATCTCAACACTATGGTCACTCGTACGATCCTGTGATTATGGTGGACTATAGATAGGATTTACGGAAATCAATCGACCAAGAGTTCTAACGATAGAACTAGCTAAACAGTTGGCTTATCAATTTACGGAAATTGTGTCTTGGGATCACTTGTATTATTCTCGAGGGAGATCAATTATACAAGTGCAATGAGTCTACACGATTAAAATGATTTTTAATAGACTTAAATCACCTCGATGAGTTGCTTATTTCGTTTTGTTTTTCCTATCTTTTTCAGTGTAGATCCTGATCACTTAAACTGCTAATAACAAAATGGCTGGCCGCGCTGACGACCTAATGCCAAGTGCCACGTTGGACCGTGAGTCCTGGCTTCGGATCTTCATGAATCAGATGAATTAGTCTACTCGACTGAAGAATGATGGATCAAACTTCGCGGACTGGGAGGCGGCATTACGGAATGCTGCCGCTGCTGACGGGAAGCTCAAATTTCTGACAGAGCCCATCCCGGCAAACCCAGACCCCACGGTTGGAGCTAACGAGATCGCCAAGTATAACGATTTCGTCATGGAAGCGGGTGCGATTAAAAACGTACTCATTTTTGCAATGGAATCCAATTTGCAGAAACGCTTCATAGCCCAAGGTGCAAACAAGATTTTCACCACGCTCACTAAGGAATTCTCGAAAGCACCGAGAATCATGACCTATGAGCATACCACTCGCTTCTTTGATGCGAGACTCCAGAAGGGCCAACCGGTTAGCCCACACATTCTCAGCATGATTGAGAATGTCGAGAGACTGGAGGCGCTTGATTGTAAAATCAGCGAGAACATCGTGATTGACTGCATGCTTCATTCACTCCACGATGGTTTTGCGCTCTTTAGAGCGAATTACTATATGAATGATTTGAAGAAAAGTCCTCATGAACTTCACTCACTACTCGTACAGACCGAGAAGGACATGAAGTTCAGTGGGAGCTTGAAACAGGATGTTCTCGTTGTGTCAAACAAGGGCAAGGGTAAGGGCAAAGCTCCAGCAGACCTAGCGGTAGGTAAACCGAAGTTCAAGAAGTCGGGCTCAGGTAAGAGTGGGCCTGGTGAGGCAAGTAACTCATCAGGCGCGACAAAGAGCAAGATCGAAAACATGGAATGCCATCATTGCCACAAGACTGGGCATTGGAGGCGTACATGCCCTGTTTACCATGAGGACATAAAAGCAGGTCGTGTTAAACCTGTTGGTATGTTTTCTTCCTCTTCTACTTTTATTCATATGATTGAGATTAACCACGCAAGTTACGGAACTTGGGTACTAGATACTGGTTGTGGTTCTCATCTGTGTAATCATGTGCAGGGGCTCCGAAACATCGAACCCCTCGTAAAGGGTGAGGTGGACCTGCGTGTCGGGAATGGAGCACGAGTGGCTGCCGTCTCGAGGGGAACATACGTGATCCAGCTTCCTAGCGGATTTGAGTTATTTTTATATAACTGCTATTATGTACCCAGTCTTTCTAAAAACATTATTTCAGTTTCTGCACTTGACAAACTTGGTTTTTCATTTGTAATAGAGAATAATACTTGCATTTTCTCATTACACGATATGATTTATGGCAAGGCAGTCTCCATGAACGGAATTTATGTTTTAGATCAGACCACCGAAATATTACACGTAATGAATAAGAAGTTAAAGGTTGGTGACAAAGATCAAACGTATCTATGGCACTGCCGTATGGGACACATTAATGAGAAACGCGTAAAACAGCTCATAAAGAATGGAGCTATCTCGGCCTTTGATTTTCAATCATTTGGCACGTGTGAATCATGTCTCATTGGTAAGATGACTCGAATTTCCTTCAAAGGTGTTGGAATGCGCTGCTGACCTATTAGGACTCATACATACGGATGTGTGTGGACCTATGTCATTCACCGCACGAGAAGGCTATAGGTATTTCATCACTTTCACGGACGATTTAAGTAGATATGGCTATGTCTACTTAATAAAGCACAAAAGTGAATCCTTTGAGAAATTCAAGGAATACCGAGAATAGGGTACAGAACCTCACGGGAATAAAGATTAAAACAACTGCGCTCGGACCGTGGTGGCGAGTATCTTTCTCACGAGTTTGATCAACACCTTAAAGACTCAGGGATTGCCTTACGATTAACTCCACCGGAACACCTCGGTGAATGGTGTGTCCGAACGGAGAAATCGAACACTGCTTGATATGGTTCGATCCATGATGAGTCACACGGTGTTGCCGACTCATTATGGGGTTATGCTCTTCTTCATTCACAGCTGCTCTAATACTTAACCGAAGTCCGTCTAAAGCTGTGACAAGACTCTATATGAACTATGGAAGGGAACGGTCCCTAACTTGTCCTTTATACGGGTTTGGGGCTGCGAGGCTTATGTCAAGTGGAGACACGAGGATAAGCTCGGCCCGCGATCGGTCAAGACATACTTTATAGGTTATCCTAAAGGAACACTTGGTCATTACTTTTATTCGCCAACCGAACAACGTGTTTTTGTTGCGGCTAGTGCGACATTCTTAGAGAAGGAATTTCTCGAGAATGTAAAGAGTGATAGAACCTTCGACCTGTCGGAGATTCCAGAACCAAATACCGAGCAACCATTGGAGGATCATATTCCTTCAATCCCGGCTGCGGTTAATATTCCTGAGGAACCTAGGAGGTCGGGAAGAGTCTCTATTCCTCTGGACAGATACATTGGTATGGTCGAGGAACATGACATAGATGACATTCTACTCTTAACGAGTAGTGAACCCGCAACCTATAAAGGTGCAATGACTAGTTCTGACTCAAAGTTATGGCTTGAGGCCATGCAATCCGAGATGGACTCTATGTATGAGAACAACGTATGGGATCTTGTTGACTTACCTGCTAAGGTTCGTCCCCTTCAATGCAAATGGCTTTACAAGATAAAGCATTCTGTGGAAGGTCACCAAGATATCTATAAAGCACGACTAGTTGCTAAAGGTTTCACCCAAGTGCCAGGTTTGCACTACGATGAAATTTTTGCACCCGTAGTAATGCTGCGTTCCATTCGGATTATCTTAGCGATTGCCACTTTTCATGACTATGAAATTTGGCAGATGGATGTGAAAACCGCCTTCTTAAACGGGTTTTTGGAGGAAGAGTTGTACATGGTACAACCCGAAGGTTTCATAGATCCAGAACATCCTAAGAAAGTATGCAAGCTTAAGCGTTCCATTTATGGACTTAAGCAAGCTTCTAGGAGTTGGAATCATCGTTTTGACCAAGTGATAAAGGAAAATGGATTTACTCGATCGGTCGAGGAACCATGTCTATATATCAAGTCGAGTGGGAGCAAGATTGTCTTCCTAATATTGTATGTCGATGACATACTCCTGATTGGGAATGACATACCTCTCTTAACTTCGGTAAAAGTATGGTTGAAAAACCACTTCCAGATGAAAGGTCTGGGTGAGGCACAAAGGATTTTGGGCATCCGTATCTATCGAGATAGATCACGTCGGATGTTATCTCTCAGTCAGGAGTCTTACATAGACAAGATCCTAGAGAGATTCAGCATGACTAACTCCAAAAAGGGGTTTCTTCCTATGGCTCCAGGGGTGCATTTGAGCAAGTCTCAGGCACCAGAGACACCGGAAGAGAAAGAGCGCATGACACGGATTCCTTATGCCTCGGCTATAGGATCAATCATGTATGCCATGATATGCACACGTCCGGACGTGGCATATACATTGAGTATGACAAGTCGATTCCAACAGCATCCAGGTGAATCACATTGGATGGCTGTCAAGAACATTCTTACGTACCTACGGAGGACTAAATATTGGGCATTGACTTATGGAGGCGAACAAAAGCTATGCGCAACCGGTTACGCAGATGCTAGCTTCCAAACGGATCGAGATGACTCAAAATCTCAGTCTGGATTCATTTTTACTCTTAATGGTGCTGCAGTCAGCTGGAAGAGTTCCAAACAAAGTGTTACAGCAGATTTTACGACTGAGTCTGAGTACTATGCCGCGTCTGAAGCTGCAAAGGAAGCGATATGGATGCGTCAATTCTTACAAGGACTATCTGTAGTGCCTAGTTCGAATGACCCGATCACCATCTATTGCGACAATAGAGGTGCCATCTTCCAAGCTAAGGAGCCAAAGTCTAGCAACAAGTCTAGACATGTACAACGGAAAGCTCATCTAATCTGAGATTACGTGGAGCAAAAGGAAGTAGTGATAGAAAAGATTGCTACAGATGATAACATAGCAGATCCTCTCACTAAACCATTACGACAAGATAAGCATGAAGGGCATGTTAATTCCATGGGAATTAAACGTGTTCCTAAGTTGTAGTACTCTTTTATGGATTAGATTCATTCTCTTATGTACTCTATACGACATCATCGTTTTGATATTTATATATTTTCTTTTTCATGTGGTTTTGTACGACAATTTTGAACACCACAAAGTGAACTGAACAAACATTATATTTTTGGTCCTTAATTGCCCACGTGAGCTGATAACTCAAGGTAATTATTTTGTGACGTTGGTTGATGGTGGGTTCAACGAGCCATAAGTCAAAAGGTTGGTGACCAATCACGAGGCGATTTATACGGATATCTCATAGGACACAATTGTGACATCGACGTGGAGTCCTAAATGTTTTCTAACATTCGGTGCCCGGTCGTGGATAGGACCTCCATGGTGATCCTAAGAGTCGATTCTTTTGACTATCGACTGTCTCTTGAGACTAAGGCAGATTTTGGGTGACTTTGGTTTCTTTCTCACGGTCATCCGTAACAGGGGGCCAAGTAGATTTTTTCTGGGTCATTTCATGCTGTGCTTAGGTCGGAAGGAGTCGAGTTGAAGGAAATATTCAGCCTTTATCAGGTACTCGATATTTCTCAGGGCCACTCGAGGAGTCAGAATCGAAATGCATGGCCATGCTCGAATACGAATCGTTTTATCGGTTGAGTTACTCTCTTGTCGGGAAGCCACTCTAGATACAGATCGATTGTAAAATACGACCTTTGCGGATCCGGATCTGCAAATTGTTTTACATTGAGTGGGAGAAATGTTTAAATGAATATGAGAATCGGTTATCGCACATACACTTGTACGGACAAGTGGGAGTTTGTTGGAGCTGTGTCCTCCAGTTAGTGCGGATAACGTTATTACACATACACTTGTACGGACAAGTGGGAGCTTGTTGGGGCTGGTGTCCTCTACAAGTAGTGCAATAACATTTAAATCTCTAAAAGGATCAAAGGGTATACTTTTGTATTATTAACTGTTGGTCCACGTTTATCAATAACGGTTGGCTTGCTAGATAAGTTTGACGTTATTGTCATACAGATGGCGGTGATCAACTGGTCCCTAAAAGTCACACCTATAGGATACGTTTGAGAGATGTGACGGTATGAAAATACAGTCATGTTGATGCCAAAGTTGACTAAGCAGTTAGTCGGAGTCATTGACTAATAATTAGTCAAACGCGATGTTGAGATGATTATTTGATATGGATTAAATAATAATGGCTAAGACGAATTAAGCGGTTAATTCGTAAATTAAATATTAACGATTATATTTAATTGATGTATATTGAATTAATTATACAATATTGTCTTTGTCGGACATGTATTAATATTTCAACTAATCCGTGTTAGTAGTTGATGTTTTAATAACCGATAACCGATGACGATTTATAATAAAAGCGTGTCATATACATTTAGCATTTTACGAACCGGACCACGAGGTAAAATTAAGAGGAAGTGGAAGCCCACTTCCCCATGTAGGCTCACGGCCGGCCAAGCAAGAGAAAACAAAAGAGAGGCTCTCTCTCTTTTGTAACCTAATTATTTTCATTTGCAAAATTATTAGGGTTTTGAGAACATTTTTCTCTCAAAACCTAGATCTCACATCTAAAGAAACTCACAACAAATTCTCTCAATATTGCAAGGCAATTAGAGAATACATTCTAGCACAAGGGCATAATCTCAGACGGTCTTGGGTGCAACAATTAGGAGGAGATCTACGTTGATTTCTATTCATTTTGCCGAATTGCACTAGGACCCGAGGTTGATTCTTTTACCTTTATCGTTTCTATTGTATTTTCGTTTTATGACAATAATCACATATAAAATTTGCGTTATAGTCCTATATTTTAAGGGTATTATACGGATATTACCCCACAAGTGGTATCAGAGCGAGGCCACGTAAATTTTTCTTTGTGATTTTCATCAAACAAATTTGATTCGATGAGTTTTGCATAAAAATTGTCACGGTTGGATTTTTTTTTTCGGCTGTTGTTGTTTTTTTTTTGGGAACCGTGCCTTGTTTACACGTTTTTTGCTAGATCAAACGATTTTTTGTTTTCGTTTTGTTCTTTGCGTATTGTTATTTTAAACGATAATTATAACAATATGTTAAGATCATGTCAATTGTAGTTTTGTTTTCATACGAATTATGTTCAAATTGCAATTGAATTTTAACAAATCGTTTTTGTTTGGGACTGTTGTGGCTCACGGTTTAGCTACTGTTTTTCCCCCTTTTGGTCTCGGCATTTCTGCTGAGATTTAAAAAAAAAAAAAAAATTTGGCTGTTTTGTCACGTTTTAACCGTGAAAAAAAAATTAAATAAATAAAAATTTCATGCTTCAATTTTTTTTGGCCATTTTTTATGCATAATACGGATTTTATGCATTCGCTTGATAGTGAAACGGTTCACTCACGTACCATTTAGTTATTTTAAAGCGATTTAAAGCAACGGATTATCACGGATTAAAATTAAGTTGATTAAAGCGGTTTTGTCGCATAATTTTAATCATTAAAGGTGGTTTGGATAAATTTTACATAATTACGGAATTATGTCTCGAATAAATTTGTTTTAGTTGATGCATTTTATTTATCGTTATTTTGAATGTTTTGAACGCTTTTATTACGTATTTATTTATTTTTGCAAACGGTTGTAACTTAGTGTGGCTTTAGTGGAACGTGTTACCGTAATGATGGAACACGGTCTTGGTTGTATTTTGAGATCTCGTATCTCCATTTTATTTTTTTTCCTTGTAATTACAGTTTTTATTTAGAATGTAAATAGGTTTATATTTTGTAAATTTTAATTGTAATTTTGAGAAGACCAAAGATGGAGATCGGATGCTCACTCCCGCTGCATGGACAAAGATGGAACATCAAGACAAGCTTCTCGGGTCCAACGGTGGATTCCAAAGTTGTATTATGTTCTTTTTACTAGGATAGGCCACACTAGGAATTTTTATTTACGTATTGCATTCTTTTATTTATTTTATCGTAACGATAGATTGCATCATTTTCCGCCTAAAACCAAACCACCTAATAATTGCATGAAAACTAACTCATATAGAGGTCACGCGTTAGTTTTTTTTTATATACAGATATCACACGATTTTATTTAAGCCATCACCTAAATTAATTCATTCACGTAATGCTAGTTTTTCGTTCACTTAAAATGAATTAAAACTAAGTTGATGGGATCTTCCTCGTATAAACTAAAATTGAGAACAGTCTTTATAGGTCAAACTCCAATGAATCCCTTCTTCGTCGGTAGGCATAATATGACCCCTTCTACGTCGGGTAAGTTGGAACCGATTGACCTATTTTATCTCAACACTATGGTCACTCGTACGATCCTGTGATTATGGTGGACTATAGATAGGATTTACGGAAATCAATCGACCAAGAGTTCTAACGATAGAACTAGCTAAACAGTTGGCTTATCAATTTACGGAAATTGTGTCTTGGGATCACTTGTATTATTCTCGAGGGAGATCAATTATACAAGTGCAATGAGTCTACACGATTAAAATGATTTTTAATAGACTTAAATCACCTCGATGAGTTGCTTATTTCATTTTGTTTTTCCTATCTTTTTCAGTGTAGATCACGATCACTTAAATCGCTAATAACAAAATGGTGGCGCGGCGACGACCCAATGCCAAGTGCCACATTGGACCGTGAGTCCTGGCTTCGGATCTTCATGAATCGGATGAATTAGTCTACTCGATCAAGAATGATGGATCAAACTTCGGACCGGGAGGCGGCATTACGGAATCTTGTCGCTGCTGACGGAAGCTCAAATTTACGACAGAGCCCATCCCTACAAACCCGGCCCCACGGTTGGAGCTAACGAGATCGCCAAGTATAACGATTTCGTCATGGAAGCGGGTGCGATTAAAAACGTACTCATTTTTGCAATGGAATCCAATTTGCAGAAACGCTTCATAGCCCAAGGTGCAAACAAGATTTTCACCACGCTCACTAAGGAATTCTCGAAAGCACCGAGAATCATGACCTATGAGCATACCACTCGCTTCTTTGATGCGAGACTCGAAAAAGGCCAACCGGTTAGCCCTCACATTCTCAGCATGATTGAGAATGTCGAGAGACTGGAGGCGCTTGATTGTAAAATCGGCGAGAACATCGTGATTGATTTGCATGCTTCATTCACTCCACGATGGTTTTGCGCTCTTTAGAGCGAATTACTATATGAATGATTTGAAGAAAAGTCCTCATGAACTTCACTCACTACTCGTACAGACCGAGAAGGACATGAAGTTCAGTGGGAGCTTGAAACAGGATGTTCTCATTGTGTCAAACAAGGGCAAGGGTAAGGGCAAAGCTCCAGCAGACCTAGCGGTAGGTGAACCGAAGTTCAAGAAGTCGGGCTCAGGTAAGAGTGGGCCTGGTGAGGCAAGTAACTCATCAGGCGCGACAAAGAGCAAGATCGAAAACATGGAATGCCATCATTGCCACAAGACTGGGCATTGGAGGCGTACATGCCCTGTTTACCATGAGGACATAAAAAGCGGTCGTGTTAAACCTGTTGGTATGTTTTCTTCCTCTTCTACTTTTATTCATATGATTGAGATTAACCATGCAAGTTCTGGAACTTGGGTACTAGATACTGGTTGTGGTTCTCATCTGTGTAATCATGTGCGGGGCTCAAAACATCGAACCCCTCGTAAAGGGTGAGGTGGACTGCGTGTCGGGAATGGAGCACGAGTGGCTGCCGTCTCGAGGGAACATACGTGATCCAGCTTCCTAGCGGATTTGAGTTATTTTTATATAACTGCTATTATGTACCAGTCTTTCTAAAAACATTATTTCGGTTTACGCACTTGACAAACTTGGTTTTTCATTTGTAATAGAGAATAATACTTGCATTTTCTCATTACACGATATGATTTATGGCAAGGCAGTCTCCATGAACGGAATTTATGTTTTAGATCAGACCACCGAAATATTACACGTAATGAATAAGAAGTTAAAGGTTGGTGACAAAGATCAAACGTATCTATGGCAATCGCCGTATGGGACACATTAATGAGAAACGCGTAAAAACATTTCATAAAGAATGGAGCTATCTCGGCCTTTGATTTTCAATCATTTGGCACGTGTGAATCATGTCTCATTGGTAAGATGACTCGAATTTCCTTCAAAGGTGTTGGAATGCGCGCTGCTGACCTATTAGGACTCATACATACGGATGTGTGTGGACCTATGTCAATCACCGCACGAGAAGGCTATAGGTATTTCATCACTTTCACGGACGATTTAAGTAGATATGGCTATGTCTACTTAATGAAGCACAAAAGTGAATCCTTTGAGAAATTCAAGGAATACCAGAATAGGGTACATAACCTACTGGGAATAAAGATTAAAACACTGCGCTCAGACCGTGGTGGCGAGTATCTTTCTCACGAGTTTGATCAACACCTTAAAGACTGTGGGATTGCCTTACAGTTAACTCCACCTGGAACACCTCAGCTGAATGGTGTGTCCGAACGGAGAAATCGAACACTGCTTGATATGGTTCGATCCATGATGAGTCACACGGTGTTGCCTGACTCATTATGGGGTTATGCTCTTACATCATTTGCTCTAATACTTAACCGAAGTCCGTCTAAAGCTGTTGACAAGACTCTATATGAACTATGGAAGGGAACGGTCCCTAACTTGTCCTTTATACGGGTTTGGGGCTGCGAGGCTTATGTCAAGTGGAGACACGAGGATAAGCTCGGCCCGCGATCGGTCAAGACATACTTTATAGGTTATCCTAAAGGAACACTTGGTCATTACTTTTATTCGCCAACCGAACAACGTGTTTTTGTTGCGGCTAGTGCGACATTCTTAGAGAAGGAATTTCTCGAGAATGCAAAGAGTGATAGAACCTTCGACCTGTCGGAGATTCCAGAACCAAATACCGAGCAACCATTGGAGGATCATATTCCTTCAATCCCATTTGCTGCATTAATATTCTGAGGAACCTAGGAGGTCGGGAAGAGTCTCTATTCCTCTGGACAGATACATTGGTATGGTCGAGGAACATGACATAGATGACATTCTACTCTTAACGAGTAGTGAACCCGCAACCTATAAAGGTGCAATGACTAGTTCTGACTCAAAGTTATGGCTTGAGGCCATGCAATCCGAGATGGACTCTATGTATGAGAACAACGTATGGGATCTTGTTGACTTACCTGCTAAGGTTCGTCCCCTTCAATGCAAATGGCTTTACAAGATAAAGCATTCTGTGGAAGGTCACCAAGATATCTATAAAGCACGACTAGTTGCTAAAGGTTTCACCCAAGTGCCAGGTTTGCACTACGATGAAATTTTTGCACCCGTAGTAATGCTGCGTTCCATTTGGATTATCTTAGCGATTGCCACTTTTCATGACTATGAAATTTGGCAGATGGATGTGAAAACCGCCTTCTTAAACGGGTTTTTGGAGGAAGAGTTGTACATGGTACAACCCGAAGGTTTCATAGATCCAGAACATCCTAAGAAAGTATGCAAGCTTAAGCGTTCCATTTATGGACTTAAGCAAGCTTCTAGGAGTTGGAATCATCGTTTTGACCAAGTGATAAAGGAAAATGGATTTACTCGATCGGTCGAGGAACCATGTCTATATATCAAGTCGAGTGGGAGCAAGATTATCTTCCTAATATTGTATGTCGATGACATACTCCGATTAGGAATGACATACCTCTCTTAACCCGGTAAAAGTATGGTTGAAAAACCACTTCCCGGATGAAAGGTCTGGGTGAGGCACAAAGGATTTTGGGCATCCGTATCTATCGAGATAGATCACGTCGGATGTTATCTCTCAGTCAGGAGTCTTACATAGACAAGATCCTAGAGAGATTCAGCATGACTAACTCCAAAAAGGGGTTTCTTCCTATGGCTCCAGGGGTGCATTTGAGCAAGTCTCAGGCACCAGAGACACCGGAAGAGAAAGAGCGCATGACACGGATTCCTTATGCCTCGGCTATAGGATCAATCATGTATGCCATGATATGCACACGTCCGGACGTGGCATATACATTGAGTATGACAAGTCGATTCCAACAAAGACATCCGGTGAATCACATTGGATGGCTGTCAAGAACATTCTTACGTACCTACGGAGGACTAAATATTGGGCATTGACTTATGGAGGCGAACAAAAGCTATGCGCAAATCTGAGTTCTGTGATGCTAGCTTCCAAACGGATCGAGATGACTCAAAATCTCAGTCTGGATTCATTTTTACTCTTAATGGTGCTGCAGTCAGCTGGAAGAGTTCCAAACAAAGTGTTACAACAGATTTTACGACTGAGTCTGAGTACTATGCCGCGTCTGAAGCTGCAAAGGAAGCGATATGGATGCGTAAATTCTTACAAGGACTATCTGTAGTGCCTAGTTCGAATGACCCGATCACCATCTATTGCGACAATAGAGGTGCCATCTTCCAAGCTAAGGAGCCAAAGTCTAGCAACAAGTCTAGACATGTACAACGGAAAGCTCATCTAATATGAGATTACGTGGAGCAAAAGGAAGTAGTGATAGAAAAGATTGCTACAGATGATAACATAGCAGATCCTCTCACTAAACCATTACGACAAGATAAGCATGAAGGGCATGTTAATTCCATGGGAATTAAACGTGTTCCTAAGTTGTAGTACTCTTTTATAGATTAGATTCATTCTCTTATGTACTCTATACGACATCATCGTTTTGATATTTATATATTTTCATTTTCATGTGGTTTTGTACGACAATTTTGAACACCACAAAGTGAACTGAACAAACATTATATTTTTGGTCCTTAATTGCCCACGTGAGCTGATAACTCAAGGTAATTATTTTGTGACGTTGGTTGATGGTGGGTTCAACGAGCCATAAGTCAAAAGGTTGACTGACCAATCACAGAGGCGATTTATACGGATATCTCATAGGACACAATTGTGACATCGACGTGGAGTCCTAAATGTTTTCTAACATTCGGTGCCCGGTCGTGGATAGGACCTCCATGGTGATCCTAAGAGTCGATTCTTTTGACTATCGACTGTCTCTTGAGACTAAGGCAGATTTTGGGTGACTTTGGTTTCTTTCTCACGGTCATCCGTAGTAACGGGGCCAAGTAGATTTTTTTTCTGGTCATTTCATGCTTGTGCTTAGGTCGGAAGGAGTCGAGTTGAAGGAAATATTCAGCCTTTATCAGTGTACTCGATATTTCTCGGGGCCACTCGAGGAGTCAGAATCGAAATGCATGGCCATGCTCGAATACGAATTCGTTTTATCAGTTGAGTTACTCTCTTGTCGGGGAAGCCACTCTAGATACAGATCGATTGTAAAATACGACCTTTGCGGATCCGGATCTGCAAATTGTTTTACATTGAGTGGGAGAAATGTTTAAATGAATATGAGAATCGGTTATCGCACATACACTTGCACGGACAAGTGGGAGTTTGTTGGAGCTGTGTCCTCCAGTTAGTGCGGATAACGTTATTACACATACACTTGTACGGACAAGTGGGAGCTTGTTGGGGCTGGTGTCCTCTACAAGTAGTGCAATAACATTTAAATCTCTAAAAGGATCAAAGGGTATACTTTTGTATTATTAACTGTTGGTCCACGTTTATCAATAACGGTTGGCTTGCTAGATAAGTTTGACGTTATTGTCATACAGATGGCGGTGATCAACTGGTCCCTAAAAGTCACACCTATAGGATACGTTTGAGAGATGTGACGGTATGAAAATACAGTCATGTTGATGCCAAAGTTGACTAAGCAGTTAGTCGGAGTCATTGACTAATAATTAGTCAAACGCGATGTTGAGATGATTATTTGATATGGATTAAATAATAATGGCTAAGACGAATTAAGCGGTTAATTCGTAAATTAAATATTAACGATTATATTTAATTGATGTATATTGAATTAATTATACAATATTGTCTTTGTCGGACATGTATTAATATTTCAACTAATCCGTGTTAGTAGTTGATGTTTTAATAACCGATAACCGATGACGATTTATAATAAAAGCGTGTCATATACATTTAGCATTTTACGAACCGGACCACGAGGTAAAATTAAGAGGAAGTGGAAGCCCACTTCCCCATGTAGGCTCACGGCCGGCCAAGCAAGAGAAAACAAAAGAGAGGCTCTCTCTCTTTTGTAACCTAATTATTTTCATTTGCAAAATTATTAGGGTTTTGAGAACATTTTTCTCTCAAAACCTAGATCTCACATCTAAAGAAACTCACAACAAATTCTCTCAATATTGCAAGGCAATTAGAGAATACATTCTAGCACAAGGGCATAATCTCAGACGGTCTTGGGTGCAACAATTAGGAGGAGATCTACGTTGATTTCTATTCATTTTGCCGAATTGCACTAGGACCCGAGGTTGATTCTTTTACCTTTATCGTTTCTATTGTATTTTCGTTTTATGACAATAATCACATATAAAATTTGCGTTATAGTCCTATATTTTAAGGGTATTATACGGATATTACCCCACAAGTGGTATCAGAGCGAGGCCACGTAAATTTTTCTTTGTGATTTTCATCAAACAAATTTGATTCGATGAGTTTTGCATAAAAATTGTCACGGCTGGATTTTTTTTTTTCGGCTGTTGTTGTTTTTTTTTGGGAACCGTGCCTTGTTTACACGTTTTTTGCTAGATTAGACGATTTTTTGTTTTCGTTTTGTTCTTTGCGTATTGTTATTTTAAACGATAATTATAACAATATGTTAAGATCATGTCAATTGTAGTTTTGTTTTCATACGAATTATGTTCAAATTGCAATTGAATTTTAACAAATCGTTTTTGTTTGGGACTGTTGTGGCTCACGGTTTAGCTACTGTTTTTCCCCCTTTTGGTCTCGGCATTTCTGCTGAGATTTAAAAAAAAAAAAAAAAAATTTGGCTGTTTTGTCACGTTTTAACCGTGAAAAAAAAAAATAAATAAATAAAAATATCATGCTTCAATTTTTTTTGGCCATTTTTTATGCATAATACGGATTTTATGCATTCGCTTGATAGTGAAACGGTTCACTCACGTACCATTTAGTTATTTTAAAGCGATTTAAAGTAACGGATTATCACGGATTAAAATTAAGTTGATTAAAGCGGTTTTGTCGCATAATTTTAATCATTAAAGGTGGTTTGGATAAATTTTACATAATTACGGAATTATGTCTCGAATAAATTTGTTTTAGTTGATGCATTTTATTTATCGTTATTTTGAATGTTTTGAATGCTTTTATTACGTATTTATTTATTTTTGCAAACGGTTGTAACTTAGTGTGGCCTTAATGGAACGTGTTACCGTAATGATGGAACACGGTCTTGGTTGTATTTTGAGATCTCGTATCTCCATTTTATTTTTTTCCTTGTAATTACAGTTTTTATTGAGAATGTAAATAGGTTTATATTTTGTAAATTTTAATTGTAATTTTGAGAAGACCAAAGATGGAGATCGGATGCTCACTCATTTGCATGGACAAAGATGGAACATCAAGACAAGCTTCTCGGGTCCAACGGTGGATTCCAAAGTTGTATTATGTTCTTTTTACTTGGATAGGCCACACTAGGAATTTTTATTTACGTATTGCATTCTTTTATTTATTTTATCGTAACGATAGATTGCATCATTTTCCGCCTAAAACCAAACCACCTAATAATTGCATGAAAACTAACTCATATAGAGGTCACGCGTTAGTTTTTTTTTGATATACAGATATCACACGATTTTATTTAAGCCATCACCTAAATTAATTCATTCACGTAATGCTAGTTTTTCGTTCACTTAAAATGAATTAAAACTAAGTTGATGGGATCTTCCTCGTATAAACAAAAATTGAGAACAGTCTTTATAGGTCAAACTCCAATGAATCCCTTCTTCGTCGGTAGGCATAATATGACCCCTTCTACGTCGGGTAAGTTGGAACCGATTGACCTATTTTATCTCAACACTATGGTCACTCGTACGATCCTGTGATTATGGTGGACTATAGATAGGATTTACGGAAATCTATCGACCAAGAGTTCTAACGATAGAACTAGCTAAACAGTTGGCTTATCAATTTACGGAAATTGAGTCTTAGGATCACTTGTATTATTCTTGAGGGAGATCAATTATACAAGTGCAATGAGTCTACACGATTAAAATGATTTTTAATAGACTTAAATCACCTCGATGAGTTGCTTATTTCGTTTTGTTTTTCCTATCTTTTTCAGTGTAGATCACGATCACTTAAACTGCTAATAACAAAATGGCTGGCCGTGCTGACGACCCAATGCCAAGTGCCACGTTGGACCGTGAGTCCTGGCTTCGGATCTTCATGAATCAGATGAATCAGTCAACTCGACTGAAGAATGATGGATCAAACTTCGCGGACTGGGAGGCGGCATTACGGAATGCTGCCGCTGCTGACGGGAAGCTCAAATTTCTGACAGAGCCCATCCCGGCAAACCCAGGCCCCACGGTTGGAGCTAACGAAATCGCCAAGTATAACGATTTCGTCATGGAAGCGGGTGCCATTAAAAACGTACTCATTTTTGCAATGGAATCCAATTTGCAGAAACGCTTCATAGCCCAAGGTGCAAACAAGATTTTCACCACGCTCACTAAGGAATTCTCGAAAGCACCGAGAATCGTGACCTATGAGCATACCACTCGCTTCTTTGATGCGAGACTCCAGAAGGGCCAACCGGTTTGCCCACACATTCTCAGCATGATTGAGAATGTCGAGAGACTTGAGGCGCTTGATTGTAAAATCAGCGAGAACATCGTGATTGACCGCATGCTTCATTCACTCCACGATGGTTTTGCGCTCTTTAGAGCGAATTACTATATGAATGATTTGAAGAAAAGTCCTCATGAACTTCACTCACTACTCGTACAGACCGAGAAGGACATGAAGTTCAGTGGGAGCTTGAAACAGGATGTTCTCATTGTGTCAAACAAGGGCAAGGGTAAGGGCAAAGCTCCAGCAGACCTAGCGGTAGGTAAACCGAAGTTCAAGAAGTCGGGCTCAGGTAAGAGTGGGCCTGGTGAGGCAAGTAACTCATCAGGCGCGACAAAGAGCAAGACCGAAAACATGGAATGCCATCATTGCCACAAGACTGGGCATTGGAGGCGTACATGCCCTGTTTACAATGAGGACATAAAAGCAGGTCGTGTTAAACCTGTTGGTATGTTTTCTTCCTCTTCTACTTTTATTCATATGATTGAGATTACCACGCAAGTTACGGAACTTGGGTACTAGATACTGGTTGTGGTTCTCATCTGTGTAATCATGTGCAGGGGCTCCGAAACACCGAACCCCTCGTAAAGGGTGAGGTGGACCTGCGTGTCGGGAATGGAGCACGAGTGGCTGCCGTCTCGAGGGGAACATACGTGATCCAGCTTCCTAGCGGATTTGAGTTATTTTTATATAATCGCTATTATGTACCAGTCTTTCTAAAAACATTATTTCAGTTTCTGCACTTGACAAACTTGGTTTTTCATTTGTAATAGAGAATAATACTTGCATTTTCTCATTACACGATATGATTTATGGCAAGGCAGTCTCCATGAACGGAATTTATGTTTTAGATCCGACCACCGAAATATTACACGTAATGAATAAGAAGTTAAAGGTTGGTGACAAAGATCAAACGTATCTATGGCACTGCCGTATGGGACACATTAATGAGAAACGCGTAAAACAGCTCATAAAGAATGGAGCTATCTCGGCCTTTGATTTTCAATCATTTGGCACGGGTTGAAGTTGCACAAGATGGAAAACAAGTTAGGCATCATAATCATTAAGTACGATAACGGGGTTCAAACCAAACAGACCAAAAGACTACGTCGAACTTCTACGGGTAGGAATCTAAGGAAAAAGTCAACGAGGAGGATAAAGGGTATAGAGTTTTGTGGACATAGCCACCTACACGCCAGGCCAATCTGCGGACGTATAGCGGTCTTTTTGAAAGCCACGCTCGGCGGCGTAAAAATGCTTTCGACCGGATCATTTTAGATCGGTCGGTTACAACTCGGTAAGGGTCTCGAAACGATTAGAGATGTTCAGAGTCGCCACCAAGCATTTGTGGGATGCCTGGAACCCGTTCGAAATCCACTTTATACCTCGGTCAAATTGAAGCACAAAGCAGCGTTTGACATAGGTATTAAAGATAAGGAAATCGTCCCTCTTTAGCATCCTATCTCTAGAATGACTCTCGTACGCCCTGGATAAGGTCGTCCACTATCCAAAGTTTCTGAGTAAGAGGTGAAGGTACGTATTGGGAAGCCCTTTAATTAGACACCCAATCCCGCCCGCGTTTAGCGGCCTCTACTGATCGATCTTGGTTGGTTGAATGCAAAAGTTGATAAAACGGTTTAAATGCATGAATGCGCATCCAATGATTTAAACCTAACATGTGAGAGCCTTCTAAGTTGGTTGATTTAATCCAAGTATCAAGTATAAGATGTCGAGTTGGATTAATGATTGATTTTCATGCAAGACGGAAATTAAACATCCATTTACCGTATTAGGTTTAGGGTGCATAACATGATCCATTTGTCTTAATAAGGCATTTTGCAAATATGGTTTGAATAGTCATCTGATCCGTCCTATATCCGGGGTAACCGGAGTCGGGATCATCCTAGACTAATGCTGGAAAGGAACATGCCCTGTACCAGATGGCTATATGAGGCGCGAGCCAGCCGGCGGTGTAAGGGGCCTCCCTATGGTTTTGAAAATGAGAAATGGGGAGCCTGTTTAGGCGCGGGTTAGCCTACGGTTTATGTGCCGTGTTCTGACCTTTTAGAAAACGTTATAAAACGTGTTGAAAATGGGTGTTTGAACCCGGTTTTATTTGAAGGGGTCGTTTAGACCGCATTTGTTGATTTGAAGAACTAGACTCGAATAATCATCATTATTTGATAATATCCGGTGTCGGGTTCGATTTGTCAAAATTGACATGAATAGTTTTGAAAATGATTATGGACTAATTGTTTTAAGTCCATTTGAATGTAATTAGCCGATACTCGTCATCGTACCCGGGTTAAAATCCGGCATGGTATGTAGAACCAATGATGATTTTGTGTTGGTGACTAATATGTTTGTTTGAAAATGTAAAGAAATGAAATAAAAGGCTTTAAAATACCTTTTAAATGTCATTAACCAAATATTATCACCGAAACACGGATTTAACCGTCATGGTATGAGGAACCAAGGGTGAAAAATGTTTTATGGTTAAAACATGAGAAATAAAATAAAAAGAGTTCGAAAATACTTGAAATGGTGAAAACCGATTACAAATATGAAAAATGGATTAAGGGAAATGACGAGAACAAACACGGTTGATCTCTGGTCTGACCACCCCGTTTAGGCGCGGGCCAGTTAGCGACCTAAGCGACTTCTGCCTCAGACAAAAAATCAGTTTTGGCTCGTTTATTCCATGTTTTAGTTCATGTTATGCATGTTTTAGCATGTTATAGTCATGAAACAAATGAAAACATAATAAAAGAGGATTTTTACACCCTCATACTTACATGTTTGGTTATGGCGAGTGATCGACGTAAGTGTAACAACTCGTTTGATCGGAAAAAACTCGGTTTAAAACCGTTTTGGTAAGTAAAAAGAGTGTTTTAAAAGTTTAGTGATGGTGTAGTGGTCGAAATGGTCGGTCAAGTGATTTAATGCACGATGACGGTACCAAACAATGTGTAAGGCTCGTGTTTACGATCGGTAGGTCGTAAATACGCGTCGGATTGTGACATTAGAAGTCGAGTCGAGAATTTTAAGGGAGAAAAGAGGGGGCGGACACTCGCGTAAGTCTCAAATGGGTGGCATTTGAGGGGTATTTATAGGAGAATGAGTGGTTGTGTGATTTTTGAGCGACGTGGCCACCTGGGCTGCTCAAAGAGGCGCGAGCCACGTCGCGGGTCTTCGAGCTGTGTTGTCACTTTCACAACAAACACAATCATGATTTGTTCTATCCTAGGTTTTGTAGTCACATGTTTTGTACTTGACCAACATGAATCCGGGAAAACATAAGGTAGAAGGTTTGAAATGTTTGGTTTTTTTGTGGTTGACTCGGTTTTACTCGTTGTTGGAGTCGGGATTTGAATTTTTTGAGTCGGTTTTTGGTCCGGTACCGGTTTTGACTCTAGTCAGTGTCATTGCGACCCCGTCGTCGTGCATTAAATATTGCAGGTATTTTTGAAATGTTTTGAAATGTTTTATTTTCGAAATCGTTTTAAGTTTTCCGGCGTAAAGTTGTACATAAACAGTCGATCAAACGGCGCGATTCCAAAACATGTTGTAGTCCGATAATCATCGGGTGTTTGTTCGAGTCTCAGCAGATACTGGGTATCTACAGAGCCCCCACTTTGACTGAGGCTTGGACAGGGCGAAAGTCAAAGTAGAGCCCACAGGTCAATCGAAGACTACAACCTGGAGACCAAGCGACGTCGAGGCGGCTCGAAAGGATTCAAGCCAAAGACCTGCCGTAGAGAAGGGCGACGCCAGGGCGACTCGAGGGTACGAGTCAAGGACCTGTGGTCGGGAACATTTTAGAGTCTGTCGACTGTCTGTACGGGTCGTTTAAAGTCCATTAGACTACGTATAAAGGCTCACCAGCCATAGGAAGGAGTCATACCTGAGGCATCTTCAGATATAGCCTTGCACATTTGCGGATAAAGGCTCGCCAGCCATGATAAGGAAATGTACCCGAGGCATCTTCGGGATGTATCCTTGAAAGGTTGCGGATAAAGGCTCGCCAGCCAATGGTAAGGAAATGTACCCGAGGCATCTTTGCGATCTATCCTTGAAAGGTTTGCGGACAAAGGCTCGCCAGCTGATGGTAAGGAAATGTACCCGAGGCATCTTCGGGATCTGTCCTTGAAAGGTTGCGGAAAAAGGCTCGCCAGCCGATGGTAAGGAAATGTACCCGAGGCATCTTCGGGATCTGTCCTTGAAAGATTGCGGACAAAGGCTCGCCAGTCGATGGTAAGGAAATGTACCCGAGGCATCTTCGACATCTGTCCTTGAAAGGTTGCGGACAAAGGCTCGCCAGCCGTTGGCAAGGAAATGTACCCGAGGCATCTTCGGGATCTGTCCTTGAAAGGTTGGGGATAAAGGTTCGCCAGCCATGATAAGGAAATGGACCCGAGGCATCTTCGGGATCTGTCCTTGAAAGGTTGCGGACAAAGGCTCGCCAAACGATGGTAAGGAAATGTATCCGAGGCATCTTCGGCATCTGTCCTTGAAAGGTTGCGGACAAAGGCTCGCCAGCCGTTGGCAAGGAAATGTACCCGAGGCATCCTCGGGATCTGTCCTTGAAAGGTTGGGGATAAAGGCTCGCCAGCCATGATAAGGAAATGTACCCGAGACATCTTCGGGATCTGTCCTTGAATGCTTGCGGACAAAGGCTCGCCAGCCAATAGGCATCTTCGGGATCTATCCTTGAATGCTTGCGGACAAAGGCTCGCCAGCCAATGTTAAGGAAATGTACCCGAGGCATCTTCGGGATGTGTCCTTGAATGCTTGCGGACAAAGGCTCGCCAGCCATGGGGAAGGAAATGTACCCGAGGCATCTTCGGGATCTGTCCTTGAAAGGTTGTGGACAAAGGCTCGCCAGCCGATGGTAAGGAAATGTACACGAGGCATCTTCGGGATCTTTCCTTGAAAGGTTTGCGGACAAAGGCTCGCCAGCCAATGGTAAGGTCGATTAATGGACCATGGGAACAGCCGCGTCGAATGGGCTTGTTTTGAAAGTAGCAAACTCGTGATGCCGCTGTGGGAATACTGAGTATGGATTTTCACTATCACTCTTTTCGGAATGATCGGGTTCCGCGAGGAAGCCCCCTGCTGGTATTTGAAAGAATATTGAATTTGGCATCTTCACCGTTCGTCGTTCTTTTTTTAACTTGAAGTGGCGGTTTTGATCGCCGTTTGTTTTAATTTTGAAGGAAAATAGCAAATTTTGAGTTTGCTATTGTGTTTGAAGTGACGGTTTATATGCCGCCGTTGACATTTGACAGAAATAGTGAATTTGGAATCTTCACTATTGATTGAAGTGACGGTTTATGTGCCGCCGTTGACATGCGTGGCGAAAATAGTGGAGTTCAATTTCCAACTATTATTTTGAAAATGACGGTTTTAATTGCCGTCGCTTAAAATTTGGAGAAATAGAGGTTTTTGAATTTTCGCCATTATTTTTGAAATTTTGAAGGGTAATGGTGAATTTTGATTTCACCATTATTTCTGAAATTGGCGGTTTTGATCGCTGTTGGCTTGAAAATTCCCGAAAATTGTGAATTTAAATTTTCACAATTTAATTGGAGGGACGGTTTATGTGCCATCGTTTAAAGCTTTCGAAAATAGTGAATTTGAATTTTCACTATTTGTTTTTGAGAAAAATGACGACCTTTAATATCGTCAAATGAAAATTTGAAGTTTGTCACGGGAAATTGGGCTAAAGCCCAAAATCCGCTGAAAGAGCAAGAGGGAGGCCTGGTTTAGGCGCGAGCCGCCTGGCGAACCAAATGGGCTTCCCTATTTTTCTGTAAAAGACGCAAGTTCAGGCCGCATACCATTCATCATCCCGTCTTCTTTCTCTTCGACAAAACAAAGCCGAATCCGCCATTGTTGGTCCTTCTTGCTTGTTCGAATTCTTGCCTTCATCAACAATGTCATCTCAAGGTAAGTATTTCCTCTTGAATCCATTCAAATTTGTTGATCTTTAACTTGATTGAATTAGGGCGAATTTTGCCCTACAAATCGAATTGGGCGTTTTTGATTGAGCCCATTTTGAGTGAAATTGATGCTTGCATTAGGTTAGAAACCTGTTTAGGAGTATATGGGTGCTTTTAGTTTGCATTTTGGTCCCCGTTCCTGCTCCCTATGCTCGAAAAACGTGAGTGAGGCGAGAAACCGTCTCATTTCACAATGCCAAGTTTATTTGCTTGGGTAGTGGGTCCCGCTAGGTTGCATTGTAGTTGGGAAAACCCGTATTTGCCATTTAAGGACCTTCGTTGGATGTTTGTGGGCAAAATTGGATTTTCGCCCTTTGCGACGGTCTTACGTCTGACCGAATAAGCGCCTGTTTGGGCTTGAATTGAGTCAGTTTGCCTTGAAATGGACCTCATTGGTATTTTAGGTCATTTTGAGGCGTGATAAAATCACGTTCACCTTTTGGGGTCATTTTCGAATTTTTGACCGGTTTGGGCTCAAATTAGCGTATGAATTACCTTTTTGAGTCGCAAAAAAATACCCCATTGTGTCGGGAATGTATTTAGGTTTTAGGCGGACCTTGTATGGGTCTTGAAATGCCGTTTTGTGGTTTTGACTCGTCTTTTGCTTGAAAAGAGGGGCGAGTCGTTTTTGTGTTTTTTTGTGATTCGTTTTGTTTGGTTGGATTTTGGGCGGGATTGCCCTTGTTTTTGGATTGCAGGTTGTGTTTTTGTTTTGTTTTTTGGATTTATCCATTTCATGTCGTCGTAATGCCGAAACTCCGGCTGACGTTTTTTTTTTGTAGGAGAGTGTTCAGGGCAGGCCGAGTTCATGGCTGTGACTCTTGAGGAGTTGTTCGGGACGGGCCCGGTTAGCACTCCGGTTAGCGCGCCCGACGTGGTTGTGGAGGACGTCACTGAGGAGGAGAGACCTCCTGAGCAGACTGTTGGGGCCTCAGGGGCCGTCGAGGAGCGAGAGGAGCCCGTTGTTGGGGCTGTTAGCACTGGGAGAGCTCAGACTGGGGCTGAGGCGAGTACCTCCGGGAGGAGGGTTTCTTCGAGGGAGAGATGTCCTCGGGTGACTAGGCGGTCTTTGCGGGATGTCAACGGGGTTGTTGAGTTGGGTCCTACCCACAACGCCGAGTCTCTCGGCTATAAGAGACGGAGACTGGAGACAGCCGAGGACGATGCTGACGTCGCGAGTTGGAGAGCCATGCGAGTTACGGCCCCGCGGGGTTTGCTTTTACGGGCGGCGCCTGAGTGGGCCGAGGTTTTTGACGATAGTCAGTTGTTGCTCCGACTAGACCGACACCTTTCCTACCGTGCTCACGAGGGCATGGTGAGTCGTATTCCCTGGTTGAATTTTGTCATTTTTAAAGTGTCGGGCCTAAATAGGCATTCTGACGTTGTCTGTTTTTTATTTCGGGAGATTGGCACCATGAGGACTTTGTCGGGCTTTTCTACCTGCTTGGGTCTTTACGACGTTCTCCGAGCCGGGTCGAGGGCGTTGATAAAGAAGTCGGCTTTTGGGCCGTTGGTGGCCGCTTGGCGGGACATTCACAGGTCTTCGATTAGGGCGAACCTGTGTTTGATCCGCGCGATGTTGGATCGGTATTGGGATACGACATCGTCGTTCTACATGGAGTTTGGGGAGGTCGGCGTGACTTTAGAGGACTTCGCCATGGTATCCGGCCTTCCCTGTGGCGAGCTGCCCATTGAGTTTACCGAGACGACGGAGAGAGTGTCCTCTCCTGCGGTTACTGCTTTGATCGGTACTGCTTTGACGGAGCCTTCCGTCGTCACTCCGTACTTGATTGCGAGTTCGTACGTGAAGGACCACTTTACTGAGAGGGTGGCAGGTGTTGCTCCGGCGCCGTTGGCGAGCCCGGAGGCAGAGGTTGAGGCCGACGCGAAGGAGGCGCGGCTGTGGTTGTGGTACTTCTTGGGTGCCACGTACTTTGGCGACAAGGGTGAGCGCTTGTCGACCAAGGTGCTTCCTCTCCTCACCGACCTTGACCCTTTGGGTCGGTTTGACTGGGTTACGCCGGTTTGGCAAGTTTCACCCGGTACTTGCACGCGGCGGTGCGTCCGGAGACAGTGGGAGCGGGTAGTGCTCCTGCCTTAGTTGGTCCCGGCCTCATCTTTGAGGTACGAGTTTTTTTTTTTTGTTTTTGAGTTTGATTTTGATTTCGACTTTGGCAATTTTTGAGAAATTGGCTGATTTGTGTTTGCTGTGTTTGATTACAGGCTTGGTTGTATACTTACTTAACTCCTCTGCGTCCGGGGACTACAGACGGTGTGCCCTCGGCTTACCCTGCTTTGACGGGTTGGACGGTGGCTCGGAAGATGTCGATTAAGTCGACTTACGAGGACTGCTGGCGTCGCGTGAACAAGCTTCGGGTTGCTGATGTAAGTTTCCGCTCTCTTCCCCTTTTCCTTTATAGAAATAGATAGAGATAGGATGATTAGGTAGCTCATGAAGCCCCCAGTTAGCTGAATAGCTTTGTTTTAAATGCAGTTTGTTGGGCGGCCTTGGGAGCACTACACGGGTGTACCGGCTGCCATCAGGGAGCGTTTGCGGCCTCGCAGCTCCCTACGTCTGTACTTGGAGACGGCGATTGAGCCGGTTTGGTACTTGAGTGAGCGTTTAGTTCGCCAGTGCCTTACCGAGACTTTCGTCGTGCCGGTTGACCCGCCTAGGGTGTTGTTCCCGGAGTTGACTCCTGATGAGGTTGAGGAGCACCTTCACAGTCGGGGAGGTGAGGAGCTGTTGCTACGGAACGCCGACTACAACACCTTCCGGTTGTCGAGGCTTTCTTGGTACCCGATTGAGGTATGTTTTCCTCTTTTCTTTTATTTTCATTGCCTCCCCTGATAGGAGGGTTTGTTATCTTTGATGTGGATCCAAATAGTAGGGAGTCGACCCGCTGATGAGGACTCAGCCTCCAGCTTTCCCGACGGAGACCACTTTTTAGGGGCCGGGTGTTGAGGATCTTCAGTTACGCTTACCGGAGCCCGCGGTGGCCGAGGTGACCGATGTTGGTATGGAGTGGAGGTTGATTGTTCTGAGGGTGAGTTCCTGACTTGAAAACTTTCTCCGATTATACTTTGCCTTACATTGTATTGAAGGACATTTTTGTTTTGTAGGTGACGACTGTTAGTCACCAGAACTTGTGGCGGATGGCTAACCGCTGGAGGGCGCTTGCTGGTGACCTGGCTACGAGGGAGGCTCGACTTTCTCAGGTACGTTTTGTGTGTTGTTTTTGTGTATTTGGTGTTGTATTTCACGTTTTTAGATCTTTAGGATCTGTTATTGTGTTTTGTAGGGCACTGCGGATCCGGCGAAGCTTGCTCGTGTCCGTGCTGAGTTGGAGGCAGCCAGGTCGACGATCGCGGGCCAGGAGCTAGGGATCATCCGTCGGGACCAGGACTTGAGGCGTCATGAGGACGAGCTGCGGAGTCGAGACGCGGAGATTGCCTCCTTCAGGGCTGAGTTGGCTGCGGCGGAGGAGGTTCGCGTCGTGATGGAGGAGGAGACGTTGGAGAGTTCTCCGGAGAGGGAGCCCGAGCACGTGGTGGTGTCTGCGTTGGCGGCGACTCCTAGTGAGATCAGGACTGGTCCGACGGGAGACATCGAGTAGTTGTTGTAGTATGTCCGTGTCTTGGACTCTTGTCTGTACATATTTACATTTTGCGTGAGGCGGTTTGTATATATGTGTTTTTGGATTGTGGTTTATTTTGTGATTTTTGGCCTTTTGTGTTGTATTTCGGAGGAGCGTTGTCGGCTGTTTGATTCTCCTTTTGCATTGCACCAGTTCCTGCATCGTTAGTGTAGAAAACAAGCAACAGACAGTACATATACATAAACGCAAACACCTAAAAGCATTTGATTGAAAAAACAAAAATTAACCAAGATGTCTTGAAGTTAAAATTTGAAATTTTGAAGTGACTTTTGAAAATTCGGTGACAAGTCGTCATGTTCGGAATTCAAAAGGAATGATTTGAAAATTTGAGCAATTAATTCGTGTCGTAAACTAAATTGCATCGAAATTATCGAAGTTGACTCGAAAAAACTCAAATTCAAACCGTCAGGGAAGAATTTTAGAAAAGGATTTTTTTGCGAGTATATTTGATTTTTGAGGTCAAGACTCCAATTTGTGAGTGCTTGAATTTTTGAGGAAAATTGATGTCGTGTTATCAACCTTCGGTTTTGATTTTTTGATGGAAAATTGCGAAAAAGCGAGAAATTTTCCGAATTTCGACTGACATGGAAACGATCCATCGCGGATCGGGGCGACTAGCCCTTCTCCCCTTAAAAAAAGAAAGAAAAATCCGTATGTTTAAAGCTGCGTCATGGAAACCATGTCGGATTTCGTAAAACGCGAAAACAAGGAAATGTGAGTGTGAGGAAACACAAAATGTCCCGGATTATCCCGGAGAGCCGCGAGCTTCCTGGCGGGAGGTTTGAGGTGTCAGGAGAAAGCACATGTTGAAAGAGACAAGTCAACAGCGGGAATCCTGGAGAAGCCTCAAAGAGGCGCGAGCAGCCTGGCGATGGAAGCCAGCTCTCCCCTTTTTCTCGAAAAATGTCTTTGATCATTTTGTATAAATAGGGACGTTTGCGCTTCATTGTTTCATCATCCGAAACACAAAAATATCTCTACAAAACCTCTTCTTCTTCCACAAAAATATTTCATGGATGCTTTTGAGAACGCCTTGTGACAATGGTGCCGGGATTTGTCGCCTCCCGAAAAGCATCAACTCGTTAGCATGGGAGTTGGTCAATTGTTGGTGCTTCGACAAGTCAAGGTGCAATCTTCGTTTCTTGAAGCATGTTCTCGGTTTTGGGATTCGAAACACCATGTTTTCGTTTTCCCGAAAGGCGAGCTTTGTCCTCTTGCCGAAGAAGTTGGAGCCATTGGTGGATGGCCGGGTTGTGCTCCGGTGCTTCCTCCGACTCGGTTGTGCTACAAGGAGAAATTCCGTTCCATGTTGGGCTTATCAACAAGCCAAATCAACTTTCTTCTTGCTCCACATGGTGTGGATATGTTAGCTCTTATCAATATCTTTTCAAACCGATTAGATGCTAATGTCTCGGAGGTGGCCAGGAGAAGGGCTCTTGCTTTTTGCCTTGTCCATGTGTACCTCTTTGTTGATGTCTTGAAGAAGGAAGGGCCGAGATGCCATGGTAGCATGACCCTTATCCATGTGATTGAGCAAATGGAGCATGGTAGAGATCCATCATGGTTGGTGCTTGGAGAAATTATCCAAGCTCTGGACAAGGAAGATTCTTGTGGAGAAGCTCCCTCTTTTGGATCCCCAAGGATCCTCCAAGTGTGGCTATTGGAGAGGCTAAGGTATGTAGAGCCTCCGGTTAATCCGTCTTCTTACTCCTTCCGTCACCTTACTATGAGGAAGAAGTTGTACCCGGATAGTTTTGCTTCCACCAAGGCCTATTGGGCCGCAAGATTGGCGGAGGAGGGTGGTTCTCATATCCGTTGGGTGGTGCCGTGGTGGCACTTGAAGTCCTTCACGGGGTTGCCCGCTTCGGGTGCTAGTCCTCGTTCTTTGATGGTGGTGGGCTTGAAGGTTGTTTCCTTCATATATCCCGAAAGGCTCATGAGGCAAATGGGGCGTCAACAAAAGGTGCCCGCTCAAGATACTCTTGTCCAAGAGAATGTTTTCCGGAACTCCGTGCTCGTGGAATTCTCCAAAAGGTGGTGGGCCATTCGGCCGCTTTGGTAGGTGGCAAACCCCGCTGCCACGTCATGGGTGACTCCCGCTTATGTCAAGTGGTCCCGTGCTCCGTCCTTGGACGAGAGATCCAAATTTCGTAAGGACGAGTTTGTTGACTTGAAGTATCGAGAGGTTGGCAAGGCCAACCGTGCCTTCCTTTAGGAGTATTTTGATGGAGCTACCCCCGATGTGATGAGACCACCGAAGAGGAGGAGTTCCGGCCCCAAGAATATGGTGGGCCATGCATTGGCCCTTTTTTGGTCGAACATGGGGTCTTGTGCTAGGCCAGAGGCCGTCGCTGTCTTAGATCCGTTTAGGATCCGTTCCGAGGAGGAAATCCATGCTAGGCGGGCCAACAAGAAGAACAAGGGGAAGATGTATCCCGAGGGAAAAGGCAAGGGTGGAATGGAAGAGTGAAGACCCCCATTACCCGTTTTATTATTATGTTGTATTATTGTTGTGAGTTTTTATTATGTTGTACTAGCTAGTTGTTGTGTGTTTTGTGCTAGTTTTATTATATGAGGTGTGTTAGTTGACACCTTAGCTTTGACAAGTTGTAGACTCGTCGAGCTTTATTTGTTGTTGAAATTGTAATCCCTCCCATTATTAATTGAATAAGAGGATTTCCCGTGTCGAAAATTGTGAACGCTTGTTTCCTCCATCCGTTTGGTGAAGGCAATTCAATTCGAATCGCCTTAAACAATTGCACATGGAAAAGTTGTATTTTGTGGAAAGGGAGAAAGGCTCATTTTTGTATTTTTGTAGGGAAAGGGAATGGTTTTCCCTTTTCTCCTTTTGATGGGGATGTTTTTGTATGTGGGTAATGTTTTTTGATTGTGGGGATGGTTGTATCCTCCTTGTGTAAGGAAGGACTGCCTACGTATTCACCCGAAGAGGTGAAATCAAACCATGATCGTAGTTCGAAATGTTTTGTGAATTTGAATTGGGTTTTGTGGTTGTATCCCTCAGGCATAAGAGGGATTGCCTACGTATCTACCTGAAGAGGTGAAATCAAACCATGCTCATAGTTCAGGGGTTTTTGTTTTAGTGCAAATGGATGTTGCCTTTGACAGATCAAAGGACATTCCAAACGGGCAAGGTGCCGCAACTTAGACTCGATAAAACATGCAATTTCAAATCAGCACGCGTTTGAGGAACTTGACTTGAAAAGGGTGGAGGTGGTTGCTAGTTATAAAACTAGGCTTAGGTCGTTGGTTGCTATGGTTCAAGGGTAGTATTTCTTGAGTTGGTCCAGGTTGGCCGGGTTTGTAAAGTCCTCCCCATCTAGGTCACTCAGTCTCACTGCGCCCCCCGAAAGTATTTTCTTGACCAGGTATGGCCCGGCCCAGTTGGGTTTGAATTTTCCCCTCGGATCGACAGGTATGAAGGAAAAGTAGATCTATATACTAACATATTCATATATGTTTTATTTTAATTTGTCATAAAATAAATAAATGATCTTATGCATGCAAACATCAAGAGTTAAGAGAAGAAATCGGTTCCTTACATTGCATGTTTCGGATATTTGGGCACTAGTAAGGTCACCTACCTTACTTAGTTCTTGAGCTTTCCATATGGATGAACAAGATTCAAAGGTAGAATCTCTCCCAAAGATGAATACCCAAGGTAACCTCTTAAAGACTAATATTATTTGAACTAGAAGAATATTAATCTTACTAAAATTTGACCCAAAACTATTGTTTGTCCTCTTGAATATTTCGGTCAAGAGTAGATGAATTTTTGGAGTATTTTATCTCTCTAATTTCTCATTAAAATGTAGAGAGGAAATTAAATTTCTTACACTAGAAATTTTTGATGAAGTTGTGAATGAATTATTACACACTAGCTTTTGCATGTAGTGTGTTAGTGTGTCAAATAAGCAAAAACATTTGCTCATCTTCATATGGGAAAACCGAAAAAGGGAAGGAGAGAGAGCCCAATGCATGCTCTCCTTTTCTTCCCAAGAGAAGGCTATGTATGCAAGGCTATGAGTAGTATTCATAATTGTGTTTTCCACTTATAAATAATCAACACAATTTTATCCTCATGCTCCCTCCATTTCGGTACACTCACATAAAATGGATGAGTCCATTTTATTTGTGATTTTGTCAATATGTTACATGTGACACATTACAAGACATCTTATATATAAAATCTATTTTTAACAATTAAAAATCAACATATTAATAAAATATGTCATTTATAAAAATAACATGGTAATTCACAATTACTTGTACCAAAATGGTTTTCCAATTATAAATCACAATATCTTGTATTTATAATAAATTATTCATTCTGTATCAATTGTTTCCGTAAACAATAATTTCATCTAAGTAATAAAACAATTCGATTACTTAGACCGTATCTTATTATAATCAAATATAATAAGACACGTAAATATTACTTCCAAAAATCGTCCGTCAATTTTAAGTAATTTAATTAACTCGTATCGTCATACGATCAATTAAATAATCAATTAAGAGTGTTACCCTTTAGGTATGACCTAAGGGGATCAACTGATCACCACCGTCGTACGACAGTAATGTCAAACTCTAGTCAGCCAATCATTACCGATATATGTGGACCAGTTGACTGTAAATATTACATCCCACATGTATTCTAAAAATGAGATTTAATAATGATATTTAAATCATGTGATCGCACTATTGTTGAGGACCCATTTCCCAACAATCTCCCACTTGTCCTCGACAAGTGTGCGTCACCAATTCTCTTGTCCTATTACTATCTCACACTCAATGCAAGGTGTCTTTTGGGTCGTACTTGCAAGTGATCATATCGAGAGTGGTTTCCTCGATCTGGAGAATAACTAATTGACCGGATTTATCTATCATAGATACCTTCCGAGCATGGCCACGCATTTCCAGTTCATTACTCCTCGAGTGGCCCTGAGATATTGTTTTAACCCTGACAAGGGGGTGGACAATTCATATCGCACTTATTACCTTCGACTAGCCACAGCCATCATAACCCAAAATATGCCCATTTCACCCCATTTACGAAGGTCGTAGTAACACAAATCAAAGTTAATCTGAAACTGTGCCATCTTAGGCGAACAGTCTTTAGTCAAAAGAATCGACTCATTAGAATACTATAGCAGCTCTCGCCACGACCAGGCTATATAAATTGCCAGAACTCTATAAGCGGTCATAAGGCCCGACAAAATGTTCCTAACAGTCTGCCTATGTGATCGACTAGTCATTCCACATGACACTATGGCACTTGAACTTGCCATCAATCGCATCACACTCTAGTCCCTTCGAGACGTCACCTCATATAAGTGACTATGGGCGAATACAATGCTAATCCGTGTTCACTTTAACGGGGTTCAATGTTGTCTCTATAACCCGTTTGGATGTAACAAAGTATAATAAAAGAGTTTTATAGAAAAAACTCGAACGACAAATGTGATTATCACATATGAATAGTCAATGCTTGATTACTATTTCATGTTTTATAATCTAATTTGATCTTGTATGTAGTTGTTCATTTCAATTCAATTGAAATGACATGACTCATCATGTTTAGCCTTTGAGAAGGCTTTGGTTAGTAGGTTTTATCAACTTCTTGTACCTTACTCAACCTTACTACATACTAGTTTTCCTTTGTAATGTATACATTTGCATCACAACACTTTCTGAGTACGTGTCGATATCCAATCATGACATAGGTCCTCTAGCCTAAGAATAGCTCCCACTGTTTTCACAGTGTGCGGGACTCATCCTCTTGCACATCTCATGATTGCAAGTGTACTCAATTTCCGTTATAAATATCTCTCATTGTTCTTTATTGCCTAGAACGATTCTAAAAAATCTGCTTCTTAATTAACATAGCCACAATGGTATCTTAACCATCCTAATGTGTTTTGATTATGGTTTTGTCAGAAACCATGTGCAATCTCAATTGTCAATTGTCACTTGTGTAACACCCTTACACAAAATTGCATCATAAACACTTTGCTTTACTTCCTTAATGCTTTTGCAAGCACTTAAGGGTATTCTTTATAGCTTACTTGGTAAAGATTACTTAAATTCGATTTTGAAAAAACAATTCATCATACTCCAAGTATATGAAGTGTTATACATCACTTTCTATTTAATTGATTTGGCAGCGGAAGCAAATGGAATCAATCAAATATGTTCAATTTAATTGAACTAGTCATGAATCTTATCTACATAAGACTTCTTATTGACACTAATATCATGTGGATTTATCTACATAAATCCGGATATTCAAGATGTATTATAATACTCCAAAAGTCTTAAATCATTTCCAATGATCAATCTGTCATCCACATATAAGACTATTAAAATTTCCGTAACTCCCACTAAACTCCATGTATAAACACAACTTCTCGACTTATCAAGAAAAGTTTTATAACATGATCAAAAAATTGATTCCAACTCATTGATGTCCTACTTAATATTCTCTCTTAAGTTTCACATTATCTTAGGATTGCAAGAATCTACTAAACTCGAGACATGTATTGAATACATTCTTTTTAATTGAAGAAGTGGGTTTTAGATTCACTCGCTATGTATTTCATAATAATAAAACACAATCCCTAAGAAGATCCAAATAGACTTAAGCATCTCAACTGGTGCAACGCCCTTTGCAACCAATCAAACCTTGAAATCTGTCTTTATTAGTGTAAAACCCTTTGTCACTAATCAAGCCTTTTATTTCGGATTCTCATGGCTCTAAGCCTTGTATTGAGTTGTGACTTAATCACTCTTATGTAACTCATATGTTCATTACTTTCTAGAAGTAATCAACTTGAATCAAATGATTTCTTTTGTAATTTATAAGCTCTTTACTTACTTAAAAGTAGCATGAATTCATCATTTTCAACAAGTGATGAATTTTAACCTCCTAGGTTTTGAAGAAACAACGTTTTACACAAAACGTCTCATGTAGCAAGAAAGACCAGTTTCTTGCGACATGACATTCTTTGTGGCTCTTGAATAAAATTTCTCTCACTCTGTCTTCTAGAAATAACCTTGTATTTTAGAAAGACAGCTTCACGAGCCGCAAACCCGTCGAACTCGTGATAATTGAAAAGGAAAAATGAGCATTTGTTTCTTTTGTAAACTTACAAACATGGTAACCTACCATTTCATATCTCATATGATTCGTTTTAGATTTAGTGGAAAAATAATTTAGACAAAAATGATAAAATTCCCAAAAGGATCAAGTAACTCAAAGTAACTTGATTGAAGTTCAAACCATATCGAATTAGCGTTTGATTTCTTATCCAACCATACATTATCCCATAATGTGTGTCAAAAGAGATTAACTTGTGATATTATATCACATTTCATTTGGCTTATATCAAAGTCTTCACTTTGATAATCCCATCATGATTAAATCATAATTCTTTGAACTTTTGAACTTCTTCAAAGATTTCTCTATTTACCTAATTAAGCGAACACATTAGCGTCAACTTAAATCGTTGGTAAAAGAAAATGATCAACCTATTTTGGATCGATGATTTACAACCTCGATCTCCTTTTTAACCAAAAGGCACGAGATATCTTGCTTTGAATACAAGATACGCATAAACCATTAACAATCTAATGGTTCCAAGAGTATTCGATAACTCTTTGCGTTAATCATTCCAGAATTTAAGGTTTAATCTTGGGTTACCAATTTGAGTCTTGCATCATCTTCATGATATATCATTCTAGTTTGGTTTAGAATATAATCACCTTGATAATGGGCTAGCCATACATCAAATTGTGGTGTATAGGGTCACAAAAGTGAAACCTCTTTTGTATCTTAACAAGTTTGTATTCTTATTTAGAGTTTATGTACTTAATAATCACAATTAAGTACAACTCCAAACCCGAAAACTAGATTTAGTACACAATGACTCTATCTCTCGACTTCATTGTTGCTAGTCGTCATATTCTAATTATCCTATGTATCAAACATAATGATGAAAACCACCACCGGTTTCCAATATTGACGAAGTAGTACTAGCAAAATTTTATGCCAATCAAATAAACATTTAAAGAAGAAGGTCCAATTAGATGTCCCACAACTAACTTGTTGATTCTTCAATAATTTGGGGTAGTCTCCTTTCTCGTGTCCAACATTTAAGACAATGGAAACTTATCGGTCGGGATTGATAGGTTTAGTATCGTCATTCTCAACAACTTTACCTTTAACATTACCTTGTATCAATTCCATTATAATCTTTACTTCTTGAACCTCGTCCTCATCTTAACGGTTTAAGAGAATGCTCCCACTTATATCAAAGTCTTCACTTTGAGAAGCAAAATTGAATTCATGAAGATCACTCTTCATTTGTTCGTTTTAGTCTTAAAACTTTCATTGAAGTGGTTGCGTTATTTTGGTCAATTACGAATTCTTGACAAAACTAATTACCAAAACAATTTATCGCTTCAAGGTACTTAATTCAATTAAGTATATGAAACATAATCCATTGTCAGTAGAAGTGTTAGTCAAGAATCAAAAACCTGTTTGATAATGAATAACTTTAATCTATACTCTTTACAAGAGATCCTTAGCAATGGTTCATTTGAGGTTTTAGAAGAAAAATCAAATTTTGTCTTAAGTTACGATGTTTTAATGGAGATTTGAATCAAAAATCGAAATGATATCGTATATGAATTGTGGTGAAGAAATAGAACAATATGATAACGGAATAATGAAAACAAAACATTTATCGTTATAATAATACTTGTAAACAAGTATAGCATTTACATAGTGACCTCTACCCAACTATGATAAATGATTCCAAGATCCAAATTCATATTAACTTGGGCACGGTAGGGCCGATGAAACCCTCATCAATATAACTCGTGGGATTAACGCTTTAATCGATTCTACTTTTAGAACTCTTGGTCGATAAAATTACATTAATATTTATCTATAGCCCGGAACACATGCGGCTACGGTCGCGAATACTTCCGTTGAGCTCAATCCAAATTTCGAATAAATGTGTCCATGATCCAAATCCACATCAACTTGGGCACGGTATGGCCGGTGAAACCCTCATCAACATGAACTCGGTGGATAGACATTTATCACCCACTTCCCCTACGTAACAAGGTTTGTACCCCGGTAGGGCCGAGTGCACTCCCTCGCGAAATAGGTTTTCATGGTTTCTCCTACTTGGTAAGGCTATGTCTCAATTGATTGTTTTAGCGAGAGGTCATGTCAATTTATTATCTATCACGTTTTAAGTGAACTAAAGCGGTGAACTACGATAATTCTAATTGACACGGTCGATATACTCGATTAATAGATGATGCATGTTTTAGTTATGGCGATTTAGCGATGCATGCGACATATAAATAAAATGCAAAGCATAAAAATAAATCCTAGTATGGCCTTCCTAAAATAGAAAAACTATTTAACTATTACATATTCGGAAACCAACTCCATTGGTCCCTTGAACTTCGGTTCTTGGCACGCATCTCGAGGTAACACCGTCTTTATGTATCGTCTTCCTTGAGTGACACCGTCTTCAAGGAACTCCGAAATAATAAAATTACATAAAAAATTACATAATTTCCTATTATACATTTGTAATTAAAATAAAATAAATCTATTAAATTACAAAACGGTGATACGAGATCACAATAAATTACAACCGAATCGATATTCCCATACATTTCGGGTAATACCAATTAAAACTAAGGCCATACTAAGTAAAAATTACATAATTCAAAAATTACATAAAATAAAATTATGACAATCATAAATAAATGCAGCATTAAAATATGTATGAACATGCCCAATTTTATGCTAAATCGCCTTTAATTAGCCAATATCGTATATTACTCGGTTTTTACGGATTTGCGTGATTCAACATTTTATAATCACAAAAATTACATAAATTCATATTTATGCATAAGTTAATTACCCTAACCTCTTAGGACTCAAAATTTAGTCTTCACTAATTATTTGACCATAATTAACTCATATTACTACAATTTGTTCATTAATGGACTTAAAATTATAATAAAATGCTATAAACTTCAAATAAATCACAAAATTTCAAATAAATTCAAAATTCAAAATTTAAACTCATGAAAATTCTGGAAAAATACCATGACACTCATAATGTTCAAAAACTTAGGTTAAAAATTTCTAAATTTATCCGGAAAAAACAATGTTGCGGTTTATCGGTTTTAACTAAAATAATCATAAAAACATGTGAAAAATTATATACATCAACTTTTCAATTTTAGATCTGAAAACGATAATAAAATGCAATATATAATGTTTTTCCTTAGTCATAGAGTATGTTTTATTAATATTTCACTAATAAAGTCACTATTCATGCTATTTTTCTTCAAAAATCCATAAATCATGCAAAAAGACTTCACTATAGCCTATTATTTTACACACATCTTGTAAAATTGCATGTGACAACATACTAAATTTCTATGACCAGATTCGAAATTTATCTCATATTAACCTATTTTTCACTTAAATCCGATTTTAATAATGAAAAATCCATTTTTCGAGCATTAAAAGTCCAAACATTATGAAAATTTACAGGTCATCTCAAAATAATATATGTGACAACATATCAAAAAATCACTGGAAAATTCGAAGTTTAGCTAATTTTAGTCCGAAAATGACATTTTTACTCATTAAATCATATTTTAATGCCATTATTGTATATGAACAATAAAAATCCATAAAATAACCAAAATATCCTAAAAACATTTTAGGACCAGAAACTTAACATGCATGAATTTATTTCGTGATATTTCATAATAACACAAATTTACAAGTTTTATATGTTATTCTTATAACTCGGAAAAACTTTTAACCGATTTGCATGCAAACAACCATGGCTCTTGATACCGATTGAAGGAAAATTAGATCTATATACTAACATAATCATGTATGTTTTATTTTAATTTGTCATAAAATAAATAAATGATCTTATGCATGCAAACATCAATAGTTAAGAGAAGAAATCGGTTCCTTACATTGCATGTTTCGGATATTTGGGCACTAGTAAGGTCACCTACCTTACTTAGTTCTTGAGCTTTCCTTATGGATGAACAAGATTCAAAGGTAGAATCTCTCCCAAAGATGAATACCCAAGGTAACCTCTTAAAGACTAATATTATTTGAACTAGAAGAATATTAATCTTACTAAAATTTGACCCAAAACTATTGTTTGTCCTCTTGAATATTTCGGTCAAGAGTAGATGAATTTTTGGAGTATTTTATCTCTCTAATTTCTCATTAAAATGTAGAGAGGAAATTAAATTTCTTACACTAGAAATTTTTGGTGAAGTTGTGAATGAATTATTACACACTAGCTTTTGCATGTATTGTGTTAGTGTGTCAAATAAGCAAAAAACATTTGCTCATCTTCATATGGGAAAACCGAAAAAGGGAAGGAGAGAGAGCCCAATGCATGCTCTCCTTTTCTTCCCAAGAGAACGCTATGTATGCAAGGCTATGAGTAGTATTCATAATTGTGTTTTCCACTTATAAAGGGTCCAAAATAGCGTAACCAAATAAGAGTTTAGCTTTTTCTAATTGATAGAGCGGATTTTGCACGTTAAACTAATCAACACAATTTTATCCTCATGCTCCCTCCATTTCGGTACACTCACATAAAATGGATGAGTCCATTTTATTTGTGATTTTGTCAATATGTCACATGTGACACATTACAAGACATCTTATATATAAAATGTATTTTTAACAATTAAAAATCAACATATTAATAAAATATGTCATTTATAAAAATAACATGGTAATTCACAATTACTTGTACCAAAATGGTTTTCCAATTATAAATCACAATATCTTGTATTTATAATAAATTATTCATTCTGTATCAATTGTTTCCGTAAACAATAATTTCATCTAAGTAATAAAACAATTCGATTACTTAGACCGTATCTTATTATAATCAAATATAATAAGACACGTAAATATTACTTCCAAAAATCGTCCGTCAATTTTAAGTAATTTAATTAACTCGTATCGTCATACGATCAATTAAATAATCTATTAAGAGTGTTACCCTTTAGGTATGACCTAAGGGGATCAACTGATCACCACCGTCGCACGACAGTAATGTCAAACTCTAGTCAGCCAATCATTACCGATATATGTGGACCAGTTGACTGTAAATATTACATCCCACATGTATTCTAAAAATGAGATTTAATAATGATATTTAAATCATGTGATCGCACTATTGTTGAGGACACATTTCCCAACAGGGTAATGGTGCTCGAAGTGACTTGAGGACCAAGTCGCCCTCCTGGATTTTCCTAAGTTTAACCTTATTATTGAATGCTCGTTGTATACATCGTTGGTATAGCTGGACGTTGTGCAAGGTATTGAGTCGCCGTTCGTCTAGAAGAGCGAATTGCTCGTACCTTTGACGGGTCCATTCCGCCTCAGGGACTTGACTCTCAGGTAGAATGCGTAGAGATGGGACCTCTAACTCCACCGGTTGAACCGCCTCCATAACGTATGCTAGGTAGAAGGGTGTCGCGCCTGTCGGTGTTCGAATGGAGGTTCGGTATCCCCAGAGTGCGAATGGGAGTTTGCTCGGCCAATCGCGGTAGTTGTCTTGCATTTTCTTGATAATGGTGACAAGAGTTTTGTTCGCTGCCTCCACCGCTACGTTAGTTTGGGGACAGTAGGAGGATGATCGATGTCGTTTGATCTTGTATCTATCCAGCAAAGCTTGAGTTTCCGCCCGGATGTGAGAGCCTTGATCGCTGATGATTTCATGGGGTACCCCATATCGGCAGATGATGTTGTTTTGAATGAACTTGGCCACTTGTTTGGCGGTCAAGACTGCATATGAATGTGCTTCTACCCATTTGGTAAAGTAGTCGATGGCGACGAGGACGAAGCAATGCCCCTTGGTGCCTATCGGGTTGACTTTCCCGATGATGTCGATGCCCCAGGTTGAGAAAGGCCAGGGTGACGTCATGGTGTACAAAAGGGATGGTGGTATGTGTTGTATGTTGGCAAAGATTTGGCAATTGTGGCAATGTTTGACGTAGTTACGGCAGTCGGCTTCCATGGTGGTCCAGTAGTAACCTAGTCGCCTGATTTTCCGTGTAAGCATCATTGCACTCATGTGAGGGCCACATTCTCTGTCGTGAACCTCTCCCATGACTTTCTTGGCTTTATGATGGTCAATGCAAAGGAGGAGAATTCCTGGGGGTGTTCTTTTGTAGAGTTGATTTTGGTTTATCACGAATTGCGATGCAAGTAAACGGATGGCTCTTTGTCCTCTTTGATCAGAGTTGGGAGGGAATTCATTTTTGGTTTTGTAATTGAGGATGGCTTGGTAGCAAGGTTCATCATGGCTTTCCTCGTCGTCGATAATGGCACAAACGTGAGCTGGCTCGCTCCGTTTTTCGACACATAGGGGCATTGACGTCATATCGTCAGGTATGTTGACGAGCGCGGCAAGTTTTGCCAGGGCATCAGCAAATTGATTTTCCTCTCGTGGCAAGTGGAAGTAGTCGACTTGGTCGAAGAACTCGGCCTCTTGATTGATCTTCGCTCGGTAGAGAGCTAAGCTGTCACATCGGATTTTCCATGATCCGGATACCTGATTGATGATGAGCGAGGAATCGCCATGGACCCTCAATCTCTTGATGCCAAGTGTGATGGATGCTTGTAGGTCGATGAGACATGCTTCATATTCAGCGGCATTGTTGGAGACGGCGAAGTCTAGCTTGACCGAGATCGGAACATGTTCTCCCTCTGGTGATATTAGAAGGATTCCTATCCCGAAGCCTCTCAGATTAGATGCACCATCAAAGTATAGGTCCCATGCGCCGGAGTCGTCACAAAGGATGTCTTCGTCAGGAAGTGACCATGTGTCGGTCGTTGGATCGTCCTTGACGAGATTTTCTGCTAGGAAATCAGCGACTGCTCTTCCCTTGATAACCTTGAGGGGTACAAACTTGAGATCAAACTCGGACAGCATGAGTGTCCATCTAGACAGCCTTCCATTTAGTACGGGTTTTTCGAAGATGTATTTAACCGGGTCCATCTTGGAGTAGATGTGGACCGAGTAGCTGAGCATGTAATGCCGCAGCTTCTTTGTTGACCATACTAGGGCAAGGCATGTCTTTTCCAGTTGGGTATACCTCATCTCGTACTCAATGAACTTTTTGCTGATGTAGTAGATGGCTCGCTCTTCATTGCCAACTGTTTGTGCTAGCATTGCTCCCATGGCCGTGTTGGTAACAGTCAGGTATAGGGATAGATGAATCCCCGGTTGAGGTGGCATGAGGACAAAAGGTTTGGATAGGATTTCCTTTATCCTGTCGAACGCCTTTTGACAGTCGTCGTCCCAATCGGTGTGATCGGAGGCACGAAGATTTTTTAATATTGGTTCACAAATCATAGTAAGCTTGGTAATGAACCGGCTGATGTATTGGACCTGACCGAGAAATCCCCGAATCTCCTTCGAATTCCTAGGCTGAGGCATTTGTTGAAGGGCTTTGATTTTTGTTGGATCAATCTCAATGCCTCTTTTGCTGACGTCATGTCCCAAGAGGTTTCTGGAGGTGACCCCGAATGCGCACTTCTGAGGATTTAGTCTCATGTTATATTTCCGCAGACGAGCGAAGAATTTCCGGAGGGCACTGATGTGGCCGTCCCGTTATTTCGATTTGACGATCATGTCGTCGACATACACCTCTACCACCTTGTGCATCATATCATTAGGAGAGTGGTAGCGGTTCTTTGATAGGTTGCTCCGGCGTTGATGAGGCCGAAAGGCATGACCGTGTAGCAATATGTACCCCACTGTGTAGTGAACGCAGTTTTGTGCATGTCTTCCTCGGCCATTTTAACCTGGTTGTACCCGGCATACCCGTCCATAAATGATAGGAGAGCATGCTCGGCGGTGTTGTCCACCAGAATGTCGACATGTGGCAAAGGGAAGTCGTCTTTTGGACTCGCCTTGTTTAGATCCCTGAAGTCGACGCGAACCCGAATTCTCCCGTATTTCTTCGGTACGGGAACAATGTTGGCCACCCAATCCGAGTATTTGGACACTTTGATGAACCCAACCTTGAACTGTTTGTCCACTTCTTCCTTGATTTTTAGGGCCCACTGCGGACGCATCCGGCGTAGCTTCTGTTTCACAGGTTTAGCTCCGGGTTTAATGGATATCCGGTACTCTGCAATTTATCTGTCAATACCAGGCATATCTCTGTAAGACCAGGCAAACACGTCCTTGTATTCGTGGAGGAGGTCAATGAACTGTTGTCTTTCCGAGGGGTCCAGGGTGGTCCCTATCCTAAGTTCTTGAGGTGTATTGTCGGTTCCTACGTTAATAGGTACGGTCTCCTCAATGATGGGGGTTCTGGTTTCCCGTTTGTCAAGTTCTTTGGCTAAGTGAGGTGGGTAGTCACTCAAGTCAAATTCCTCATAGTCATTCAGAATTGCATTGCAGTTAAATTGAGACGAGTCATAAGCAAACTTAGCGTTCATTAAGTTGACACGAGCGAAAAGCTCGGAAAGGACAGACATCTTCTGGCCAGTCAGAGGCGACACAACAGAGGAAGTGGCCCCTGGAACAGGCTCCAGGTTGTCACCATTCATGGGAGTGGGGGTGACCCTAGTAGACTCGGCCTCTAAATCAGCCACTACTTTGTGATAAAATAGTGGGAAGGGGACCTTGACTGGGACATCAGGAGTGTTAGGAGCTATGGCAGACTCTGACTCCGACTCAGACTTAGAGTCATATCCTCCTTCATCTCCCTCCTTGAACATAGGGCCTTCTCGAGTTGTTATCTTGAGAATGCGGCCTTGGCGATCGGTCCACTTGACAGTCCTCCTCCAGCCTTGGGTAGCTTTCTTCGGGTCAGTATCAGAGATCAAGGCGGTTGGATGAAATTGATTGTCCTTCAGGGCGATGTTGATGATGTCCTCATAGTCGAGGTGTTTGACGATATCTTCCCCGAAGAGGAGTGTGACAGCTTGTCCGTCAAGGCATGGTGACGTCGTGGACTCAGTTGATACAGCTTCGATGTCGTCGAGGATAAAGTAGCAGTCCTGGAAGACTTCCACTCCCGGGTACCTAGCTTTCGCCACAGAGTCATAGATCGGTTCCGGAAAGCCAAGGTAGAGTTTGGACTCTCCCTCGGGGACAAAGTATCCGTTGAGAGTCAGGTGGTAGGGACGGAGGATAACCCAGTGCTTCTTGCGTTTTCGGACTAGAAGGTTCATCTCCCGGATATCTTTGTCAGTAGGTTCGTACCCCAGCCCAAAGGGAATGTTGGGGACCTTAGCCTGTATCAAGGGAGGCAATGGGTGCTTTAGTGGATTGAGCGGCAAAGCCGGGAAGTAACCCTGACGCATCATGATACGGTTGACCGTGAGGTTGGTGAACGGGTCACACTCAGAGGTCGCCGATTCATCAGTTATGGCGTTCACGGCTTGGAAACCCCACATTTCATTGTCGTCTTCCTCAATGGCTTGGGAGGCTCTCCCGCTTCTCATAAGTGCTTTGATTGGGGAAGTGGGAATCGTGATTGTTTTCCCGTTAAAGGGGACCCTGATCTTCTGGTGGAGCGTTGATGTGACCGCCTTGACGGCGTGAATCCAGGGACGTCCCAGGAGCATGTTGAAGGACGCGTCGATGTCGACCACTTGAAAACTGGTTTGTCTTTCTAAGGGTCCGGCTGCGACGGTCAAAGTGACTAGCCCAGCGACCTTGCGATGAGTGCCGTCGTAGGTGCGTACTCCTTCATTCGTTGGGATCAAATTAGATTCCTTGACACCCAGCCTATGGGCAGTTTTGAGAGGAATGACATTCACGGCGGAACCGTCATCTACGAGGACCATTGGTATATTCTTCTGGAGGCATTGTACGGTGATGTACAGGGCCAGGTTATGATTAGCTCCGAACGGAGGGATGTGCTCGTTGGAGAAGACGACCGGGTTACTCAGATCAGGGGCGTCTCTCGTCATGTGCGCCACTATTTCTTCTGGGGAAGAGGTGGAGGGCACGGTTAATTTTCCCAACGCCCTCAGCAAGGCCTGTCGATGCTCAAAAGACGTTGCGATCAGTTTCCAAATTGAGATTTCGGCTTTTGCTTTCTGAAGCTATTTCAGGATTGAGTTCTCGGGGACCTTTGGTTGAGTGTCCACCTCTGGGACGATTTGGTCATTCATTGTTGGAATGACCGTTGGATTGTTCAGGTTTTAATAGGGACGTCCGGATCGGGTGAGATGTTTGATTTCTTTCGTCCGCTTCTCCTTCCCTGGGAGGATATAGACATCCTCAACATCATCCCTCCATATTCCGTTAATTTCAGAGTCTCGAGGATACCTTGGAAGGGTATTCCTCGGTGGGTAGTTCTTGTGGGGAATATTTTTGTGAGGGCGATTTTTATGGGGGTAGTTATTTTGAGGGTAGTTATTTTGAGGGTGATTATTTTGAGGGTGATTTTCGTGAGGTCTATGCCAGAATGGTCGTGGGAGCAATCCATCCTGGGGTGGGTACTTTTGAATGCTTCGGGAATTCTCTCTTGGGCGCGGTGTTGGGGGATTGAAGATGAGTCGACGGTAGGGGTCATCAAGTCGGGTAATTCTTTCAGAGAGGTTGGCTATGGCCTCTTCAAATTGCTGAAACATAGTGAGCATAGTGGCATCACTAAACACAAACGCTCCGTCCGAAGGATCCTTTTCCAAAGCATTCACCTCGTCGTCAATTGGCAGGATGAGGTGAGAGGAGTCTAGGGTCGGCTCATCGTCAGAAATGACGTGAATCCCTAGATGATTCGTCTTATTTTTCGGCTTGGTTGGTGGGGGTATAGGCAAATCTCCCTTCTCAATCATATCTTGAATGAGGTGCTTGAGTTTGAAGCAATTTTCAGTGTCATGCCCCTTCCCTCGATGATATTGAAAGTAGGCATTGGGTTTCAAAAATCGGGACTTCTTGGTGTCGGTCGGATCCGGGGTGGGTCCGATTGGTTGTAGCTTTCCTTGGTCCATGAGCCTTTTCAGGGCATTTGCATAAGTTGACCCTATGTTGATGAACACTCTCTAGGGGCATTCGGTTTTCTTGGCATATGGTTCGACGAGGTTGACCTCATCAATCTTATTTGTCTGATTGTAAGGGCGAGATCCGGTTGCGGTGGATCCCTGGTAACCCCTGCCAGTGATCTTTGCTAAGACACCCTTTCGGAGGTCGTCCTCAATACGTGTTCCCAGAATCTGCAGATCTTGAAAAGTTTTGATATTTTGGTACCTCGGTAGGTTGGCATATACCGGGCGGAGATTGTTGACAAACTTTTCCACCAAAATAGATTCACTCGGCTTACTGACCAATTGAGTACTCACCCTCCTCCAGCGGGTTAGGAACTCAGTGAACCCTTCCTTGTCATTTTGGGTTAACACCTCGAGAGTACGGGTGTTGGCCTGGATTTCGACGTTGTCGGCACACTGCTTGGCAAACTCAACTGTGATCTCATCCCAAGTAGTAGGGTTTTTCGGGTCCAAGGAGTAGTACCATTGGCGAGGAATCGGCTCCAAAGAGGATGGGAAGATCTGGGTAAAAAGCTCCTGTTTGACCCCCTTAATGGCCATGTAGTCCTTGAAAGCACGAATATGGTTGAGTGGGTCCTCCACTCCCCTGAACTTGGGCACATCAGTCAGGGTGAAGTTGTCAGGTAACTGGTCCCCGACAGGCTCGAACCTTCGGTTGTTCTCAAGATGGATATTGTTACCCCGGGCTAGGAGTTGTTCTTTCAAGAGTTTCAATCTCTTCTCAGTTTCAGTCAAAGATGGGGTATTATATTCCCCAGTTTCCTTGTTCTCCAGGGCGTCGATACGGGTCTCGACGCGATCCAGGGTGACCTTAAGAGCGGTAAGCGGGCTGGCTAGCTGATCAGTTGTGACATCTCTGTTGTTATCATTGTTGTTGTTGGACGAAGCTGAAGACGGGGCCATGGCTCTAAGGCAGAAAAACGGCTCACATTACAACTCAATCCGACACGGTTCTAATACTGAACGCAGACAACACAAAGGACGAGACAAAGATCTGACTCAACAAGACGGGGCGACCGTGTGTGGTCCCTCGGTGCTGACTCGATTTATGACGAGACGGTGTTTGACCGAACCTTTGACACGAGTCCAACATGACGGCGTGACGCCATTTGATGGGTCTCGTGGTGAGACGACTCATAATTAAAGACCCATAAGTACGTTTGCTTTGACTCGATAGACACGAGGCGGAATTGGAATGGTGGACTGAAGTTTTCGAAAATAGGAATCTTCAAAAAGATTCATTTGTCGCTTTAATGGGCGGATTCCGAAGATAGAGATCTCCGCAAGTCGATCAGTTGAATGGGTTGTCTTAAGTTTATAAGCAAAAGACGGTTTGAGTTTGACTCGGCTCGGGAAACAATGCATTGTCTCCCAAGACAGTTTTTGAAATTCAAAATCGTATGTTTTGAAAATCGAGTTTGAAAAGTTTGAAGAGGTCTCGGGGACGGTGCATGGTCCTCGGGATCCCGAAAGTGTCTCGAGAAGAGGGTGTGTGCTTTTCTCGGGTTTTGAAAGAAAGCCATTGTCGGCGCGAAACGTGTTAAAATCCGTGTCTAGACGCGGCGAGTATAACGGCGTAAAATGTTGATTTGAAATGGTTATACAAAATCGGGTTTGAAAATCGTCATTATGACGGCCTAGAAAGGCGTGCTGAAATGGTTATACAAAACCGAGCTTTAAAATTGTCATTACGACGGCCTAGTATGGCGTGTTGAAATGCTATACAAAACCGGGTTTTAAAATCGTCATTCCAACGGCCTAGAAAGGCGTGTTGAAAAGGTTATAAAAACCGGGTTTGAAAATCGTCATTAAGACGGCCTAGAAAGGCGTACATCGGTCGGCAAAAGACCGAGGTTTGAAATGGCCATTATAACGGCGCGAAAAGGGTGTTTTTGATAGTTTGAAAATGACACGGAATGACTTATGATCAAGTAGCACATAAGCACTCACAGTTTCATTATATTATGCATTATGCTGACACGGGTTTTGGCTTAGAAGGGTGGGTTACACACCAAGCAAGCAAACGCAGCTTTGCGAGAGGGATACCAATCCCAAAAAAATGTGTAAGGAGGGTGCCCTAGCCTCGTGCTCGAAAGTGATAAAAGCTCTTTGACGAAACAGAAATGTGTGACGTCAACGGTATGCTTGACTCAATCGGGATTCGAAACGCGGGGATGAGAAAACTCACGCCGACGAAACGAGCCAATTGGTCGAAAAGGGTTAGGTTGTGGGCCAGGACAAGGAAACCCGACCGTGACCGTAATATCAATTAATGCATTCCAACCAAGACCTCGTTCGAGTCTCACCATCTAGGGATCACAAAGACGTAAGTGTCCTAGTTTTCCCCAGCGGAGTCGCCAATCTGTGGACATAGCCACCTACACGCCAGGCCAATATGCGGACGTATAGCGGTCTTTTTGAAAGCCACGCTCGGCAGCGTAAAAATGCTTTCGACCGGATCGTTTTAGATCGGCCGGTTTCGTCTCGGTAAGGGTCTCGAAACGATTAGAGATGTTCGGAGTCGCCACCAAGCATTTGTGGGATGCCTGGAACCCGTTCGACATCAACTTTATACCTCGGTCAAATCGAAGCACAAAGCCGCGTTTGACATATGTGCTAAAGATAAGGAAATCATCCCTCTTTAGCATCCTATCTCTTTTATGACTCTTGTACGCCCTGGATAAGGTCGTCCACTATCCAAAGTTTCTGAGTAAGAGGTGAAGGTACGTATTGGGAAGCCCTTTAATCAGACACCCAATCCCGCCCGCGTTTAGCGGCCTCTACTGATCGATCTTGGTTGGTTGAATTCAAAAGTTGATAAAACGGTTTAAAGCATGAATGCGCATCAAATGATTTAAACCTATCATATGAGAGCCTTCTAAGTCGGTTGATTTAATCCAAGTATCAAGTATAAGATGTCGAGTTGGATTAATGATTGATTTGCGTGCAAGACGGAAATTAAACATCCATTTACCGTATTAGGTTTAGGGTGCATAACTTGATCCATTTGTCTTAATAAGGCATTTTGCAAATATGGTTTGAATAGTCATCTGCTCCGTCCTATATCCGGGTTAACCGGAGTCGGGATCATCCTAGACTAATGCTGGAAAGGAACAGGCCCTGTACCAGACGGCTATATGAGGCGCGAGCCAGCCGGCGGTGTAAGGGGCCTCCCTCTAGTTTTGAAAATGAAAAATGGGGAGCCTGTTTAGGCGCGGGTTAGCCCACGGTTTATGTGTCGTATTCTGACCTTTTAGAAAACATTATAAAATGTGTTGAAAATGGGTGTTTGTGTTAGAAAACTAGATCTATATACTCAACATATTCATATATGTTATATTTTAATTTAGTCATAAAATTAAATGGTGATCTTATGCATGCAAACTACAAAATAAATAAAGAAGAAATCATCATCTCACATTGATATTTCGGTTTATATGGGCACAAGAGAGTTCTCCTACTCTCTTGTTCTTGAGCTTTCCTTAGTGGATGAACAAGGATTCAAGAAGAGAATCCCTCCCAAAAGTATTATACCCAAGATAACAACTTAATAAAATTAATATTATTATTACTAGAATAATACTAATTTTGTATTAAAATTGACCCAAAAATATTATTGGACTCTCTAATATTTCGGTTTAGAGAGAAGGAAGAGAAGGAAGAATTTTTATCTTTCTAAAACTCTAATTTTAGATGATGAATGAATGAATATTCACTAATGTATTTTGTAGTGTATATTAGGTAAAATAAGAAGAAAAACCAAGGTGTTTTTCTTCTCAAAAACCGGGTGGAAGAGGGGAGACGAGGGAGCCAATGCATGCACAAGTTGTTCTTCACAATGATCACTAGGTTTGCATGGCTAGTATATTAGGGAAATCATTATGCTTACCACTCACACAATAAACATAATATTTCCTTAATCCTCCCATTATTTTCGGCTAACATGGATAAAATGGACTCCATTTTATCTTTCTCAATTTGTCAATTTGTCATATGTCACATGTGATATGTCACATTAAATTGTTATGTATTTTTAACATATTAAAAATCAACGTATTAACAAAAATACGTCATATACAAAAATCGACTTAGTAATTCATAATTACTTGTACCAAAATATTTTACCAATTATAAATCACAACATCTTGTATTTATAATAATTTATTCATTCAAATGCAATTGTTTCCTTAAACAATAATTTCATCTAAGTAATGAAACAATTCGATTACTTAGACCGTATCTTATTTAATCAAATTTCAATAAGACACGTAAATATTACTTCCAAAATCGTCCGTCAATTTTAAGTAATTTAATTGACCTGTATCGTCATACGATCAATTAAATGATCAATTAAGTGTGTTACCCTTTAGGTATGACCTAAGGGAATCAACTGGTCACCACCGTCTCACGACAGTAATGTCAAACTCTAGTCAGCCAATCATTACCGATATGTGTGGACCAGTTGGCAGTAAAATATTACTTCCCAATTGTATTCTTTATAATGAGACTTTAACATGTGATCATCATGATCAACAGTTGTGATCGCATTATTGTCGGAGGACACATATTCCAACAATCTCCCACTTGTCCTCGACAAGTGTGCGTCACCAATTCTCTTGTCCTATTACTATCTCCCACTAAATGCAAGGTGTCTTTCAGGTCGTAATTACAAGTGATCATATCGAGAGTGGTTTCCTCGATCTGGAGAATAACTGATTGACCGGATTTATCCACCATGGATACATTCCGAGCGTGGCCACGCATTTTCAGTTCATTACTCCTCGAGTGGCCCTGAGATATTGTTATAACCCTGACTAGGGGTGGACAATTCCTATTGCACTCATTCCCTTTAACTAGCCACAGCCATCATAACCCAAAATATGCCCATTTGACCCCATTTACGAAGGTCGTAGTAACACAAATCAAAGTTAATCTGAAACTGTGCCATCTTAGGCGAATAGTCTTTAGTCAAAAGAATCGACTCATTAGAATACTATAGTAGCTCTCGCCACGACCAAGCTGTATAAATTTGCCAGAACTCTATAAGCGCTCATAAGGCCCGACAAAGTGTTCCTAACAGTCTGCCTATGTGATCGACTAGTCATCTCACATGACTCTATGGCATTTGAACTTGCCATCAATCGCATCACACTCTAGTCACTTCGAGATGTCACCTCATGTAAGTAACTATGAGCAAATACAATGCTAATCCGTGTTCACTTTAACGGGGTTCAATTGTCTCTACGACCCGTTTGGATATAACAAAGTATAAGGTGAGTTAATAATAACTCAAACGACAAATGTCGACATCACACTCGGGTAGTCAATACCATATTAAAACCTTGTGATGCATATCGTAAGTGTGTAAACACTTGTTTGATTGCAATAGAAGTTTAACATACCATGTGTCCATGTGTTCAAACTTCTTATAATCGCATTTTCCTTTACGTTCATGTTATGTTCTCATAGCATGAACCTTACCAAGTACACATCTAGGTTCCCAACCTCGGTTTCGGTTCTTTATCTTGAAAGAACTTCCTTGTCGATTATTACATAATAAACGAATTTGTGGTGAATGATATAACTTGTACTGTTCAAGTACTCCACCCACACACAATGCACTAGGTATATGTTTTTGTAGAATCTTGCAACAGTTGTCAAGATGATTAGCCTAACACTTCTCACAAGTCCTAGCATTATAGGAAAAATTAGTTTTGAGTACCTTTTTATTCAACTAAGTATTATTCTAAAAATTTTATTTCTCCTTTTAGCTGAAAAGCTTAGGATTTTCATTAATCCTTACGTGTTGTTTGAATTTTAATATGTGCAATCTCCTGACACATAACAGAGTATTCTGTCAAAAACCGAAATCGCTCATCGGATTCTCCTCGAGAATTCATGATGTTTCTTATATAGCTTCCCAATGATCCATCATGCTCTTATTCATATGATTTATTTTGGACATGTGCATGATTATTCTAATGGCGGAAACATTAGTAACTTTTAATCATGTCATCAACTATTCTTAGGTTCAAGGAACGACCATGACTGCTAATGGCAATTCCATTTTCATTTACATGAATAACCTATGTTTCTCGTTGATTCGATGTGTATGTCTCAATACTTATCCAACATCTCATGATGTAGTTGGATTCATCATAGTCCATTTTCATCTAGAATTGAAAACTCAAATCTTCCTTTGTGAAGGAAGTTATTGGCTCGTCATTCTTTAATGAGTGATGAGTTACAAATTTTTATAAGATGATTGCTCCCACTAAATTCCATGTCTTCACATGATAATTTTCAACTCCCACTTAATTCCACATGATTCGCAATTGACTACTCAATTGAGATGTTTCAAAAATTGAAATTTATTGCTTTTTTAAGTTATTGAGACAAAACCATATATGTTCCCATCATATCATTTCAAAATACCTATTTTGAAAAGGTCTCATCTTAACCTTTCTAATTCATTCATATCATAATGATGCGTAGCAATGTCATTATTTAAATATAAATAATATCTAATACACGTCCTTTCAAAAAACCCTTTTCGGAAGGAGGTTTAACCAATTCACTTTCATAATGTGGTTAAGTAATGACTTTTGCGTGGTTAATATAACTTAGCAATTGAGGATATCGGTATATCAATCCTTGCAACCTCTAGTCATAAATCTCGTTTATTTTCTAGGATGTTACTTGATTCATTTAGTCTCTTAAGTATATATCAATATTGAAACTATTGGTCAAAATTTATCATAAACTATTCAAAACTCTTGTTAAGACTTTATATTAGTCATTCTTGTTCCAAAACTTTCTTTTGGTCTCCTCATGTAGTTATCTTGAGAACATATTCTTTTGATTACTTCACTTGGTTTCTTTTGTCATGTAGATCTATTCGAGACCATAGATCTCATCTATTCGTGTATACTATATAAATAGATATACCTTTATTTAAATCATTCTTCCTTGTGTAGATCTAATTTACACAAGTACACAAATTTATCTTGGTGTTCTTTGTGTCCTTATTTTTCTCCCACTCTATCTTTAGAATTAATACACTAGAGATTCAAAGATAGTATATGAGACACAAATAATGATTTTTGAAGTAGAAGGATAACTATCTCATAGGTAGACTAATAGTTTTAGATTTGTAAGTGTACTTGGTGATTGACATTCCTTTAAGAGAGTTCATTAACTCAATATCACTTTATAAATGATCATACACAAGCGTTGTCTATTAGATCACTTTAAGTGAATAATCATATGTTTCTATGAGCAAGCATGTAAAGACGAGCTTTAGAACAAGGATAAAAAGATAAAACGGGTGACTTGGGTTGCAAACCAAGCCACCATTATCCAAAATACAACCAATTATCCAAAATACATTCCCATGTCGAACACGGAAATTAAAAGGTTCTAAAATCCAAAACATAATTAAAATAAGACAGTAAAAAGCGAAGCTCCATGAAAGCTATTCCTAGCTTCTTGATGGTATCTCAAGCTTGCTTTTCTTTTCCCTTGTCTTTGCTTGGTGGAGGCCCTATTTACAATAAAAAGGGGATACATTATCACAACTTCGTATCACAATACCATAGTTGAATTAGAAACATAAAAGAAAGGATAGTCATTTACCTACTGGAGTGATCTTTCCAGACTTAATATCACCAAGGTATTTGGAACAATTTCTTTTCCAATGTCCAACACCATTACAATAATGGCATTTATCAAGAGGACCCTTCTTGATTTTGGAAGTGCTAGCTTCATAAGACTTAGCTTTGGTGAAAGTGGGAGCTTGCCTCTTATTCTTCTTCCCATTCTTTTTAAACTTCCCCTTGCTTTTGGTGCTAATATTAAGCACGTCCTTAGGTGGGTTAACATTTAACCCCATGTCTCTTTCGGCTTCCACAAGTAGCTTGTGCAACTCTTCAAGAGACACGTCCTTGTCTTGCATATTAAAATTCACCCGGAATTGAACATATGCTTTGACCTTGGATAAGGAGTGTAGAATCCTATCTACAACAAGTTCTTTGGGGATTTCAACGTTTTGAATCTTTAAGGTCTCGACTAGCTCCATTAATTTGAGCACATGAGGGCTAACCTTTTGGCCCTCTTTGAAGTCGAGATCAAAGAATGCCGCGGCCGCCTCATATTGGACGATCCGCGGAGTTTGTGAAAACATTGTCACAAGCTTGGAGTAGATTTCATTAGCGGTGCCCATTTTAAAGGATCTCCTTTGGAGGTCCGCCTCCATCGCAAATATCGACACAATTTTCATTGCGGCGGACTCCTTATGGTAAGCCTCATATGCTTCCCTAGTGGCGGCGGTCGACCTAGTATTAGGTTCGGGTGGAGAGGCCTCGGTGAGGTAACGAAGCTTGTCGTCACCTTGGGCGGCTAGCTTGAGTTGGGCATCCCAATCGGAGAAATTTGACCCATTCTTTTCAAGTTTACATCGATCCATAAAGGATCGGAGCCATGAAGTATTAGTGAGAGGCGTGGCGTTGGTGTTGGGATTTGCCATTTGTTATGAGAAATAGAAACGGTCTACAAAACAAAAATAGGAGTAAAACAAATGTCGTTTTCAAAGATAATAATACTCGTAAAAATTAATTTAAACAAGTTTTATTGCATTTTTCTAGTGACCTCTACCCAACTAGATAAATGATTCCAAGACCCAAATTCATATCAACTTAGGCACGGGGTAGCCGATGAAACCCTTATCAATATAACTTGGTGGATTAACCTTTTAATCGATTCTACTTTTAGAACTCTTGGTCGATAAAATTACTCTAATGTTTATCTATAGCCCAAAACAAATCCGACAAGGGCACGGGGTAGCCGATGAAACCCTTATCAAAAACTTTTGTTGAGTTCAATCCAATTTTCGAATAAATGTGTTCATGATCCAAACCCATATTAACTTGGGCACAGGGTAGCCGATGAAACCCTCATCAACATGAATTCGGTGGATAGACATTTATCACCCACTTCCCCGACGTAACAAGGTTTGTACCCCGGGGTAGCCGAGTGCACTCCCTCGCGAAATAGGTTTTCATGGTTTCTACTATTTGGTAAGGCTATGTCTCAATTGATTGTTTTAGCGAGAGGTCATGTCAATTTATTATCTATCACGTTTTACGTGAACTAAAGCGGTGAACTACGATAATTCTAATTGACACGGTCGATAAACTCGATAAAAATGATGATGCATGTTTCAGTTATGGCGATTTAGCGATGCATGCAACATATAAATAAAATGCAAAGCATAAAAAAATAAATCCTAGTATGGCCTTCCTAAAATAGAAAAACTACTTAACTATTACATATTCGGAAACCAACTCCAATGGTCCCTTGAACTTCGGTTATTGGCACGCATCTCGAGGTAACACCGTCTTTATGTATCGCCTTCTTGAAGAAATTCGTCTTTATGGAACTCCGGAATAAATAAATTACATAATTTCCTATTATACATTTGTAATTAAAATAAAATAAATCTACTAAATTACAAAACGGTGATACGAGATCACAATAAATTACAACCGAATCGATATTCCCATACATTTCGGGTAATACCAATTAAAAACTAAGGCCATATTAAGTAAAAATTACATAATTCAAAAATTACATAAAATAAAATTATGACAATCATAAATAAAATGCAGCATTATAATATGTATGAACATGCCCAATTTTATGCTAAATCGCCTTTAAGTAGCCAATATCGTATATTACACGGTTTTTATGGATTTGCGTGATTCAACGTTTTATAATCACAAAAATTACATAAATTCATATTTATGCATAAGTTAATTACCCTAACTTCTTAGGACTCAAAAATTAGTCTCCACTAGCTATTTGACCATAATTAACTCATATATCTTAAAATTGTTCATTAATGGACCTAAAAATACAATAAAAAAGCTATAAAGTTCAAATAAATCACAAAAATTCCAAAAAAATTCAAAATTTGAAATTTAAACTTATGAACATTCTTGAAAAATACCATGACACTCATAATATTCAAAAAGTTAGGTTAAAATTTCGTAAAATTATCGGAAAAACTATGTTGCTGTTTATCGGATTTAACAATAAAAATCATAAAAACATGAGAAAAATTATATTCATCAACTTTTCAATTTTAGATCTGAAAAAGATATTAAAATGCAACATGTGACGTTTTTCCTTAGTCATGGAGTATGTTTTAGCAATATTTCACTAATTAAGTCACTATTTATGCTATTTTTCATCAAAAAATCATAAATCATGCATAAAGACTTCAATATAGCCTATTATTTTACACACATCTTATAAAATTGCATGTCATAACATACTAAATTTCTATGACCAGATTCGAAATTTATCTCATATTAACCTATTTTTCATCTAAATCCGATTTTAAGCATGAAAAAACCATATTTCGAGCATAATAACTCCAAAAATTCTGAAAATTTACAGATCATTTCAAACTAAAACATGTGATAACATATCAAAAACTCACTGGAAAATACAAAGTTTAGCTAATTTTAGTCCGAAAATGACATTTTAATCATAAAATCATATTTTTAATGCCATTATATTATAAGATGAACAATAAAAATCCATAAAATAACTAAAATATCCTAAAAACATTTTAGGACCAGAAACTTTAACATGCATAATATTATTTCGTGATATATCATAATAACACAAATTTACAAGTTTTATATGTTAATCGTATAACTCAGAAAAATTATAACCGATTTGCATGCAAACAACCAAGGCTCTGGATACCGCTTGTTAGAAAACTAGATCTATATACTCAACATATTCATATTTGTTATATTTTAATTTAGTCATAAAATTAAATGGTGATCTTATGCATGCAAACTACAAAATAAATAAAGAAGAAATCATCATCTCACATTGATATTTCGGTTTATATGGGCACAAGAGAGTTCTCCTACTCTCTTGTTCTTGAGCTTTCCTTAGTGGATGAACAAGGATTCAAGAAGAGAATCCCTCCCAAAAGTATTATACCCAAGATAACAACTTAATAAAATTAATATTTTTATACTAGAATAATACTAATTTTGTAGTAAAATTGACCAAAAAATATTATTAGACTCTCTAATATTTTGGTTTAGAGAGAAGGAAGAGAAGGAAGAATTTTTATCTTTCTAAAACTCTAATTTTAGATGATGAATGAATGAATATTCACTAATGTATTTTGTAGTGTATATTAGGTAAAATAAGAAGAAAAACCAAGGTGTTTTTCTTCTCAAAAACCGGGTGGAAGAGGGGAGAAGAGGGAGCCAATGCATGCACAAGTTGTTCTTCACAATCATCACTAGCTTTGCATGGCTAGTATATTAGGGAAATCATTATGCTTACCACTCACACAATAAACATAATATTTCCTTAATCCTCCCATTATTTTCGGCTAACATGGATAAAATGGACTCCATTTTATCTTTGTCAATTTGTCATATGTCACATGTCATATGTCACATTAAATTGTTATGTATTTTTAACACATTAAAAATCAACGTATTAACAAAAATACGTCATATACAAAAATCGACTTAGTAATTCATAATTACTTGTACCAAAATATTTTACCAATTAAAAATCACAACATCTTGTATTTATAATAATTTATTCATTCAAATACAATTATTTCGTTAAACAATAATTTCATCTAAGTAATGAAACAATTCGATTACTTAGACTGTATCTTATTTAATTAAATTTCAATAAGTCACGTAAATATTACTTCCAAAATCGTCCGTCAATTTTAAGTAATTTAATTGACCCATATCGTCATACGATCAATTAAATGATCAATTAAGTGTATTACCCTTTAGGTATGACCTAAGGGGATCAATCGTCACCACCCTCACGGCTCCACGACAGTAATGTCAAACTCTAGTCAGCCAATCATTACCGATATGTGTGGACCAGTTGACAGTAAAATATTACTTCCCAATTGTATTCTTTATAATGAGACTTAAACATGTGATCATCATGAACAACAGTTGTCATCGCATTATTGTCGGAGGACACATATTCTAACAGTTTGAACCCGGTTTGATTTGAAGGGGTTGTTTAGACCGCATTTGTTGATTTGAAGAACTAGTCTCGAATAATCATCATTATTTGATAATATCCGGTGTCGGGTTCGGTTTGTCAAACTTGAGATGAATAGTTTTGAAAATGATTATGGACTAATTGTTTTAAGTCCATTTTAATGTAATTAGTCGATACTCGTCATCGTACCCGGGTTAAAATCCGGCATGGTATGTAGAACCAAGGATGATTTTGTGTTGGTGACTAATATGTTTGTTTGAAAATGTAAAGAAATGAAATAAAAGGCTTTAAAATACCTTTTAAATGTCATTAACCAAATATTATCACCGAAGCACGGATTTAACCGTCATGGTATGAGGAACCAAGGGTGAAAAATGTTTTATGGTTAAAGCATGTGAAATAAAATAAAAAGGGTTCGAAAATACTTGATATGGTGAAAACCGATTACAAATATGAAAAATGGATTAAGGGAAATGACGAGAACAAACACGGTTGATCCCTGGTCTGAGCACCCCATTTAGGCGCGGGCCAGTTGGCGACCTAAGGGGCTTCTGCCTCCGACCAAAAATCAGTTTTGGCTCGTTTATTCCATGTTTTGGTTCATGTTATGCATGTTTTAGCATGTTATAGTCATGAAACAAATGAAAACATAATAAAAGAGGATTTTTACACCCCCATACTTACATGTTTGATTATGGCGAGTGACCGACGTAAGTGTAACAACTCGTTTGATCGGAAAAAACTCGATTTAAAACCGTTTTGGTAAGTAAAAAGAGTGTTTTAAAAGTTTAGTGATGGTGTAGTGGTCGAAATGGTCGGTCAAGTAATTTAATGCATGGTGACGGTACCAAACAATGTGTAAGGCTCGTGTTTACGATCGGTAGGTCGTAAATACGCGTCGGATTGTGACTTTAGAAGTCGAGTCGAGAATTTTAAGGGAGAAAAGAGGAGGCGGACACTCGCGTAAGTCTCAAATGGGTGGCATTTGAGGGTTATTTATAGGAGAATGAGTGGTTGTGTGAGTTTTGAGCGACGTGGCCACCTGGGCTGCTCAAAGAGGCGCGAGCCACGTCGCGGGTCTTCGAGCTGTGCTGTCACTTTCACAACAAACACAATCATGATTTGTTCTATCCTAGGTTTTGTAGTCACATGTTTGGTACTTGACCAACATGAATCCGGGAAAACTTAAGGTTGAAGGTTTGAAATGTTTGGTTTTTTGTGGTTGACTCGGTTTGACTCGTTGTTGGAGTCGGGATTTGAATTTTTTGAGTCGGTTTTTGGTCCAGTGCCGGTTTTGACTCTAGTTAGTGTCATTGCGACCCCGTCGTCATGCATTAAACACTCCAGGTATTTTCGAAATGTTTTGAAATGTTTTATTTTTGAAATCGTTTTAAGTTTTCCGACGTAAAGTTGTACACAAACTGTCGATCAAACGCCGCGATTCCAAAACATGTTGTCGTCCGATAATCATCGGGTGTTTGTTGGAGTCTCAGCAGATACTGGGTATCTACAAGTTTCATGAGTCACTAGCCTCAAGTCCAAAGGAGAAGCACAAGGAAAAGCGTAAGAGGGGGCACGAACGGTAAGGCTTACGATCAAGGCAGAGAAGTAAATTATGGAGCTTAGAACTACCACAAACACTTTAGAAAAAGTTGCACCCTCATCCAAAATTGTCAAGTCAACAAGTCTCTCTATTATTTCTCCCACAACGGATTCCCAAAGGTAAAATTACACTTAATTGAAACATCATTTCATTACCTCAAATACTCCAACAACTTCAAACTTTCGAAAGCATAGGATCATTAAAGACTTCTCTATACTAAATTTCTCTCAACTCAAAACTCCTAGAAACCAATTCAACAAATTTCAAGTCTTATCCTCAACTATTTATGGTTATCAACATTCCCCAAAGTGTTTCTTTCAAATTCCATATCTTAGGACATTACTTACCATCAAGCTCTCAAGAATTCAAGGCTTTAGTTGTAACAACACTTCATCATCACTTCATATCTCTATACTCTAATACCACAAGGTGAAACCATATTCACCACTTAACAATTGGTGTCAACTATACCATTACCTCTCACAGGGCGCTCATATCACTCAATGAATACGGGTGAGTATATGTAAAAGATAGGAAGAAGTAATTTTGTAGTGACTCTCACCTAACTACGACCTATAAGAACATGCCTGCAATTTAATATGAAAATAATCTCTACAACCGTACATACGCATTCCAACCAAACAAATGACCATGACACATGCCGAGGTAAATATGGATATGTGAGGTAAAGGGGAAGAAGGGGCTAAAATGAATTTGGATATGAGGAGTAATAAACCAAGCTAGTACTAGAATCCAAACTATAAACGAATCCCAACTTCAAACTCAATGTAAACGATACAAGACGGTGCCAATCCGAGGCACAAAACTCACAACCTCCATAAAAATCAACTCCCCAAAGAATATAAATGATAACATGGGAGTGAGAATCACCAAATCATAATAATTGAAACGTGATTTTTTGAACTGCAGTAACCATGGTCGACCAACCATAGGGGACGGTTGGCCGACTGAACAATTTTTTACGTCTTTTTTTTTTTTCGTATTCAGTTTTTTTTTTCTCTTCTTTTTTCTATTTTATGTCTCTTTCTAAACTTTTTCAATTCTTTTTCCTCCTTTATTGTTTCCTCCAACATCATCTCAATAAGAGCATATGCAACCAAAAATGATAAGAACATTCCCAAAGACTAATACTACTAGCTTGACAAAGGCAGGCTGAATATAGGATGTAGTAAAAGGGACAAAAGGCTACTTTTGGCTATGAGGGGCTCATGGGTAAAATGAATAAAGGGAAACTTCTACCATATGTGTCAACAAACCACAGACCGAATGCATACAGGTATTAAGCAGATTAAGTTCATATTTATGCATATTAATATAACATGTCTTATAAGGAGTACTACTCACATCTTAGATAAACTGGTCATGAATGTCACCAGCTATAGGCTCTAAAACTCATAATATGGTGTAGTTTGCCAAAAATCTAAGTCAAGTCTCAAGATTCAGCAAGAAATTTAGCGAAAACTCGTAGACTATGCATATATGATTATACTAATAACATGTTAATTGGCAAGGCTTAGGCAAAAACAGCTGAAAATGCAATGTCATCAATGAAATACTACCCTTCCGACTCGACCTACATACAAAAGTAAACGTGATATTTTTTTGGATTTTTTTGAAATTTTTCAATTTGTTTTTTTTTTTTTGAATTTTGTATATATAAGGGAAAATAAATAACAATGCAAGAGAAAATTGTAAACGTGAATGCAAGCAAATGAAATGCAACGCAAAACCCTTCCCCAAACCAAATCACACAATGTCCCCATTGTGCAAAATCATGTATTTAAAATAAAAGGAAAATGGGAATTTGCGAAAATTAACTACATAAGACATGAAGTAAGAACTCGGAAACTCACAAGACTTTAAGCGCAGCAAAAGGAAACCTCCCCAAACTAGCATGAGCTAGGAGGTTTCAGTAGCCAGCAGTGCTACCAATAAGTACCTGAAAAGACAAACAATACCATGCGTATATCCGAAAAAACAATTAATGAAGCGGTAATTATGTGTAAAATAGAGTAACGGAAGAAAACAGAAACTAAGCAGAGAATAAAGTGGAGAAAGAACTCCCTCAACTCCGCAAATCGACCAAACACAGCAGGGGAGTGATCGAAAACAGGTACAACAGAGTTGGGTGGTCGATCGACCACATCACCCAATCGAGCGACCAAGGTGACACGAACAGAGCTTAGAACTATAGCATCGTCGATCGACCAAATAAGCGATCGATCGATGAAAATCCTATTATGTAAGTTCCGATTTCTTCGAATTAGCTCAATAAATTGAGCTAATATGTTCTATAAACCTGCAAAAAACACATAATAACGCGCCCAAAAATTGCGCGAAACCCAAAGTAATAGTCTAAAGCATAAAAAAAAAATTCTAAGCAAATTTATAAAAGCGAAGTCTCGCGCAAACCAAAAACAGTAAATAGTCTAAAATAGAAATAAAATGGTCTAAAAGTTCAATAACTATCAAATCCATCAATGCATGCCGCCATATAGCTCGAATACGGCTTCCGTTGTAAGAAACTCCTCAAAGAATACTAATCTCGCAGCTGGACTCCACCCATCTACATCATCTAGGCATCTCAATGGATCATCAGCAGCTCTGGCCTCCCATGCTATAGTATCGTCCGGCTCATCAAACTCCAGATCATACTCTATGCCTCGCTCTGACTTCTTCAAAGCTGGAAAATCAGGTGGCTCTTTCTCCGGCTCCTCATCTGGCTCCGCGTCAGTGTCATAGCTAAGACATCCTAGACCGCCTCTCTGAACAATTGGTTCCTTCACAGCTGGAGCAATATGCGGTAGTTCCTTCCCCAAAACAGACCCTGCAACAGTCAACACAGTAGAATCTTCCTCCATCTTGCTCCCAATCTCATCTTCTGATTTCTGGAGTTGCTCAGAAAGTGGAACCTTTATTGACAACTTAGCTCGCTCTTCTACTTCCCTCGTTGAAATACCCTTTGAATTAAGGACCTTGTCCTTATCAATACGTGGAAGCAACTTCATGGCTCGTGAAATGAATGACCCGTCAATAACTCGGGCCGAAGTATCACGTAAATCAACAATATCGAACTTGCGCATGTTCAATACCTTCGTCACATCATCATTAGCTGTCGAATCTTTCAAATCAAATGATGGTTTTGCATTCTGTACCGGTGCACCAGTCGATCGACTGATTAGGTCGTTCGGTCGACTAACAGGGCTGATCGGTTGACCAACAGGGCTGGTCGATCGACTTTCAAATGCCGCAATTCGACTTCTAACGCTGTTTTTCAGTTGTGGTAATTCAACCTCTTTTCTTCCCGAGTCATCTCCCTTAACTTCTGGGCTTACCCTTTCCAAAACAGGCTCTTCAGGGGCTGACCCACTATGGACGTGCATAGCATGCACGGTCTCCATGTGTTGAGGAGAAGAAAGATTGGCCATTCGGGACTGAGTTGATTTAAACAATGCTGCATATTCCTCACGATGTTTGGCCGTTTTGGCCTCAAGCTCTCGTATCATAGCTTTGAGATCCGCGATCTCGTTAGAGGGAAGAGGGATTTGCGGAGGTGGTGCAAAAGAATATGAAGGCTCTTGAAAGCCTTGTTGATAGTACGGATGTCGCGGCGTATAATGACCTTGTTTATAATGCCTGTAAGCATAGACTTGGTCAATATCTGCTCTACAAATAGCAGAATCATGCCCCTCAGCACCACATCTCCCACAAAATTCCACCTGCTGCTCCCAAGAATGGAACATGGTGAATCCTCCTGAAGTACTGCTAGTAGGACCTATCGAAACAACACTAAAGAAGAAGATAAGAACTGCCTCAAGGTACTCAGTCTTCCCTTGAGGCTAAAGACAGACCAAAATAAAAACAACTAAAACTAGCGCTACCTACCCGGCAACGGCGCCAAAATTTGATATCGTCGTAAAGTATCAAAATTTAAATTTATAAATTCGAAACTACTACTGTAGACAGCGGTAGCACGAGTCGAACCACAGGGAGGAAGGGAATTTCAGTTGTTCTATATTTCAATCTAGAAGTAACAAATAAGGGGGGTGTTTTGAGTGTTCTATACTAATGGCAATAAATGAACTATAAAAGAAACTGGATTAAATCAAATATAAAAAGGGTGCTAAGATGGTCGGTTCACTATAGCTATGACGGCGCATGTCCTAGGTGAGTCTGAAATAAAGTCGTGTAGACGGGTAAAACATGTCCTCTCGGTCCAAGTTAACTAGTAGCTCCTTTCAGCCTATGCTACTAGTCCCTAGGTCTCACTAATACTAGCTCTCGCCCTGAAGAGTGATTCCTAAAGCCTAAATTACTTATCTTACGATCTTAGCAATTTAGTCATCTTAATTCATTAATTAATGCCCTCCCCTATCTCTCGATCTACGGGTTGGTCAAAACTAAGCATCTAACAAGTCTCCTCTTCGTCTCATTGTTAAATATTGCACTTAACGCATCAAACGATGCTAATCAAACACGGGTCTGGTCGATCGACCAACTACCTCAGTCGACCTACCACACGGCATAGTCGATCGACGAGTTAAGCCAGTCGATCGACCATGCCCTAATTCGGGGGTCACCTATTCTACGCCATCTACGTTATAGCTCCCCTACATCTTAGCAAAGGTACTTAGCTACTCATACTAGAAATAATAACAACAACAAAATTTACTAATAAAACAATATAATTCATGATTAAAATAGCTAAACAAACAATTAACATGAGACGATAAATTGGCTTTCGGGAAACTATTCTAGCAATTCTATACTACGAACGAAATAAAACTATGAAATTGAATATAAGGACAGAAAAATACCGAATGGAATTGCAGAAAAAGGATCAAAACCGAAAGCGAAAGTAACTTTTATTGACGGAAATTAAGCTAATGAATGAACCCTAAAATTTGATAATCAAAACTGAATGCCAAAACTGAATACATCAGGTTACGTTATATTCCTTGTTCCTAAACCTAATATACAATGGGATTTCTAATTCTCGTCTTTAAATTCTCGTCAGACTCGTGGAGTGGTCGATCGAACACTTGGGCCAGTCGATCGCCCAAGAGCAATGTACAGAATTGCATTCCGACGGATTCTGCAGCGCGCGCTGATATTAAAACAGCTGTCATTTCTTCGTTACTTGGTCAAATCAGGCGTTCTATGTGGCGTTGGAAAGCTAAGAGGATAAGCTTTCATCTCCAGTTGGAATAACTCAATTATCTGCTCTAGAATTCGAGATACAGCCATCTGAAGCAGCCTGCAATGTCGAGAAGCATTCTGACGGTCTATAGACCATGTAGGTCAGTCTATAGACCACTGTAGCAGGTAATCCGCTTCTAAAACTCTCGCAAATACATCTTTTAGGCCTTCAAATGCGCACTAAGTTCATCTCTCGAGTCACTACTCAATGTCAAATGCAATGCTAATTACTTAGGACGGATTTCGCTCGATTTCCGCTGGATTCTTCACATTTCTTCATTATTACACAAAAACACGAAAGTAGACGGAAATAGGAAAAAAAATAGTAGAATAAAATACTAATTGAGCTCTGAAATGCGTGTGAAATGAGGTGCAAAACATCATATATTGGACACACATCAATTAAGTCAAAATATGTTTTGATAATATCTTCTATGCATCAACGGTTCAAAAGTCTTATTGCTTAACCTAAACACTTGTCATCAAGCACTTAAGTTGTTAAGAACATGACAATGTCAAATTGGTAAATTAATTTGTTAGAAATTTTGATTGACCAAATACCACAATAGAGTTCATCCTTGTGAAGGATTAACTAGGAATTTATATGATGATAAATCTTCATCAAGTAGAAATTCTTGAAGTCAGTGGGAGCAATAAGAAATAAGTACCTATCTGAATTGTTAAGGATAGAACTAGGCTCGAAAGAGAAGGTGTTAGACACTAAAATAGATACAAACCCCAATAAGTAAAGATTAAGAAATTTGGTCGTGTGACTCCAACATATTCCTTCCTAAAAATCGATGACATTGACATTGCATTCTTGTAAATACCACATCATGAGTATTTGATACAAAATTGTGGATTTAATCATAATATTTGGCATTATCGTGTGACGACTAGCAAGAATAAGTTCAGAAATTTGCATGAATAGAACTAGGGTAGTTGCCATCTCATCCATGAACCTATGAATGTTGTAGTGTACTCATTTTAGTTTTGTATTTAGAAATGTACCTCAATAATTGTTATGATGTACAATATGTCTAAATAAGAATATAATCTGAGTTTTGCACAAAAAGTAAAGGGTTTTACCATTATGCAATTAAAACAAGTGTTGTGCTCTTACATACCACGATTAAGTTTACGGCGTGACCATAAAAATCAAGGTAATTATATTAAAACTAAAAATAAATGTCATATAAACAAGACTCAAGTTGGTGACCCCAATCTTTTCTCAATTCTCGATTGAAAATCGCATTTAGAAACTAGTTTTGACTAGTGTCCCAAACCATTTGATTGGGAATCTCTTGGTGTGTGCAAATCTTATATTCAAAGCAAGATAATTCATGATTTTTTCTTGAAAAGGATTATGAATAGAGCAAGATATTCGCCCTATTTACACTTTGAAGTGTATGGTCGAATAAAATTTCAATCAGAGAAGGTTATTACTTCTTCATCTCTTTTACCAACGAACAAGGTAGATACTTGGTATCCACTTAATGAGGTAAGAAGAGAAATTCTTTGAATAAGTTCAATGAATGTTTAAAATGTATCAAAACCTAGAGATTATAAAATCAAAGTATTAGTACTTTGTTAAAATTGGGAACAATAAAGTGATGACTTTTATCTGCACCAAAAAGAGTGTGATATCGTATCGCATGTTCACTTTCATTATGATATGATTGAATCTTTACATTACAGTTAGAGGTAGTTTCTGTTATAAAATGTGTCTGGCATTTAAATTTTCCACTAAAATAAAACATGATTACAACAATCATCTACTTTTCATATGAGATATGGTTAGGCATGGTACATAAATTGTAGCTTGTTTCGATAGTAAACATATGCTCTCTCTTTCTACATGATCACGAGAACAAAGGGTTTGTGGCTCGTGATGCTGTCTATTAAGAAAAGAGGATTATTTCTTAAAGACAGAGTGGAAGAAAATGTTCAAGAGCCACAAACTGAGAATAAGACGTAGGAAGATGTTCCTTCTTGGTCAAAATCAGTAATTATTTCTTCGAAACCTAAAGTGGACAGGAGTCATGTTACATTTTGAAAGTAACAAACCTGTAACTTATTAAGATGCTTTATCTAGTTTCAACTCCGCAAAAGTCCGAACTGAATATAAACATTAAGATGTTTCCATAACTTGGTTGATTGGTGGTAAGAGGTTTACAACAATTGCAACGCTTCGTTGAATTCAGATTTTGTAATAGTTGGATTTTAAAATCATCTTGTATGAGTTTTGAAAATCGCAACTATCCTAAGGTAGGATGAAAACTTAAGAAAAAGTCTTAAGTAGAAGTAAAGGAGTTGAATTGTATGTTTTGATCATGTGATAAACTTTACTCGAATTGTCGAGTAGTTATGGTTATACATGGAGTTTAGTGGGAGTAATATGGTGTTACTAGTCTTATGTGTAATGGACATATTGATCATTTTGAATGATGGAAGACTTAAGAGAAGAATAATACATCTCTAAGGTATCCAAACCTATAAAGATAGTTCTAAGAGAATATTAGCGTTGAATGAATATTCTTATAAAAATCTTGACAAGTTCAAAACTATTGAACATGTAGAAATTGAATCCACATGCTTCCGCTGCGGGTTTAATTCATTACGCTAAGATGTATCACCGTTCTGAAATTTCGTATTCTTAAAGTATGATGAAAAGTTACAAATCAAGTCTTTGAGATAAGTTGATACGTGCGTATTCTATACACTTTATTTGCAGTTTTGGCACGTATTTCCATGCGTATTTGTTAGCTTAAAGCTACTATTTCTCCCGAAACGGTTTACTTTGCATTTTCTATGATTTATTGTAGGAATAAGTGGAAGTGAGATAAATCAAGCCTAAATCGTCCTCCGGAGGCAACTTCAGGGAAGCTTGGAAGAAGGAAGTTCGTACTCACTCACCTCGGGATGCGTGCATGGAGCTTAGAGGCTGTTTGGAAGAGGAAAGGAGGTTACTGCACAGCTCAGTTGGTCGATCGACCAAAATCACCAGTCGATCGACCGTGGAATTTCTTCAGCTGCTACTGTACTGCACTCTCCAGTCGATCGACCATGCTCCTTAGTCGATCGACCAGGCTGCGAGCTGAGATTGATTTTTCGTGTTAGACTTTTAAAAGCCCAATTTGTAATTAACTTTTGGCATCGTTTATCAGTAGAACGCAGAATACTTTTAGGTTATGCTTTTCATTATTCAAGAACTCAGTTTTTAGATCTAGTAAAAAGGCAAGAAAGAGGGACGACGAATCAGCGATTTCAATTACTTTGTTCATTATTTTATTTAGTAAGTTTTTATGCAAATTCTTTCTTCTTTAACTTCTTGTTATTTCAATTCTTGTTATTACCAATTTAATTTCAGCAATTCCGTTCTTATCTTTTTTCTTTAATTTAATTCGATCATGTCAAACTTATTCTTTGCTATCAATTTTGCAATAGTTATAGTTTTAATTATGCATAGCTAATTTTATTGATTGGGAACGAGGTGAGCCATGACATAAATTAGGGTTGTTTTGTTAGTATGAATTCTTTCATATCGATCATTTTACCCTTTGATAAACCCGTCTTGCTAGATTGAAAGATTAGTAGGTTAGGTTTTCATTGGGTTTAGAATTTCCTTTGAGCGAAAGCTTTGAGAAATCCTTGGGAATTAGAAGACCGTAAGGTTATTGAGCATTGATCGAAGGACTTGCTCATGTTCCCCGAGACCGTTTTACAAGACCTCTATTACCTTATTGACCCGACCGTAGCCATGGTGAACCGAAGTTCCTAATCTCTCTTTTATCTTCTTTGCGAATTCTCTTATTTTGTCAATTAGTTTTTAGAATCACACAATTTCAAAACCCCCACTTAATTGTTACTTTTTTTAGACTGGAATTAGCAAATAGAATTGACCTTGTCTCTCTGTGGTTCGACCCTTACTACCACTAGCTATAGTTTTAGTTTGGAATTATAAATTTAATTTTGATACAAAACAACGGTATCAGAAGTCTCTATATAGCCACATAGTTCATTAGTTAGTACTCAGGAAGTACTAAAGATATGAAGCTAAGCATTTAGAATTGAGATGGATTTATGTGCAAGGAGTTACACAAAAACCATATTCTAAATATATAAGGATGGTTATATAACCATCTTGGCTATATTATTTAAGGAGAATATCTGCTAGAAACATCCTAGGCAGTTGAACAATGAGATATACACAATAGAAATTGAGTACACTTGCAATAATGACATATGCAAGAAGGAAGGGATCATATAAGGATTCGGTTTTATGAATTGGAGTAACTATGGTAGTTCGTTCCAATAACCGAAGGTCCTATCCCTACACACTATGAGGACAGTGGGAGTTATTCAAAGTCAAGAGAGCCTATATCCACATCGGATCTAGACACGTACTCAAAGAAGTTCTTATAATAGAAGATTATACACAAGAATGGGAAATAGTATATAGTAAGGTTAGGGAAAGTGCAAAGTATTGCTAAAACTTGCTAACCAAGGCTTTTTCATAGGCTAAGCATGATAAGTCATGCCATTTCAATTGAGTTGAGATGTATAGTTATATTCAATATTAAGTATGGATTATAGATTATGTAGTAATTGATATGGTATCAATTTTACATATGTGATAATGCATTCATCGTTTGAGTTTTATATTAAACTCTTTTATTACTTTGTTATATCCAAATAGGTTGTAAGGACAACGTTGAACCCTATTAAAGTGAACTGGATTAACAAAGTATTGGCCCCTAGTTGCTTATATGAGGTAACATCTCGAAGTGACTAGAGTGTGATGCGATTGATGGCAAGTTCAAGTGCCATAGAGTCATAGGAGATGACTAGTCGATCACATAGGCAGACTGTATGGGACACTCTGTCGGGCAGTTACCGCTTATAGAGTTCTGGTAATTCATATACAGCCTGGTCGTGGCAAGACCTACTATAGTATTCTTATGAGTCGATTCTTTGACTAAAGACTGTTCGCGCAAGTTGGCACAGTTTCTGATTGGCTTTGATTTATGCTCTACGACTATCGTAACTGAAATCAAATGGGCATCTTTTGGGTCATGATGAGATGTGGCTATTCGAAGGGAGTAGTGCGTTAGGGATTGTCCATCCCCTTTCAGGGTTATCTAAAATATCAGCGCCACTCGAGGAGTAGTGAACTGAAAATGTGTGGCCACGCTCGGAAGGTATCTACGGTAGATAATTCTGGTCAAACAGTTACTCTCCAGATCGAGGAAACCACTCTAGATATGAGCAAATGCAAATACGACCTGCAAGACACCTTGCATTGAGTGGGAGATGATGTAATAGGATAAGAGAATCGGTGACGCACACTTGTTAGGACATATGGGAGATTGTTGGAGTATGTGTCCTCAACAATAGTGCGATCACATATTAAATCTCAAAATAAAAATACAAAAGGGATGATTCAATATATTGTCAACTGATCAACATTAATCGGTAATGATTGGCTAACTAGAGTTTGACATTACTGTCGTTTGACGGTGGTGGTCAGTTGATCCCTTAAGGTCACACCTATAGGATAATTCCCTTAACTGATAAGTTAATTGATTGTAAGTCGATACAAATTAATTAATTCCTTAAATTGAACAAATTTTATTTGTGAGTGATAATTATATATCTTATTATAATGTGACTAAATAGGATTCAATTTAGTAATTAATATGTTATATTACTAAAATTGATTAATATTTATGAAACATTTGAGATAAGAGTAATTAGTTAATCATAATTGCAAAATGTTGTAGATTATATTAACTAGACATAATGAGACCCATTTTATACACATGTAATTGTAAATTACTTGTTAATTTGTAAAAATGTAATTTTTTTGATTTAAAATGATATTTAATTAGTTAAATATGCATTTAAATTTCTAATGACATGTTACTTGTCACATGTCATACCAAATTACAAATGACAAAAATACAAAGATAAAATGGAGTCCATTTTATGTAGGGTGGACCGGCTTTTTATGGGTGTTTATGAGAGTTTAGGGTTTTGTCTTAATCTTAGAATAAGATGCTTAAAACATAATAATGACTCCTAAAACCTAGACCTATCCTACCTATGTTTTGAGAAGACAAAAAGGAGAAGGCATGCTCACCCTTTTCTAAGCCTAAACTACCGGTCACCCCTCCCCCCTTTAAGATTAGAATAAGTTCTCATCTTTATCAAAAAAAAAATAAAAAAAATTTCATGCATATATCTTACATATTCTCTCTACACATAAAAGTTGTTTTATGCATAATATTTGTTCTAGATCTAATAAGACCAAAATTTACTATAGTAGTAATGAAATTATATTAGATCCAAATTTAAGTTTACTAATTTATATTACCTAGTTAGTATATGAATTAGAGTTATGGGAATGTCTTGGATGCAACCGATTGGAGTGTTCCTACACTTAGAACTTGAAGATTTTGGAAATCATCCTAACATATTAAGCTCAAGCACAAGTGAAGGTAGGAGACCTTAATTGTGCCCATTTCGAACCATTTAATAATGTAATGAACATTGTTTTCTTCTTTATCTCTTTTATTTTGTTATGCATGCACTAGATCCACATAAATATAAATTATGGGTAATTTATAAAATGAATTAGATGAGTCTAATAGAGGTTTATGAACCTAACATAATGAAGGTGGACCTAGCCACTCCAAGATTTATTACGTCCAAGAAACGAGGTCTGCACCTATGCACTATCCTCCTCAAATGTTTTGCGATTAGTGTGGCGGTGTGAGGCACACCATTGAGTATTGTTCATCTATACCGGAAGACGACGAACAACAAGAGTGCTTTGCTCTCCAAGGGCAAGGTGCATTGAGGGTCTCCTACCAACGTCACGAGACCCTGTACCATGCCTTCCCTAATCAAGGCCCGAAGCTTTCATATGCGGGGCAACCGTTGGATCCCAAATATCAACAACCTCAATATATGCCTCCACCCAAACCCGACCACTCTCGGCAAAACCCCCAAAACCAAGGCCAAGGCTGTAACTACCGTGGTCAAAGGCAACATGACAATCCAAACTATATCCCACCTCGTCAAAGAGACAACTACCGCAACCAAAACCAAAATCCTCCATACCAACAACAAGGCTACCACTCAAACAAACAATCTCAACAACCATTCAACCAACAACAAGGATACCAACAACAAGGGTATCAACAACAACAAAACTTCAACCAACCTCCACAAAATCAACCGCAATACATAGAACCACCCAACCCCACCTCTTCTCTTGAGAAATTGTTGAGAGACATGGATGCCAAAGTTGACAATCAATTCAAAAGCTTGAAGACCAAAATATCAAATGTCCAAGCACATCAAGGGCCATTTGATTCATATATGGCCAACCAAAACCCTTCTTCTTCACAAAGGGCTCCTCACTCATTGCCTCTTCAAGGTTCTTATCCTAGGGATTGACCACCACCACACCAACAAGCTCATGTGGTAACCTTGAGGAGTGGAAAGGACTTGGAGGACCCTTACAAGGATTATGAATCAAAGAGAAAGAGAGATGTCATGAGAGATGGGGAGGAGAGTCCACCTCCCTCACTATCAAGTAGAGTGGACAACACTAAGAAGGGGAAGGTGAGTGACTATGTTGAGGATGTTGATCACTTTGTTTTGGAGGAGATAGTGGTCGAAAGAGACCAAGAAAGAGTGGTTGATAGAGACCAAGGGAATGGAAAAGAAGCAAATAAAGTAGCTAACACCAAGCAAGCCTCAACTCCCGAAAAGACCATGGACCCTCCAATCCCATTTCCTAATAGAAGTAGAGCCATGAATGAGGAGAGGGTATTCTCCAAATTCTTGGACATGTTGAAGAAGCTTGAAATTTCATTACCTTTAACCGAGGTAGGGACATAAATGCCGCTCTACACAAAATTCTTGAAGGATGTGTTGACCAAGAAGAGAAGCATTGGAGGGGATGGTCTAGTCTCTCTTAGAGGGGAATGTAGTGCAATCTTACTTAATCCCATACCGGAGAAATTACAAGATCCGGGTAGTTTTTCCATCCCGTGCACGGTGGGTAATGTGAGCATAAAAAAGGCACTTTGTGATCTTGGTGCTAGTGTTAGCATTTTACCTTTACCCATTGCAAAGAAAGTTGGGTTACATGACATGATTCCCACCTCCATGACATTGCAACTTACCGATAGATCGGTACAAATGCCGATGGGTGTGATTGAGGATGTGTCGGTTAAGGTTGGCAACTTCTATTTTATTAAGTTGGATAAAATTCTTTTAATTGCTATTTTGATTTTAATTACATCATTTAACGATTTATATATTTATGCTTAGCTAATTAATTAATTTCATCATAATTCGATACGTTAATTTTAAATAAAATTTCGTGGTACTTGACATCCCGGAGGATCAACAAACACCAATCATACTAGGAAGACCTTTCCTAGCAACCGGAGATGTTAATATTAGTGTCAAGGAGGGGAAACTCACCTTCAAGGTGGGAGGGAATGTTGTTGAATTCTCTTTGACCGGAGCCATGTCACAACCTATGTTTGAAAGTGTTTGCTCCATAGACATGTTGGAAGAAGTTATTGAAAAGGCTAAATACAAGTGCTCGGGGGAGTATTTGGAGGAAGATTATGAAGATCTACCACCTATCTTGGATGAAGTTGAGTGTTCGAACCCTCCTAAGGTAGATCTCAAACCTTTGCCTCCTTCCCTTGAGTATGCCTATCTCGATGAGGCACACTCCTTCCCCGTGATCATCAATGCGGACCTATTGGCTTCACAAAAAGAACAAATCTTGAAAGTTATTAAGGAAAACAAGAAAGCCATTGGGTATAGCTGATGCGTGCATTTTATATAGGTATTTCGTACTTCATTTGCACGCATTTCTATGCATTTTGTGTAGTGTTTGGCTACAAATGTCCCCCGAATTGTCTACTTTGCTTTGTCTTGTATTATTTACAGGTATGAACTGGAAAGTGTTGGAGCTTGTGTCCTCCACAAGTTAGTGTGATAACATTTGTAAATCTCTTACAGGTTCACAAGGGTATACTTCGTAAATTTTATCAGTTGATTAACGTTTACCTAATAACGGTTGGCTTGCTAGAAAGTTTGACGTAATTATCATACAGATGGCGGTGATCAACTGGTCCCTAAAGGTCACACCTATAGGATGTGTTTGACAGATTGTGGTTATAGAAATATAATCACATTGATGCCTAATATGACTAAACAGTTAGTCAATGTGTTGATGAGACAATTATTTAATGAAGATTAAATAATATTAGTTGAGACGAATTAACTGTCAATTCGTAAATTGAATATAATAAGTTATATTTAATTAAATGTATGTAATGTTAGCTTGGACGAATTAATCTGTTAATTCGTAATTAAATGTAATCGGTTATATTTAATATCAACAAGATGAATGTGTCATAGTGGTAATAGTGAGGGTACACAAACCAAGAGGTCATGGGTTCGATCCTCACTAGATGACAATTTAACAACATTTTATACATTTTTTGGAATAACCAAAATAAGGAAATAATACTCCTTATTTCGGTTATATGGGCCGAAAATAAGGAAGAAAACATCTACCCTATTACTAACCTAATTCACGGTTTAAGTAGGTTAGAGGGAGATGATTTTATAACCTAATTTTTCTACTCATTCTCTTGCCTCTTCTCATAAAAAAGAAACACAAAAACCTAAATTTTTACAGAAAATTTTGGATCGATTCTAGCATAATAAAAAGGGCATATCTCATATCGTCTTGGGTGCAACTGATAGGCGAATATCTACTTTGATATTGTTCTTAGGCCGTATTTGCTAGGACCGAAGGTTATTTCTGAATCCTTTACTTTTGTTTATGTATTTTATTTTATGACTAGCGATCGTCTTCATTAAATTCGTTATAATCCTTTAATAATAAGGGAAGTATACAGATTATTTCCCACAAGTGGTATCAGAACCAAGGCCACGAATTTAATTTTGATGATTTCATAAAATTGGTTGTAAACAATTTAGGGTTTCGGATTAATAAAAAAAAATAAAAAATTTGGCACGGCCTGTTTTTTTTATGCCGAGAAAAAAAAAAAATTTTGCCGTGTTGCAACGTTTTTTTGTTGTTGTTTAATATCCATTTGATTTTCATATTATTGTTTTCATGAGGTTTGTAGAAGTAATAGCCTCGAAGGCATTGGGGTAACCAACAAAGATGCATTTTTCGGATCGCTGGGCTAGCTTGTTGTCGGTCTTTACTCTGACGTAAACATCACATCCCCAAATCTTCATATAGGATATATTAGGAACCCTTCCTTTCCACATCTCATATGGAGTCTTTTCAGTTGCTTTTGTTGGACTATTGTTCAATGATTTGATTGCGGTTTGGATTGCAAATCCCCAAAACGAGTCGGATAACTCGGTTTGACTCATCATAGATCGAACCATATCTAGTAGGGTTTGATTTCTCCTCTCGGCAACACCATTAAGTTGTGGTGTACCGGGTGGAGTGAGTTGTGACACAATGCCACAATCTTTCAAGTGTGAATCAAATTCATTACTACGATACTCTTCACCACGATCCGATCGTAGTGCTTTTATCTTCTTGTTCAATTGGTTTTCTACTTCATTTTGAAATTCTTTAAATTTCTCAAAAGCTTCACTCTTTTACTTCATTAAGTAGATATACCCATATCTACTTAAATCATCGGTGAAGGTAATGAAGTAGTCATAATTTCCCCTAGCGGTAACGGTCATTGGTCCACATACATCGGTATGTATAAGGCCCAATAGTTCACTAGCTCGAGTCCCTTTACCACTAAAAGGATTACGAGTCATTTTGCCTAGGAGGCAAGATTCGGATATACCATAGGATTGAAAATCAAATGGTTTAATAACATTAGTTGAAACTAATCTTTTAATGCGATTCTCGTTAATATGACCTAATCGACAATACCAAATGAACAATTCATTTGGATCACTTGATTGGAGTCTCTTGGTTTGTATGTTATAGATGTCATTCTTTGGATTTGAAGTCTTTAGAACATAAATGCCATTTATTGAAGAGCCTCGGCCTAGGACCAAGTCATTTCTAGAAATAATACAACAATTTTTTTAATGGCAAAATTAAAGCCCTCTATGTCTAACATAACAACTGAAATAATGTTCTTAGAAAGAGAAGGTACATAAAAACAATTATGCAAATACAACTCAAATCCATTTGCTAAAACAAGTACATAAGTACCCTTGGATGTGGCCGCTACCCTAGCTCCATTCCCAAGTCGGAGATCAACATCGCCCTTGTTCAGCTTTTCCACGTTTCTTAGCCCCTATAAATGATTACAAAGGTGAGAACCGTAACTAGTATCTAATACCCATGTTGTGGTGGAAGTGAAATTTACATCAATAACATAAATTTCAGAAGAAATTTTACCAAGTGGAATAACAAGTCCATCCCTAATATTTCCCAAATATATGGGGCAATTCCTCTTCCAATGTCCCATGCCATGACAATAATGGCATTCATCATCAACATTGGCTCCTTTGGTAGTCCCACTAGCCATCTTGTTTCCATTGTTGAATTTTCTACCTTTCTTTCCCTTACTTTTGAACCATTTCCCTTTAGTTGCAAGAACTTGCTTGCTAGGACTCCCACTAGTTTCGGCCTCCCTTTCTTCCAAACTTAAGGATCCCATATATTTAGTGATATGGTCTACCCGAGACACATTCACAAAAGACCTAGTCATAGTAGGAGGTATGGAAGAAGTAATGAAATTAAGGTTTCCATCGGAACCGATCCCAAAATGAAGCTCTCTAGTAGTATCGATATTGTTGTTGGAGCAAATTTCTTCAAATAAGTTATGATAAGACTCAACGGTAATTGGTGTTGTTGCATGTGTAGGATCCATTGCGATATATATAAACTACAAATATGGAGGTAAAAGAAATATTAACATTTGTCATTTTAATCAAACTTGTAAACACTTTAAACAAGTTTTAGCATTTATATAGTGACCTCTACCCAACTATCATAAATGATTCCGAGATCCAAATTCATATTAACTTGGGCACGGTGAGCCGGTTCATCCCTTATCAATATAATTCGGTGGATTAACTCTTTAATCAATTCTACATCTAGAACTCTCGGTCGATAAAAATTACTTTAATATTTATCTTTAGCCGGAACTCATGCGACTACGGTTACGAATACTTCCGTTGAGCTCAATCCAAATTTTGATGTAATAACATTTTATTACCCACTTACCCAACGTAACAAGTTTAGCACCCCGGTGAGCCGAGCCTATTTCCTTATGAAATTGGGACTCATGGTTTCTACTATTTGGTAAGGCTAATTCTCAATTATTATAAGTGAGAGGTCTTGTCAACTTATTATCTATCACGTTTTAAGTGAACTAAAGCGGTGAAATACGATAATTATAAATGACACGGTCGATGACTCGATATGATATGCATGTGTTATTATGGCGATTTGGCAATGCATGCAACATATTAAATGCTAAGCAAAAATAATAAATTCTCAGTATAGCCTTCCTAAAATAGAAAATCAAATAATCTATTACATATTCGGAAACCAACTGGCACGCCTCCAAAGAACACCGTCTTCGTCGGAACACCTTTTCGAATGGCACCGTCTTGAAGAAATTCCATAATTACAAATAATAATAAAAATACAAAGCTATTCCTATTATACATTTGTAAAATGGAAAAACTATTAAAATAAAAGTAATACGAGATCACATTAAATTACAACCGAATCAATATTCCCTTTCATTACGGGTAATATCGATTAAAACTAAGGCCATACTAAGATAAAATTACATAATTCAAAATTATATAAATAAAAGACATTCAATAATTAAAATATGCAGCATTATAATATGTATCTATCATGCCAAATTATGAGCCAAATCGCCTTATTTAACTTAAATTGATTATATAACCCGGTTTTATGGAAATGCGTGATAATAACTTCTTAAAATCACAAATTAATACTTAAATCAAATTTAAGCTCAAGTTATTTATCCTAACACTCTCAGGACTCAAAATATGCAGCATTAATTTTATGCTCATTTTGACCTTAAAATCATAATATTTAATAAATAAATCCAAATCAAATTACAATAATTTAAAATTTTGAATTTTAAATTTTTGAACATTCTGGAATATTTCCATGACACTCATAATGTCAAAAATCATGGTTAAAGTTTTCGAATTTAATTTCAAGAAAATATAGTTGCAATTTATCGGTTTTATCTCATAAAACATCTGAAGTATACAAAAATTAATCCAATAAATTTTACAACTTTAGATCTGATAATTGGGATATTAATTCAACCTAAATTAATTTTCTCATGCCATGCAACTCGTTTTAGCTATTTATGCTAAAATAGTCACTACTTATGCCATTTTTACACTAAAAATTCATAAATCATGCTAAATGAGATCATTTCATCTCAAAATTTACATACAATATGTTAATCATGCATGTGACAACATATTAAAATCTCATGGCCTGGTTCAAAGTTTAACTATTTTTAACCATTTTACCTCCTTTTAATCCATTTTTATCTCATAAAAATCATAAATCATGCAATATTAATCACATTAATACAAAACTTTACATACAATAATTAAAATATGCATGTGAGGTCATATAAAATTTTCAAGGTCAGAAACTTAGTTTAACTATTTTTATCATTTTATATCCCATTTTAGTCATAAAAATGTAATAAAATAACCAAAAATCATTAAAATGAGCAATAAATTACCATAAATCATAAAAATGACCTAAAAACATTATAGGACCAGAATATATAACATGCATCATGATTTAGTGGTCTTATCAAATAAATCACAAATTTTTAGTTTTATATGTTAACATTTTAACTCGGAAAAACAATAACTGATTATGGATGCAACATCCTATGCTCTAATACTAATTGTTAGGTTCATATACCTCTTATTAGACTCTTCTAATAATGAACTAATTAACTTCTTATTATGTGTTCTTTAGATCTCGTGCATGCATAACAAAATAAGAGATTAATAAAGATAGACAATGTCCCTTGCATTGTAATATGGCTCGAAATAGGGCACAAATAAGGTCACCTTCCTTATTTGTTCTTGAGCTAAAATATGATGGATGATCCTCCAAAATCCCAATGTAATATCCTCCTCTTGATTGCACCCAAGTCAAGTCCCTTAAACTAATATATTAATTAACTAGATTAATACACTAGTATCCTTAAAATGATTCTAATAATATTCTTATTACTACACTAGTAATCTTATATTGTATTTAGAATTTGTGATGAACAATATGTTAGGATTCTAAACCTTTTTAGAGAGTTGTGAGAGAAAGGAGAGGAATTGCATGTAGATGAATGTGGTTATCTACAAATGGAATAAGAGAACAAATTCTCTTAAAGAGGAGGAGGGGAAACCGGTTGGGGTCAAGGGAGAAATGCCAAAATGTGGCATCTCACTTTTTCTTTTTCTCTTCTCAACATAATAGGTATGTAAGCTAGTATACACTAGCTATGATGACACTTACTTTATCTTATAAAATAATATCATCCTCACACCCTACACCATCCATAATTTCGGTCCATTTTACATGAAATGGACTACCATTATATTTTGTCAATTTGTCATTTGTCACACAATATGTCACATGTAGTATGTTACATGTTATTAATTAATTTAATGCACATTTATCAAATAAATATCATTTTACAAATTAATTAAATTACATACAACAAATTGACTAGTGATACTTGATCACATAAATAAAATGGATCATATAATTATAATTCACAACATATTGTAATTATAATTAACCATTCATTTTTATCTCAATTGTTTCACAAACAATAATCAATTTTAATAATAAAGTATTTCAATTACTAAAATAAATCTTATTTAATCTCATTACAATAAGATATAAATAATCTCTCTCACAATTGAATTGTTCAATTTTAAGGAATTGATTAACTTGTATCATCATACAATTAATCAATTTGTCTATTAAGAAAATTGTCCTTTAGGTGTGACCTTAAGGGATCAACTGATCACCATCGTCAAACGACAGTAATGTCTAACTCTAGTTAGCTGATCATTACTGATTAATGTTGACCAGTTGACTATATCAATGAATCATCCCTTACGTATTCTTAATATGAGATTTAAACATGTGATCGCACTATTGTTGAGGACACATACTCCAACATAAACTCAATGACGTGTTATGGGCTCTAAGAACCGCTTACAAGACCCCAATTGGCACTACTCCTTACGGTTTGGTCTATAGCAAGTCTTGCCATTTACCTCTTGAGTGAGAGCATCGAGAAAGATGGGCACTCAAGGAGGTCAACTATGATTTGGATGCCGCGGGGAACAAGCGGTTCCTTCAACTCAATGAACTTCACGAGTTGAGGATGGATGCCAATGAAAATGTCAAGCTCTATAAGGAATGGACCAAGCAATGGCATGACTCGATATCACAAGGAAAGAAATCGTTGTAGGAGACAAGGTACTACTCTTCAACTCCCGGTTCCAATTGTTTCCCGAGAAGTTGAGGTCTCGATGGTCGCGATCCTTTGAAGTAGTCACCGCGTTTCCATATGAATCAATTTAATTGAGGAATAGCAAGGGAGAATGCTACAAGGTAAATGGACACCGAGTCAAATATTTCTATGAGGGTCAACCCATCGAGACCCAAGGTGAACTTGAATTGGAAGACCCCCCTTCCTTGGGGGTTGAGTAATTTCAAAATTAAACAAGAAATTGTTTGGTGGAGTCCCACAAGAACCACCATTTGTATATACCATGCATTTGATTAGATAATGAGAGATTTAAGAAGCATCATAATTGGTATATTGGATTGAGTAATGGGACCCCTCACTTTCCCCAATTCCCGACATGATGCATCGGTTTGAAAGTGGAAAACATGAAGAAATGGGCAAGTGATGGAGTCAAGTTCTTACCGACAATATAGAATTGAAAAAGAAAGAAAAGAAAATAAAACAAAGGAATTTTATGTGCAGTGCTCCCTTGCCGGTGGACCGGCAGCCAGTGACCCCATCGGTAGCGATCACATTTGGAAATTGTGGAAAATTAGAGAAATTGACGGATGGGGTGCCCCTGCCGGCAGGCCAGCAGCCGGCTCACCAGCAGAGAGCACTTCTATGTTGAAAAACTAAAAAAACAATGAAGTAGGAGATCCCTCTACCGGCAGGCCGACAGCCGGCTCACCGGCAGGGAAACCTACAACAGAGGAAAAAGAGAAGAAATGAAGGAAGGCGTGTTCCCTGGCGGCAGACCGGCAGCTAGCTCACCGGTAGAGAACACAAGAATGCTGAACAAAAGCTGCAAAGGAGAAGGAGAGGAGCTCCCTGCCGACGGACCGGCAGCCGGTGCCTCCATCGGTAGCGAGACAATTGTTCACAAAAATATTTTGAAAAATTTGAAATCAAAAGGAATTGGCTCCCTGCTGCTGGACCGGCAGCCGGTGCCCCCACCGGCACAGAGCCCCGACAGACCAGAATAATACACGAAACAACCCCTTTTCTCTCACAATTTTTTCAAATTTTTACTCTCTAAAAACTCCCATTTCCCTCTCCTAATTCAACTATCCCATACTTACCTTCAACAATCACCCAACCCACCACCCTACTTCATCACCAACCTTCCTATTCCTTCATCAATGGTGGGAAAGCGAACAAGGGGCGACCTTGCTAGGGCACAACAACTTGTTGAGGCGGCGGCCAATGATACCAACCCGGATCCCGATTTTCCGTAGGTTGAGTTTGCATCCCAAACTAAAAAAGGTAAATTTATCCTCTTCAAGAAACGCCCCCTTACCCCGACTAGGTTTATTTGTCGCGCATTCATGAGAAACCTAGGCTTAGACAAATAAACGGAAGCTTTGTTTAAGGGAGTCGGTATGAAAGGAATGTATAATATGCATGAGCGGACTTACCCCCGAATTACATGGGAATTTTTGAGTAGCTTGCGCTTAGACAAGGATAGAGGAACTGGCATGGTCGCCCAACTCTACTATCTCCCTTTACCGACTTGAAAATATTTTCGGGTTAGAAAATGTCCCTTCACACAAGGCACCCGACACCCTTCACTTTGCGCGAGTTTGGAAAGCTGTTTTGGGGTTGGACGATAGGAATGGTGTGAAAAGACCAGCTACTTCTTGTCATAATGCACCCATGAGAATATGGCATCGATTTATGGGGTGTACTGATTTTGCCGTCGATGAGCCTTGGGTTTTTCGGGTTATCAAGCTTGAAATTTTGGGCTCTTATTTGTTCACCAAACCCAAACCCAATAAGATATACAATGCTCACCACATGGCCCTCCACCTCGCCAAATTGGCTAACTCTCCGGGGCAAAGGATCCCCCTTCACGTGGGTGGCATCATCACCCGCATAGCCAAGAGCCTTGATCGACCGGTGGACTTATCCACCATGAATTGGTTACTCAGGGAGACCTACATTAAACAGGACTACATGAGAAAATCTCTTGAATGGATCAAGCAAAGCCCCTTCGACGGCCTTGACTATTGGCAAGTCCAAAAGCGGAACTCCATCCCGCTTCCAAATGTCAAAAAAATGAAAATTAAACCCGTTCAGGATGATTACCTGCTTTAAATTGAAGCGGAGGTGGACCCATCCCAACCTCCCCAAGAGCAACCTATCACCTATGGGAGGGATAACCCGACTCAAACCGAGTCCACTCTTCGGTTCATGATGCCTACTCCCTCCGTCTTTCAATCCAACCCGTGGAATCAACAATTTGGCGAAGGATCCTCTTCGTATAAACCTCCTCAACTAACCTCGCTCCACTCCGACTTGGTGTCATTCATGAATGACATGAGGTTGGGCTTACAAACGACCGCTAGTGAGAGGCGGGGCATAGAAAACGCTTGGAGAGGATCTACTTTGACCAAGCAACGGGGTAATTCCCCATTTATTATGACTATCGAAGGAGGCACTACAAACACCCCTCCAGCCTTTACCCCTTTTACTACCTTGAGCCGGATGGTGGGTATCCGAAAGACGGGAGCTTTGCCTACGCCGACATGAACATTCGACCGGATTACTTTAGCGCCCCGGTTTTCCCCACCCCGGCTTCTACTCAAGGGGAGGGGCATGATACTCAGTGGTTTGGAAGAGCTCCTTCCATTTTTGGTGAAGTCGGGTTTGCTAGTGGCTCGGGGGGGAACCAAGAGTTGTTCATCGACACCACTTTGGGACCGGGTGACTCCACCATGGGCATGAACACGGATGACTTCATCCGAGAACCTGAGTTCGGAGCGGGAAATGATGATGATGATGAGGAGGAGGACGATTAGTCCTAGATGGCCTAGCTCTTCTTGGCTTACTTTTGCTCCCTTTCAAATCCAAAGCCGAGTATCACTCCCTTAATCCAATATATCTCATTCATATTTCCTTTTGTATGCATTTAGATTAATTGTAATATATTTAGCCTAGTGATCATGTAGTTGCATTCATCTAAGCTTGCATTAGATTTCAATTTTGTAATATATTGTCACATATAGGAATTGCATCCATTTAGCATAATTTGCATTGTCATTTCAATATTGCATGTAGTATAGTTCATGCATTGCATCCCCATTTAAAAACACAAAAAAATCGAAAAATTAAAAATTTGACAAAAACACGCATTTTAGTTTCCGAATCTCCTCCATGCACTATGTGTATAGATAAGTGTGGGGAGGAGATCCTATATATTCAAAAATACAAAAAACATGTCTTTTATTTTCAAACAAATCAACAAAAACACAAAAACACGTTCTTTTCTTTCCTATTTGCCTCCCACCCACACTTCCTTCTTCACCGGAGGTTGTATATAGCAAGTGTGGGGAGGAGGCCCAATAAAAAAAATTCAAAAACAAGTTATTTAATTTCAAAAAAATTTTCAAAACCACCAAAACATGTTTTTAATTCAAAAAAATCAAGCAAAATCAAAAAATATGTCTTTTACTTTTCCTATTTCCTCCCTACATTTTCTTCCATCGAGGACGATGTAAGTCTTAAGTGTGGAAAGGGAAATATATACTTTGTATATATTTGTTAATAATGTACATTTGTAAATAACTTGTAAATTTGAGAAAATTTCAAAAAATTCCAAAAAAATAGAAAAACTTTCAAAAAACTACAAAAACATTGCATTGTATATATATACTTGTTGTTTCTTTATATATATTGCATATTTTAGGAAAAAAGGAGCTAGAAGACCCGCTTGGTAAACTCATTCTAATCTCTTACTCCTTTACCGTTCTTTCTTTATATATCTTGCATATTTGAAGTAGAATGGGATTTTTGTGCCTTGGATGTTCCTTTTGGGAACTTTTGGATCATTGTGTTGGTGTTGATGTGCTGGGCTTAGTCAACTCGTTGCATGTTTAATTTATGTTCATTTCAATTTCTACATGCATTATAACATGTATATATGTGTTTGGCTTAGGTTAGGATCGTCTACAACAGTTTCTATATAAATGTGCACAAATGTGGTCAAGGTTGGGAAGTCAGTACTCCAAGGATGAGTCAAGTCCTAATTCCCCCTCCCCGTGGCTTGCACCCGTGTCCATAGGTTAGTTGTGGGAAATTTGGGACTTGACTAACGAGTCAAGGCCACCCTGTGAGACCATTGACCGTAGGCTAGACCTAGGTCTCGACTTAGCCACTCATATGTGAGGATTAAAGTCTCCAGGTTCGGTAAATTCATACCCGACCCCCGTTTAGGATTGTGAGTAGGTCTCCTCGCGGGACGTTTTATGTCTAGACGCATAAGTGTGTCATTCCGTCCTTGGACCATGATTTGCGTTTCATTTTTGTGCACGTTATGACATAAAATCTGTTTTCACATGCATATGTACCTCACATAGCCAAATAGCCTTGTTTTGTCCCTTCCATTATCTCCCTTTTTTATTCACCCCCTTTGATATTTAGCCTTTCCATTTCGCAAACCCACTAAATTAACTACATTCCATAAACACCTTTCCTTGATCAAGAATTGGTCGGTTTTGTAGTAATATTTTAGGAGGTGATTGGGTCACAGTGGTGGATGTGTACATATCCACTTGAGTCAAAATTTGGCATCTATTTGGCATTGTATATAAATAAGAAGTTTTGATATTGAAATGAAAAACAAAATAGAAAAATGAAAAAAAAAAGTGTTGAAAAATCCAAAAAAGAGCTAGCTGTGATTGTATATATGTGTGTTAGGAAAAGAAAAAGGCAAGCAACACCCCTCCTCATCATTTAAAGGGGTAGAAAAAGACGTTGCTAAAATAAAGGGGCAATTTGATGTTTTTCCAAAGTGAGTCGGGTTTAAACAATTTTTGCATGATTTTGGAAAACCGAACTCTTGTTATGGTGTAGACGTTGCTCATTTGTTGATATAAGAGGAGTACTTTAAAGTTTTTCAAATTTGAGTTGGGTTTGTGCAACTTTTGCATAGTGTTGATAATCAATTCTATGTTAGGGCATAGACGTGTCTCATATGTTGCAATAAGAAGTGGGATATGATGTGTTGATAATTCTTGATTTGAACTCCACATGTCCAAACGGTGCTTGCACCAATCCCGTTTCGTCCTACTCCCTAGCCCCGTTACAACCCTTGTTTCATGATTTGTGCATTGTTACATTTTGCATTTTATTTGGACACGGGACGGTCTTACACATTAGATTGCAGACACGTTCTCACGAGTCGCAGTAGGAGAGTGTTTTGGTTACTCTTTGTACAAAAACACCCGGAATTTAAATGAGAGACGAGCGAAAACCGTGAGGATGTCATTCACTTTGGTCCACTGAGTCATGGGTCTTTTGGTTGAATCTTGTGTAGGTTTTGTAATTCTCGGAGGTCTAGTCCCTCCTTCCCCTTTCCCGCTCTAGAATCCGTTTCCTGAGCTTTATTGGACATATTAGGGTTGCCTGGGCCATGCCTAGGGGGTTGGCACCTCCATTGAGACTCTGAGACGGTATTTCCCGACCGAGACCTTGTTTTTGAGCTGAAAACTCGGCCACTTAGATGAGGAAAGTGGACCATTTTTGTTAGATGCATTCTATTACTTGCTTTTGTGCTCACATGTTGGATGCATCGCATTTTTCTCGCAAGACCTTACTTGCCTCATGAGTCGTGCTTTACCTAATAAGCACAATTATGTGAGTTGAAAGGGCGTAGAGTGCGATAATACTCGATCAGATTATGTAGTAGATTAATTGAGTGATGCTTATATTGTGCACGCACTCTTGATACTTACCATAGTAGTGTCTTGCAAATTGATTTTGGACTTACTTGAGGACGAGTAAGGTTCAAGTGTGGGGAGGTTTATTTGCACCAAATTTCCCTTATTCTTTTATGTATTCCGACTCCTATCAAGTCGGTTTTATGCGCCTCACCTTGCATTTTGTGCCCGATACCCGCGTCTATGATTTTGTGCCCCTCTTGCAGGATTTGAGGCGATTATAGAGAAATCGGGGCAAGTGAGGCGGTTCGATGACTAAGCATGAGAAAAGAAGCTTCAGATATTGAAGCAGTGTTCTCTGCCGGGAAGCCGGCAGCCGGTCCACCGGCAGGGAACACGACCTGGTGAGAAGAAAGGAGAAATGAGAAGAAGAGTTCTCTGCCGGCTGGCCAGCAGCCGGCCCACCGGCAGGGAACCCCCTCCCATACCTTAGACAAATTAGGAGAGAATTGAAGAAAAAAAGGAAGAAGTTCTCGCTGCTGGTTGGCACCCCGGCAGTCGGTCCGCCGGCACACACATCACCAAGCTAAGGAGTTGAAGTTAGAAACTCAGCAAGAGGTGTTCTTTTTCAGCAGGCCCGCAGCCGGCAGGGAACAAACCCAAGCCAATTCCAACACATTTTGAAGAAGAACTCGCTGCCGGCAGGGAGGTCGGCGGCCGGTTGACCGGCACAGAGACCAAAACACGCGAGATGGGCTTTATTTCCTTCTTATGTCTAATCCAATGGGATAGTATAAATACCCTTTCCCTAATCATTTGTAAAGAGACCCTAGATCTGAAATTACTTCCTTAATCTTATGCAAACCCTTAATCAAAACTTTAATCTTTCCTTAACCAATCATTAACTACTTCTTATATTAGCTTCGAATTAGTATTATTCAATAGTTTACATTTAGTGTTGGGTTGTTAATTCGAGATTGGTGAAGATTATTCTTCTATTTAATCAAAGGTTACAACTTTGTCTTCATGATTGGTATAATCTCTTCTCTATTGTTGTTCATCTTTCATTTGTTTACATATTGAATTGTTTAGTTAATAGAATTTGCAAATATGTTTCCCTTTGCTTGTTTCATGCTAAATTCTTCAGCTTTTATTTATCTCAACATGAGCATGTGTGAGTAGTGCCTTACTAGGATGTAGGGGAACCCCTTGTAGAATTAAGGAGAGTCTTTTGGCATGGATTAATGATAATTCTTGGGTTGTTTACATTTACTACTTGTTATGCACACAAGGTGTTTGTAGAATTGTCCAAATGAGTAAGTTGAGTAATTCTTCTAACAATCTATCCACTATTTGAGTGATTAAATTGAGTAGTAACTAGGATTTGATAACAAGTTTTAAGTTAGATTAATTGAATGAGTAAGTCGGTTAATCTTGGCTCAAGTGTGGAATTTACATCGAGAGATTAGAATCTACATGTTGTAACAACCTAGATAACTATTAGTCCATGCCTATTTCCCTTCTCCATGCTACTTGGGTGAACCCGACCGTCCTCGTCTTTCTTAATCATCGTTTTAAACCATCTTAATCGTTGTTTAATTCCTACTTGCTTTAGTTTATATTTTAATCATTAGTTTAGAACTCAAACCACCTCCTTTTTCGACCGAACTAAACTAGCTTATAAACAAGCTAAGTAATCCTAGTGCCAAAATTTCGGTCCTTTGGGTTCGACCCTTTTGCATATTACAACGAGCAATTATTCACTTGCGAGAGGAGTATAAGTAAAACTGGTATCAATAGCCGATAGCTCATTATCACGGCCATTAGGAGTTTTAGAGGACATCCTTGTTAGGATCGGGAATTTATTTATTCCCGTTGATTTTGTTGTCTTAGACATACCTGAGGACTCATACACTCCCATTATTTTAGGAAGACCATTTTTGCATACTGCTCATGCAATAATTGATGTCGAGGCTAAGACTTTGACCTTTCAGGTGGGTGGGGAGAATTTGACATTCACCCAGTCCAGTGTTCACAGGGCGCCCATGCAAGTCATGCCCTGCAACGCTATTCCCTCTATAGACCCCGACGAGGATCTCTCTAATACTAGTATTGAGTCATATACTGATGTTATGAAATCTCCGCCCCAGTCTGGGAGCAAATTGGAAGACCATTCTGCTTTTTTTGCTTCTGCAGGACTTGGCGGAATGGATAGTGGAGATGATACCGTCGTTTTAGTATCAAAAATAATTACCTATGACAACTAACTGAAGTTCGCGGAAGTAGGGTCGATCTCCACAGGGAGGCTATTATATCTATCTGCTAATTACGTCTGTCTAGTAACAAGTGGGGGGTTTTAAAGTTGGTTTGTAAACTACTAAAGGTCTATGGCAAGAGAAATGAAGAAAAGAGCAATAAAGTAAGAAAAGCAAAGATATGTGATCAGATAAAAAGTGATATGTCAGGAATTCGGTTCACCATGGCAATTCACTAACTCAGTCATAAATAGTTCAGACGATCTATTGTGAGAAGGGCAAGGGAAAGGTCCTTCCGGTCCGCTATCCACCCTAGATTACGACTAACATAACTTCCGTCCTCATTAGGGTAGTCTACTGGTCATAACAGGAATGTTCATTCCAATCTTCCGATCTAGGATTGAATTTAACCAAATTAAACGGATTTAGAAGCGTGCACTCAACTAAACTTATTACAGTTATATTGCTATAAGACAGTTCCCAAAATCAATCGTCTAGCCTATTCATGACTTCATCAATTCTCTACCGTGGCTCCCCTAATCCTAACATAAGGGGGTTTAGCTACTCATGCTATTGGTGATAACAACAGAAACAACAATGAATATGCTAATGATATACATGATAAATAGATTAAAGGAATAAATCATTAACTAATAAACAAAACAATTAAACAAGAGAGCAATAATAATTAAGAGCAAACAAGATATTAAATTGAGAATAAAGAGAAGGGAAAGATTGTAAAGTTCGAATCCGGAATTAAAGAGGCAACAACAGTTCCAGCAATAATTAAGAGTAGAGTAAAGTATGATGAGATGTGATTAAGATGTCCATTAACCTAATGACGACTTCCTTTACATAGGGAAGCGTTTTATTAACAAAAATAAACCTAACACGGAATAAAAATCCCGAGCAATTAAGCTAGTCACTCGATCGAGGCATTTCATTCCTCTCGATCAAGTGATTCCTCAGCAAAACTCCTCGATCGAGCAAGTAGGGCTCTCGATCGAACACCTTCAAATCAGCATACTTCGATCGAGTATAACAGGGACTCGATCGAGCACCTTCGACTGCCAAATCTACTCGATCGACATTAAAAACTCTCGATCAAGCAGATAACCACTGAAACAGCATTAATCTCGTTTGGTTAGCTTCCAAGGAACTCCTTCATGCTTCCCGAGGTACGGCATTCTGCCCTAAATCTTTATCTCCTCAAAATGCATGCTAGGTGACACGTCTGTCGTGTACCTGTCAAAAATAAACTAACTAGACTAACTATATAGCTAGGAAAGTCAGGTCGATCTCCTCAGGGAGGCAAGATATCTGTAGAAGTCCGTCTATTTGGTCACAAATGGGGGGGATTGTTTGAATTGTTTTCTAAACTACGAAGTTTAAAGGAATATAAATAAAGGCAAGAGCAGTAAAGGCAAGAAATAAGTTTAAACTATCAGATAGAGAGGGACATGTCAGGAATTCGGTTCACTACGGTAGTCCAAAGTGACTCAAATAAATGACTCAGACGAATTAATGAAAGACGGATGTGGAAAGGTCCTTTCGGTCCACTTTCTATCCTAAAATACCACTAACTTAACTTTCATTCTCGTCAGGGTAGTCTACTGTTCATAGCAGGCCTATTTAGTCCAATCTTTCGATCTAGGATTAATTTTAGCCAGATTAAAGAGATGACTCAGAAGCGTGCACTCAACTAAGTCGATAGATACAATTAAATTGCTATGGTGACAGAATCTCACAATTAATTCATCTATTTTATTTACTACATCGTCACATTCCTACCGCAGATCCCCTAATCCCAACATGAAAAGGGTTTAGCTACTCATATTGCTAATTAAACTATCAAAACTAACAGCAGATAAATTTCCAGCATTCAATATATTAAAACTATAATTAAATCGCATATAGCGTAAATAAGGGCAAAGGAAATAAATGAAGCAAACGAGAAATTAAAGTAACCAAACGATTAATATTATTAAGAGAAGAGAAAGGAATTACAATCGTGCGAATCCGGCGTAAAGAACACAAAATCCGAGCAAAGTAAATCCAAGAACAAGGTTACAAAGAAAGGGAAAAAGCAACGTAGTAAAGTTCTCTCAGAAAACTGATTAAGATAAAAGCTAGATAGTCCTAATGACCTAGTAAAGCGTGCTTAAATAGAAGAGTAAATTAGTTTTGCGAAATAAATCAACACATGGGCTGATTAAAACCCATAATAGCAGAAACCACTCGATCGAGTGGAATAAAACCACTCGATCGAGCAAAACCTCAGCATAATCTACTCGATCGAGTAGATAGTTACTCGATCGAGTAACTCAACTTCTCAGCAACTTTGGATCGAGTAGAAAACTACTCGATCGACCAACAGGGGACGTAAAAACCACTCGATCGAGTGGTAAAACTGCTCGATCGAGTCCTTTGTCTTCAAATCAGCTCAAGTCCATGCCCGACTGCCTCGTAATCCATGCCTTGACGCTTCCCAACGCAAAGATCTCACTGAAAATCCCGTCTCCTCTAAATGCATGCAAAAAGGACGAAAAAGAGTACGATTCCACTACTTTCGCGTTCATTTCTACAAAACGGGCAAAACGAACCAAAGTAGCCAATTCGGGGTAAAATACTATAAAAACAGTATAAAAACGCATAGAAATACGTGCTGAAATAGGCTAAAAAGACTATACAAAATGCACGTATCAAATCTCCCCAAACCGAACCTTTACTCGTCCTCGAGTAAACTAAAATGCAACTAATGGAACGGAAATGATAACTCAGAGCTAGCTTAACTTGTCTACTTGAACCAGTTTAATGCAACAAAAACTAACAGTTAAAACTAAGCAGTCAATACGCAAACGAATTATAAGCTGTTCAGAAATATAGCCAACCTATCGACCTTGCAAGACCAACAAAATAGGACTCTCTCGTGGTCACTCTTCTATCATGAAGCAAAGGGTGAATGTTATATGTAAAAGAGAGAAGAAAAGACAGTCACTACCTAACTGCGACCTACATAGCATGCATGCAACAAAAATGAAAGACAATTCAAGTACCAATGCACACACTCCAACCAATAATGTCCGTCACAACCGAGGGCTTACAAATAATATGGGAATAATGAGGTTCAGGTGAGAAAAGGCAAAACATGTTATGGAAATGTGGAGGTAAAAGCGTCAAGCTAGTTCCTAACAGGACCATAATAAACCATCCGAATCTCAACTGACTGAAAAACCAAGTACAAGTGCCCTTCATTTGGCATACAACTTACTAAACTCAAACACAATCTCCTCAAAAATATAGAATAAGAACGGAGGAGTCAGACGGTCACAAACTTTCCTTTTTTAATACCGTCTGAATGGACTAACTGAAATAAAACAAACTCTTTTTCTTAAACTTCTTTTTTTTCTTCTGTTTCACGTTTCCACCTTTTTCTTTTTTCAATTCTTTTTTTTTCATACTCCCTTCCTTTACTTTCACCAACTCCGTACAAAAGAGATACGAGCCAAACTGCAGACGGAAACTCATACCACAAAAGACATACTAATGATCGGTCTGTTTCGTGTTCACAATTTAATAGATGTTGTCGTTGGGTCACGTCCGAATCAAAACACAATTTATAGCTTCACAAACAATTCTACAATTAGTAAAGAGGCAAGTAAAGGTCGGATCCCAAGGGACAGGAATTGAGTTGAGATTTCTATTGAAACTAGTGGTGTCTTAAGGGTGTCACAAATTGGGTTGATGTAGAAGGTCACTAAACTAAATAGCAATGGAAGTAAATAAGCAAGATGAATTAAAAGGGTTGCAAACAATTGATAAAAAGCACTAGGGTGTCATGGGGTCATAGGGGAATCATGGGAATTGATCATACAAACATGTTCTCAAATTATAAGCAAGCAATTATTGTTAAGATGGATTGAGTTGGGTTTTATCTTACAATCCTAGGAAAGTTTGGGTCCTGGAGCCGAATCGATTAGATTGTACAACACCTACAAGTCGACTTAGTCTTCCCTACTCAACAACATGCATGGTCTAATGAGACTCGAGTTGGTTTATGTCTTACAAGTCTCATTGAAAAGATAGGTGATGGGTAAAAAATGCAAGGATTCATAGGCTCACATTTCATCAAACATAACATGTGCATGAGTTGAGATCAAAACAAGCAAGCAAATAAACCATGAAAGCATATTAATTTAAGCATGAATCATTCCCCATGTTGGTTTCCCCTAATTACCCATTAACCCTAGCTAGGTCACTACTCACTCATTATCATGTTGATCATGCTAGCAAGGTTGTCAATCGTACCAACAAAAGGAAACATGATGAATAAATGAAAGTAATTAACAATAATTAAAGAGGGATTAAGAGAATTATACCTACTAATGATTCCAATAATAAAGCAAAGAATAAAAGAAGTACTTGATGCTTGATTGAGAGGTTGTCAATCTCCCAATAATAACCCAAATAATCTTCAATTACCCAAAATAAAGGATGAACAAAATAGAGATTAAGGAAATAAAACTTGTATTAGAACTTGATTAATTGTTGATTACAATACTAAAGAGAGATTTGATTGATATTAACTACTCTAATTATTGATAAGAAGAACATCCTCTTCTAATTAAACTAATGGGGTATTTATAGTGGAAATTAGGTGGATGCATTAGGGTTAACTAAAGGCTAAACTAGTAATAACACTTTTTAGATTGAGCAGGGAGGAGCCGGTATTTTTCGAAGGAAGGGCTTCTTTCTTTGTATCTTGGAGAAGACGAAATTTCGCTGTACTGGAATCCGTGCGTATTGGAGTCGGGACGGGCGGATTCAGGCGAGGGAAGACAGGCGTCTTCAGGGGAATCCGGGCGGATTCTGTGGCTGCTGTCCGGGCGTCTTTGGAGGAAGATGCACGGATTGTGCTTGTGGAGGACGGACGGATTGTGGACAATCCGCTCGGATTGTAGCTCAGCACTATTTCTTCTTCTTTTCTTCCCTTTTCTTCATAAAATCCTTAGGGATTTCCTCGGGGATGCAAGGATCCTTTCTCAACATTGCTCATCTACTATCATATGTACAAAGGCCTTCTAATCTTGTCTCTCCTTGATGCTTGGTCATTGAATTCAATCAATTTAGTCTTGTTTTGCCATGAAAATGCAAGATTTACAATCCTTTCCAACCAAGGGATCAAAATCTCAAAGAATATGCAAAACAAAGAACTAAAGACAATAAATGACCCAAATATGCACTAAAAAGCATGGGAACAAGGATAATTCGGGGGCTAAATATGCGCTAATTATGGTCACATCAAATATCCCCAAACCGAACCTTTTGCTCGTCCCGAGTAAAGAGGTGACGAAGACTAGGACCATTATTTAAACTAACCTAATAACATAGCCGATATGAGATAATTAGCGGGTCTCACTCCGCCCCTTCAACTCACAACAAGACAACCATGAGGTAGGATGCCTTCTTGCAAGGCAAGGTGGGTCTTGCCAAAATGGCGACACATCCAAACATTAAGCACACAAAATCAAATAATGTATGCATCTACAAAAAGAATAGCCACTTCCTCATCAAGTGGCGGAGGCACTAAGAGAGAACAAATTTAAGAGCATGTAATCCTTCACAAATACTAGTTCAACAAATTACTAAGGCTAACAGGATGGCACTAAATCACCTCCAAATGGTGTTAAACTAGACTACTTTCGTCCTCAATTTCCAAATGCTTTCGTCAAGAGCGATCGGATGGTGGTGGAATGATGATCCCTATGATGCTAGTAGTATATGACATGACAAGTCTCGAATTCTCTACAAAAGTAAAGGTCATGGATCGTCCCAAGCTCGACAAAGTGGCTTGACAAAAGGCTTTTTGGGAATGAAATGCTCAAATCTTTATAAACAAAGGGCGGATATGATTAGTATTCAAAATTGTCCTCATTTCACTTTCACATTTCAAAAATTTAAGATGGGGTTTGTCCCTTCCGGGCTAGTGTCCTTTGCTTTCGCCAATCGCTTATTAGGAAAACGGTTAACCTCTAGACAATAGCTTTTCGGGGTGATAGTCAATCTGTCTCTGGGCGGCCGAATTCACAACCGTGTGGGGGCCCAATTCAATGGATCCCTCTCCAAAGCACATTGAAGTGGTACGCCTCCATCAAAACAATTAAATTTCTCAACATTTCAACATTTCATAACATTTGAGGTTTCCTTGGCAATAAATTACTTCCACATAACAAAATTCTTTGAAATGAGCACTTCAAACTTATTGATAGAAAGTATTTTTGGGTTGCCTTACCACAAGGTCAATCAAGGTCACCTAGACAAGTTAACCAAGTCCACATCGCATCACGGGGTTGGATAGGTGACTCACATGCAAACCCTTGACTAGGCTTTGGGTCATGAGTCAAAAGACACTAGTATGACACTATCTAGGGTGTTTTACAACCATTCTAGTAGGCAAAGTCTTAAGTTGAAAAAGTATTTGTAATGGCTTAGTTGCTCTTGTCAAAGTTCTCAATTAGGCACTTTTCAAAATGTTTTATCTAAATGCAACTACATGCCATGATGCAACTAGTGTATATATCCTAATGCAAGTGATTCTATCAACTAATATGACATATAAACTAAATGCAAGTCCTAAATTCACATTGTTTTTACCGCATCAATCAAAATAAAGCCACATAGTCATTAACATAAAGAGGGAAAAGGAGATTGGAAAGATCATACCATGCGGTCTTCATGATCCTCATGTCTCGGATGTGGCGTAGTCAATCAATGTTAACAAGGATAGAACAAACACAATATATACAATATATATATAACTACACTACAAAAGGAATAAACATGTTTTTGGGTTTTTCAATTTTCAAATTTTTATGGTTTTTCGAAATTTTTCTATTTTTAATTTTTTTGGATTTTTTTTTGAATAAAAGTTAAGTTAGAATTCCCCATCCCCACACTAATATGGGCATTGTCCTCAATGGCCAAAATGATGGGAAATTATGCAAACATGATGCATGATTTCTACACTAAATGCAATCTACACTAATCTATACTACATGATGCATGGTTTTTGTTTATGACGGAGAGGATAATTTAGATTACCTCCCGTTGTGTATGCATTAACTTCCCCAAACCGATCTAGACATTATTGCTAATGTCCAAGGATGGGTGTAGTTCATGCACACACTATGCAATGCATGAAACTAATTTGTCATTTTGGATTTTGAAATGTGGGAACAATAAAATGAGAACACCTCAAAAGTACCGAGGTGTAAGTCCTCAATGGTGCTAGTACTACTCCAACAATAATCAAGAAAAATAAATAAATAGAACAAAGAGAGAAATAGACAAACCTTGAGAGGGTAGAAGCCTCCAAAGCTTGCTAATCTTCCATCATATCATCAACTTCTTCATTACCACCAACCTCATTATCACCCGGAACAACCCTAGATGCACTCGTAAATAGGACTTCCTTATCCGCCCAACTAGGCAAAGGACATGATGGGTCAAGTAGTCCTTGCCTAGCTAAGTGTAAGAGGGGTGGATATTGAGCTAAGTAAGCATTTTTCCGATCCTCAAAGGCTTGCTTGTGCATTGCTTGCATGAGAAGAGTCAAATAATCATTTCTTGCTTCAACACCTTCCGGCTTGAACTCTTGGTACTCAAAAGGGTAAGGTGGTGTGATAATGGAAGAGGAGGGTATTTCAAGTTCACCCTTTTGTTGTTTGATAATATACTCTGCCTCTTTTGAAAGGGGAAGTAGATAGTTGGTCCGGTGGACACTCAATCGACAAATATTTGAAGGCAAAGTGAAAGAACTAGCCTCACTAGTGAGCCATCCATACTTGGTGTCAAGAGGGTTATGGGCAACCCACTTGTACTTGTGTATCATAGTATGCAAATCAACGAGATGACCACCTTCTTTCGCCTCATACTTGTTATCTTTGTTGAAGTTAGGATCAAAGTATTTAGCTAGGATAGTGACTAGGCCTCTATTCACAAAAACGGTAGTGCCTTTCTTCCCACAATCAATATTTAACCATCTATCCACCAAGAGCGTTAGAAAGTTAAAAGGCTTGGTTTATTTCCTACCAACGTTCAAAGCCGACTCAAGAAGAACAAAATTGAGTTTGGAGAAATGGTTGGTGTCTTTTCTTGCATTGATGGTGTTCCGTACGACCTTGTGCCATACTCTTATGCCCGGATGGTGGACTAAAAGAGCACGACTCGCATGAAAGTCTTCAAATTTCCTTCCGAAAATCGCCTCCCAAAGAGGGTCGGGATCATATTTGCCAACATTCTTAAAATAACTCGGAGAATCACTAAGACCCAAAGCTTTACCCATTTCCTCAAAGGAGATGCGCCTACTAACATTAGCTAGACGAAACACGATGGTCTCCATGGTCTCAACCTTGTTAACTTTCAAAGAACTCAAAAATTCTAAGGTAAGGGAGGGGTATGTCAATTCTTTTGATTCAAACAATTTCTCCAACCCCATGGCTTTGAAAAAGGCTCTAGTTTGCTCAAGGACACCCAATTTTTCTAAGGTATCTTCACATATAAATTTGGTGGATTGAAATGATTTTCTAGCAAACTTGGCAAAAGTGTCCCTATGGGATTTTGAAATGAAAATTACCTCCGGATATTTTGCAAGTTGATCAATTTCCGGAGTAGTAGATGTTGTTGCTCCCATGGGAGGTTGTTGTTGTTGTTGTACTTCCAAGTTTGGGTTTGCTACCACCATAGCCAATGCTTTCTTTGCTTGAAGAGTCTTTTGCCTTAATGAAAGTGTCTTTGCCTTTGGTGCCTTTGCCTTTGTTGCCTTTGTTGCTCCCTTAGTCCTTGCCATTGATGAATTAACCAAGAAAGAGTGAAAAATCTTCAATTTCTAGTACACCCAAATCGATTTAAAGATGAAAGGCTTTGCCTTTATGAATTCAAAAATCGACTCAAAGGTTGAAGATTTTATGCTTGGTTTTGATTTTTGTTGAAAAAGGAGTGATTGATTTGTTGTTAAAAGGATGTTTTGATTTGATTTTGGTGAATGTTGTTGAGGAATTTTGTTTTTGTGATGGAGAGGATGAGGGTTTTGAGGGTTTTGAGTAGTGTTATGAATGAAGGAATGAAGAAATGAATGTGGGAGGGGGTTTATAAAACCTGAAATTTTGAACTGCAGGGGCAAGACGGGCGGATTCTGCTCGGGACGGGCGGATTCTGCCTTTTCTGGGTTTGGAAAAACTCGCCTAAAGACGGGCGTCTTTAAGTGAAGACGCTCGGATTTGCAAACACGGCACGGGCGTCTTCTGTAGAAGACGGGGGGATTTCAGTCCAGGGATTTTTCTTGTTTTCCTCAGCCAAGAAGACGGGCGTCTTCCTTTCAGGACGGACGGATTCTTGAAGACGGGCGGAATAGGATGCAGGACGCCCGGATTCGCTGACAGTCAAAAATATCAAAAGTTCAGCTCATTTCAGGACGTTTGTCTTCTACCCAATACGACCAGATTGCTTGAAGACGGGCGGATTCTCCTGAATCCGCTCGGATTCGACCCCTTTGTACCCGGATCCAGTTCCATCCGTGTACAATGCATATCCCTTGTCATTCTTCCATTCTTCTTCATATCTTGTGTTATTCATTGTGGGGGCACTACTAAGGCATGGATAGCCTAGGCAATTGCCATCCCTACACTAAGCTAAAGCACTGCACATTAATTGAAATTATTAGTCCCTCCCTCACTTCTCTCAAACATGATAATTATCTTGATCAAAGTATAAAAATCCAAAAATAACAAAAATGAAATACAAGAATTGAAATACAAGTTAGGGAGTTAGAAATATTTACAAATGGTGGTTTAGGGAGGACTCCACCAAACTCTCATTCTTGATGAGATGTCAAGGGGGCATGTTCAAGGTGTTGTTGATGTTGCTCAACACCTTGAAAAAGTAATCAAAAGCTTGTTCATTATCATGATAGAGGTCTTCAATAGACCTTGGCCCTTGTTGTCGGTATTGATCCATGGCATTACCAATGTAGGGATTAAAAATCCCTTCAAATTCGTCGTCCCAAAGACCACATACTTCATTAAGTTGATCATTGAAAATCTCTTGATTTGATGGAGACAACTTTCCCATTTCCTTTTCTTGGCCAATGAGGCCATCTTCTTCATTGCTTGTCTTTGATGAGCTTTGCAAGCTCTCTTTGTCACAATTCACTTGCTCTTTGAATGGAGCATCTTCAATTTTCTTCTTCCATTGGAGTTCCGACTTCTTCCTTTCATCCTTCCAACTATAATGATCGATCATAAAACACGGTTCATGTAAACGGGGATCTCTCATAGTCTTGTCAAGATTAAAAGTTATACTCTCATCTCCCACTTCTAGAGTGAGCTCACCATGTTTTACATCAATCACCGCACCCGCGGTGTGTAAGAAGGGTCTTCCTAGAATGATTGGAATGTTGGAATCTTCCTCCATATCAACAATGACAAAGTCCACCGAGATGAAAAACTTCCTAATTCGCTCGGGGACATCTTCCCATATCCCTAATGGTGTCTTCGTCGATCTATCGGCCATTTGGAGTGTGATATTGGTGCATTTAAGCTCTCCCATCCCCAACCTTTTACTCACCAAGTACGGCATAACACTCACACTAGCCCCTAGATCACATAAGGCTTTGTTGATCGTGGTGTCGCCAATGGTACACGGTATTGAGAAGCTTCCCGGATCCTTTAGTTTTGGAGGTGAACTCCCTTGAAGTATTGCACTACTCACCTTAGTGAAGGCGATAGTCTCAAGTTTCCGGATCGACTTCTTCTTTGTGCGGATGTCTTTCATGTATTTCGCATAGGCCGGCACGTGATTGATTAATTCCGTGAAAGGAATTGAGACTTCCAAATTCTTCACAATTTCCATAAACTTTCCAAGTTGGTCATCAAATTTGGGCTTGGCTTGACGACTTGGAAAAGGAAGTCTAATCACAATGGGCTCCTTCTCCTTAGCCTTGTCTTCATTTTTCTTTGAAATCTCTTCTTTTGTTGATTCTCCATCATTGGAGTTTTGCACAATTTCTTCCTTATCACTAGCTTCCATAACTTCATCCTCAACTTGCTTCTTCGGTGCTTCATACCTTGTACCACTTCTCAAGTGAATGGCACTAACCGTTTCATGTCTTGGGGGATTACTTTGAGGTGGTAATTGCCCATTTTGTCTTTGTGAGCTTGAAGATGCTAGTTGAGTCAATTGTGTTTCCAACATCTTGGTGTGAGCTAGAATGTTGTTGATGGTGGTTTCTTTTGCTTGGCTATATTTTTGCATTTGAGTGAAAAACTCTTGTTGATTCTTTTGCATTTGGAGGACCGCTTTTTGAACATCAAAACCTTGGTCATTTTGCTGATTGTATGGATTTTGGTTTTGGTAACCTTGGTTTTGGTTGTAAAAGGGTCTTTGATTTTGGTTTCTCATGGAAGGTGGGGTGTATGTTGTTTGAGGGTTTTGAACATTATGGCTTTTGTATGAGAGATTTGGATGAAACTTGGTGTTTTCATTGTAATAGTTGGAATAAGGGGTACCACTCTTGTATGCTTGGAAAGCATTCACTTGTTCATTTGTTCCCCTATATTCACCTTGGTCATGTCCCAAAGTTCCACAATTCTCACATATCCCACTTGGGATTGATGAGGATGCCGCCATGGCATTAACATGATGCTTTGGTGATTTTGAGGCTTCTTCAAGTCTAGCCATAGCTTGTTCAAACTTCAAATTGATTGTGTCAATGTGAGCACTAAGTTGAGCACCCAATTGAGTAACGGAGTCCACTTCATGCCTTCCTCCTCTAGTAGCCTTGCGAGGTCTACTATATTGTGAGTTATGGACCGCCATTTCCTCAATCTTGTTCCATGTTTTATTGTCATCAACTTCGGTGAACATTCCATTTGATCCCATGTTGAGAATGTTCCTTGAATCTTCATATAAACCGTTCCAAAATTGTTGTACCAAGAACCACTCGCTAAGTCCATGGTGAGGACATGAGCGACAAATTCCCTTGAACCGCTCCCAAGCTTCATACAAAGATTCTTCATCCCTTTGCTTAAAACCCGTAATTTGAGCTCTTAGCATGGTAGTCTTTTCCGGTGGGTAGAACTTTTTGTAGAAAGCTAGAGCCAACTTCTTCCAAGAATCTATTCCGAGAGTGGCCTTATCAAGGCCCTTCAACCATTGTTTCGCGGTGCCGATTAGAGAAAAAGGAAATAAGACCCATCGAATTTGGTCTTGAGTCACACCGGTTTGAGAAATTGCATCACAATAGTCACAAAAGGTTTCCATGTGAGAATGAGGGTCTTCACTAGGCATCCCTCCAAATTGGCTCCTTTCGACTAATTGGATAAAGGCGGATTTGGCAATAAAATTTCCGGTCAAATGTTGTGGTGTGGGAGTACCATTGGGTAGGTTCTCCTCGGTGGGTACGGAATGTGATGAAAATTTAAGCATTGTAGGTTGATTTTGTGGGGTATCTTGTGTTGGGTTCTCCTCGCCTTCTCTTGCAAAAGGGTTGATGAACTCAATAGTTGGTTGAACAACCTCACTAATACCTCTCAAATTCCTCCTAGCAAATCTCCTATTGTTTGTCAAGGTCCTTTCAATTTCACGGTCAAAAGGTAACAAATCACCTTGTGACCTTCTAGACATGCAAAATATCAAACAACTTGAAAACAATTAGAACAAACCTTGAAGAGTTTTACTTCCCCAAGGCAAAGAAAGACACAACTAATAACAATGTAAGAAAATCTAAATCAAGTTAACACCGTCCCCGGCAACGGCGCCATTTTTGATCGGTCCGTTTCGTGTTCACAATTTAATAGATGTCGTCGTTGGGTCACGTCTGAATCAAAACACAATTTATAGCTTCACAAACAACTCTACAATTAGTAAAGAGGTAAGTAAAGGTCGGATCCCAAGGGACGGATATTGAGATGAGATTTCTATTGAAACTAGTGATGTCTTAGGGGTGTCACAAATTGGGTTGATGTAGAAGGTCACTAAACTAAATAGCAATGGAAGTAAATAAGCAAGATGAATTAAAAGGGTTGCAAAAAATTGATAAAAAGCACTAGGGTGTCATGGGGTCATAGGGGAATCCTGGGAATTGATCATACAAACATGTTCCCAAATTATAAGCAAGCAATTATTGTTGTGATGGATTGAGTTGGGTTATATCTTACAATCCTAGGAAAGTTTGGGTCCTGGAGCCGAATCGATTAGATTGTACAACACCTACAAGTCGACTTAGTCTTCCCTACTCAACAACATGCATGGTCTAATGAGACTCGAGTTGGTTTATGTCTTACAAGTCTCATTGAAAAGATAGGTGATGGGTAAAAAATGCAAGGATTCATAGGCTCACATTTCATCAAACATAACATGTGCATGAGTTGAGATCAAAACAAGCAAGCAAATAAACCATGAAAGCATATTAATTTAAGCATGAATTAATCCCCATGTTGGTTTCCCCTAATTACCCATTAACCCTAGCTAGGTCACTACTCACTCATTATCATGTTGATCATGCTAGTAAGGTTATCAATCATACCAACAAAAGGAAACATGATGAATAAATGAAAGTAATTAACAATAATTAAAGAGGGATTAAGAGAATTATACCTACTAATGATTCCAATAATAAAGCAAAGAATAAAAGAAGTACTTGATGCTTGATTGAGAGGTTGTCAATCTCCCAATAATAACCCAAATAATCTTCAATTACCCAAAATAAAGGATGAACAAAAGAGAGATTAAGGAAATAAAACTTGTATTATAACTTGATTAATTGTTGATTACAATACTAAAGAGAGATTTGATTGATATTAACTACTCTAATTATTGATAAGAAGAACATCCTCTTCTAATTAGACTAATGGGGTATTTATAGTGGAAATTAGGTGGATGCATTAGGGTTAACTAAAGGCTAAACTAGTAATTACACTTTTTAGATTGAGCAGGGAGGAGCCGGTACTTTTCGAAGGAAGGGCTTCTTTCTTTGTATCTTGTAGAAGACGAAATTTCGCTGTACTGGAATCCGTGCGTATTGGAGTCGGGACGGGCGGATTCAGGCGAGGGAAGACGGGCGTCTTCAGGGGAATCCGGGCAGATTCTGTGGCTGTTGTCTGGGCGTCTTTGGAGGAAGACGCACGGGTTGTGCTTGTGGAGGACGGACGGATTGTGGACAATCCACTCGGATTGTAGCTCAACACTATTTCTTCTTCTTTTCTTCCCTTTTCTTCATAAAATCCTTGGGGATTTCCTCGGGGATGCAAGGATTCTTTCTCAACATTGCTCATCTACTATCATATGTACAAAGGCCTTCTAATCTTGTCTCTCCTTGATGCTTGGTCATTGAATTCAATCAATTTAGTCTTGTTTTGCCATGAAAATGCAAGATTTGCACTCCTTTCCTACCAAGGGATCAAAATCTTAAAGAATATGCAAAACAAAGAACTAAAGACAATAAATGACCCAAATATGCACTAAAAAGCATGGGAACAAGGCTAATTCGGGGACTAAATATGCGCTAATTATGGTCACATCAACTAACTAGCTTGACTAGGCAGGCTTAGTTTGGGATGTAGCTAATGGGTTAAAAAGGCAAGTTTTGGCTTATGTGGCGCTAAAAGGGTGAAAAATATAAGGAAAGAGAAAATTTGCAAGCACCTCCCTGCATGTGACACCAACCACAAACCCGAATATGTGCATTTGACAAGAAATTGAATGTCATAAATGTGCAAAAAAGATGAACATGCTATGCAAGGAGTACTACTCTCAATTCCTTATGAACTGGTCGTGAATGTCACCAGTTATGGGCTCTAAAACTCAGAATTAATGAAGTAGTTTGCCAATTTATCAGGTCATATATTTGAACAGAAACTCGTAGACTATGCGTATGACAAAGCTACTAACTATCAATAAAAGTGCAAGGCTCAAGTAAAATGACAACTTATAGTGCATTATCATCATGGAAATCTACCGTTCTGACTCAACCTATATGCAAAAATAAACGAGAAATTTTTTGAATTTTTAGAATTTTTCTAATTTTTTTGTATTTTTGATTTTTAATGAAAATAAACGACAATGCAAAGCTGAAAAATAAACGTGAATGAAAAACAAATGCAAATGCAGACTCAAATGGATGCAATACCTTCCCCAAACCAAAACGAAAAGCGCCCTCGTTGTCCTCTAGCATACACCAGCAGATATATACAGGGGAACGGGAATATACAACCAATAAGAAAATAAAAACAAAAAATAAAAGGAGACAAAAAGAAAAGAGTAAGAGATACATACAAAAGACGAACTTCCCCAAACTAGCCAGAATACTGGGGAAGTGAGTAGACCAGTAGCTACTCGTCTTCGTCGTCGTCCACCACCGTGTACTCCGGATCAGCCTCCTCCTCTCTCCTCCTCCGCTCCTCAGCTCGAGCTCTGTCCACTGCCACCTCAGGGTCCTTGTCCTCCTCGTCAGCAGACTCCGGGTACCCCTCAGCTGGGTACCGGAAGAAGGAAGGGTGTGGCCAACCTTCTGGGATCGGACGGTGTCGCCTGAAGTGGTACTCGTACAGAGGGTGTAAGGTCAGAGCTAAGTCCCTCTCCATACGAGCATGTCGCTCTGCAATCTCAAGCAACAAACCGTCACGGCGCCCTTGGTCTATGACCGCGGATGCCACAAATGGTGGACGTGGTACGAAAGTAACCGGTAGGACCGGCTGAGCCTGTGTCTGGTCAGTGGGAGTGGGAGTAGTAGTAGTAGTGGGAGTAGGGGTCGGGATGGGAGTAGCCGTGGAAGGCTGGGTACTCGCTGAAGGTGTGGACCCCTCTCTAGTCTCAAGACGCTGCTTCTTGGCGGCGGGTGCAGCGGGAGGTGGTCGGAGTGGAAGGTGAAGGTCAGGCAGTGGTGGAAGTCGGGCACCCCTAGCAACAGTAGGCAGGGGGTCTAGACGGGGGAGAGTATCACAGGGTAAGTCTACAGACAGGAAGCCGTCTATCTTACATGTCTGGTAGTTTGGGGTCAGCCAATGCTGAGAGAGCATGGCATCCAGACTCAGTAGACTCTCTCCCTCGAGGTACTGCAAGTCACGAGGCCAAACGGGGAAGAAGGAATGGGCAAGAATGGTGGCTATGCCACCGCAAGCAATAGTTCTCGTCTCCTTCAGCCCCTGGCTCTAAAGGTACTGGGCGGTCAAGTAAGCTATGTTGAGGGTGAAAGGACCCTCGTAGTCAATGTTTAGATAACCGCCCAGGATGGAGAGCTCGGTGTTTGTGATGTTGTTCGGCTCCTTTCGGCCGAAAATAGTGCTCCCCATCAATCTAAGAAAACAACAGACAGGGGGAAGGTGGACCTGTTGAAGCTTTCAATCCCTGAAAGTGGTCTGGGCCAGGGTCCGCCAAAGCTGACGAAAGACCCTTCTAGGGGGTGCAGTCTCTCCCGTAGAGGAGAGACCAAGTCTCCTACCAAACTCCTCTAAAGTCATCGGAAAAGTCCGGTTAAACAACCGGAAGGACACTGAAGAACTAGTGGGGTCAGCATCGTGTGCCCCGGAGGAGAAGATAAAGGAGCTGAGAAACTCGAGGCTCAGCTCCAGAAAGGTGCGGCCGCTCATAGTGATGAGTCCGGCCATCCCCGTGCCTCGTAGCAAAGCACAAACCGACTCGTAAATGCCGAGTCTCACAAGTGCCAATTTCTCTAGAAATCGGGAAGGTACAAACACGCAGCCTAGCAGGTGATAAAACTTCTTACGATGGAAAGCGTTAACAAAATGTACCTTCGGATAGTCTGGGTGAGGGTCGAGGGAGGTGTCCCCTCGGACTGTGACCGTGCCAGAAGTAGAAGGAGCAGCAGCTGAAGTAGAAGGAGCGTCGGATGTGGAAGTAGCGGGAGCTGACGTAGAACGGTAATGCCCACGACCTCGGCCCCGGCCTCTGGAACTCAAAGCAGAAGCCCGTGCATTGACGGTGTGAGGAACCAGGGCTGCTCTAAAGGTAGCTGCAGCTGCAGGCGAGTCCACCACAGGTGTAAAAACAGCGGCTGGAGCAGGAGTAGTGGCTGTTGTGGCCACCACTAAAGAGAGACTAGCAGCAGTGCTAGCAATGGTGGTGGTCGTAGAGGAAGTGGCAGCCGAAACTGAGCTAGCAGCAGAGCTAGCTGGAGTGAAAACTGTACCTGCAGTTGAAACTAGGAACACTGGGGCTGCGGTACTGACTAAAGTGGAGGCGGTGGTAACAGTAGGGACCACCGTCTCACTCAAGGATGCGCTATAAATGGTGCTAGAAGAAGGTAGTGAGCTAGACTCCATCCTGTAAACATAGGGCAGGGGGTATGATAAGAAAACAACGGCTAACAGTGGCTAAAACAGGACAAAAAACCAGCAGAGTAACAGCATGTGAATCCCCAAACAGTCGAAAATTCGACTTCAGTCTTTAAAATTCCCAATATCCCTCAAAAAATTCGAATTACAGCATGTAAATGGCGATAAGGCGGGCATAACAGGTAATGACAACGGCAATTAAGCAACAATAAAGTTACTGGGCAAATTACAGCAACAAGAACCATAATGACAGTCGAAAATTTCGACTGTCCTGAACCCATATCGCAAAAATTGTGTAAAATTCGAAATAAACATGCAACAACAGCGAGGAATGGGGATTGATCATCAAGCAAGACAAGTAAGGGCGGGCAAAGATAATTAAAGTCGACAAATTCGACTAAACAAACAATTTCGAAACCCTAATTCCATTTTACCTTAGAAAAATGCAAAAGTAATGAAATCAAAATGCAATGAAGGTAGAGGAATCACTTACTTGATGAGAATAACCTACAAATTGCAATCAATCTTCAAAAAAAAAACAAGCAAAAATGGCGATTTCTTTGTTCGAAAACCGCGAACCCTAAACTCGCTTTAAAACCGTGTAAAGGAGCACGAATCAAGGAGAAAACAAAGTGCTTTGGAAGATTAATTAACAAGCAACAAATTGTAGGTGACGGATTTGGTGATTGGGCAAGAAAAATGAGGATAGGGGGGACTTTTGGATCGCAATTAGGGAAGAGGGAGACGAAAATTAGGTGAAGAATGAATTAGAAACAAAAATAAAGAGTTTAAAAGAAAACTCCCTGTGTTCTCTGCGAATTCACTCGATCGAGTGGTTTAAAACTACTCGATCGAGGACTTTGATGCTTCACCTACTCGATCGAGTAGAATTATACTCGGTCGAGAACTCCTCTTTTATGCTTTACTCGATCGACTGAAAAGAAGCATTCGATCGACCATTTTTCACTCGATCGAGTACAAAAAGTACTCGATCGAGCTCTTTTCTCGCGTAAGCTCTTTAATTTCGTCATTTCTTCCTTTGGAATGCATAAAAATTCCCCAAACCTGCATAAAAACACGTGCAAAAATATCCCAAAATACCTAATACGTAAAAGAACAGTCTATAGTCTTAAATCTACGCTAAAAACTATCTAAAAACTAATTGTCCTAATTAAAAGCAATAAAAGAAATTCAACGGAAAATTTAAAAATTATTTTTACAAGGTGTTACACGGGGCATTTCCCCGCTCAATTCCCAATGCAATTCAGTAGCCCCGTGGAGGGCTCCTGACTGGAGGACGTCATCTCAGCAACATTGATTGTCCTCTTCAACTTCCATGAGCTTGAATTTGAATCATTTAATTCTTTAGGAGGGGAATAGTTCACATCCACATAAGCACGAAATTTCCTCATCCTTTCTCCTTTATCACCGTCTTGAGCATCCTCATCTCCAATTTGATTGACAGTAATTGCACAACACCTTTTGACAGCTCCTTCATTGCTTTCATCTGGACCTGCAGCAAGGAAAATAGACGAACTTTCCTCCTTTTTGCTCTCAATCTGAGGCGGAGGGGTAACAATAGCAGCATAATACTCCATATTTTCATCTGGAGTGTCAATAATAGGGTCAATAGAAGAGAGGGCATTGCAAGGCTGAGCTTGCATAGGAGCCCTCCAGAGCTTAGACTGATGGAAAACCAACTCCTCATCCCCTACCTGAAAGGTCAAAGTCATCCCCCCGACGTCTATTACTGCACGGGCAGTAGACAAAAATGGTCTCCCTAAAATAATAGGGGTGTGTGCATCTTCGGGGATGTCTAAGACAACGAAATCAACAGGAATAAAGAACCTCCCGATCTGAACAGGTATGTCTTCTATTATACCTAGTGGCCGTGATATACTACGGTCGGCCATCTGGACAGTCATGTTGGTGCAACTCAGCTTTGTCAAACAAAGTCTCTTTGCCAGAGACAAGGGTAAGACACTCACGCTAGCGCCTATATCGCATAGCGCGTTATCAATCAAATGGGTACCAATATGACACGGAATTGAAAAACTACCCGGATCTGACTGTTTGGGAGGTAACTTATTTTGAAATAGGGCTAACCCCACCTCAGTCAAAGCTACTGTCTCATTATCACTAATATTCCTCTTACGCAATAAAATTTCTTTCATAAATTTAAGGTAAGAGGGTACCTTTGTCAACAACTCGGTGAACGGCACAGTGACTTCTAAGCTTCTCAGGAGTTCGACAAATTTGCCGAATTGTTGATTAGCTTTAGTATTCTGCAGCCGCCTCGGGAAGGGAACCGTGATGGGTATCTCGAGTCTCTTGTTTCTCTCTTCCAATGTATCACCCGGAGCAAGCTCTGTATCCTTTGGACGCTTCTTACCTCTCGAACGAGGTCTTTCTGGTGATTTCTCGCTTAATCGAGCACTAGCAGGCTCTCGAACAAGCTTCCCGAAATCTAAACTACTCGATCGACCAAATTCCCATTCGATCGAGTGGTTTCTTCAATAATATCAGTCGATCGAGTGGAAATCTCACTCGATCGAACAGCTTCACTTTCCTGTTCACTTGATCGAGTAGAAAAACCACTCGATCGAGCACTTTCATCACCAAATCTGCTAGATCGACCTCCAGAAACTAGTCGATCGAGCACTTTCTTAGCCGTCAGCTCATTTTCTTCGCCAGAACACTGTTCACCATCAGTTATAGCCTTCCTCGGGTCTGATTTCAACGCTTCCGGTCCCTCATATGAACGAGCGCTTCTCAGATTGATGAAATTTACCGTCTCATGTGGATTCTTCTCATTTTGAGTCGGTAATTGACCCTGCTTTCTTGAGGATTGATTCGTGGCTTATTGGGAAACTTGAGTTTCATGTGCCTTAATGGATACATCTTTCTGTTGATCACTCAACTGCCACTGCTTCATAAAAGACTGAAACATGGACTTTAGCTTACCAATTTCACTCACCCCACCGGAAGATGATGCACCGTGATTAGGAGGAGTAAAGGAAGGAGGCTTCTGAAAGCCTTGTTGATTCTTATGTGGAGGGACATACGGCTGCTGCTGGTGCGGAGGAGGAGGAGTAGGATTGAGCACATTTTGACTAGTCCACCTCAAATTGGGATGGACTGCCCCTTGATTGTTGTAATAGGAACCCCCTCCTTGCCTATATTGTTGAAAGGGAAGGACTTGTTCCTTCTCCACAAGACAGCCAATAGCAGTTTGGCCATCATTACTCCCACATATCTCATATGAAACGGTCTCTCCTCTAGTAAGAACATGGACCGTCTGAGGCTCCCCAGCAGCTTGTAACTCCAACTTGTCAAATCTAGCATTCATGGCTTCCAGCTGAGCCACAACCTGCTTATCGACTGCATGAACTGTTCTTATGCTATCCCTTGGGTTTCCATACTCAGCACTGTGATTCGCCACCTCTTCAATAAGGGCCCATCCCTTATCGTCATCGGTATTCTCCTGGAATCTTCCACTGGATGACGCATCAAGTATGGCTCTGTGGTCATCATCTGACCCGTTGTAGAACCGATTAGCTATAAACCATGGGTCAAAACCATGGTGAGGAATAGACCTCACCAGCTTCTTGAATCGGGACCACGCCTCATATAAAGTCTCATTGGGAGCCTGTCTGAAACTGGTAATCTTGGCCCTCAGCAGATTGGTGCACTGTGGAGGGAAATATCTCTTGTAAAAGGCAAGAGCAAGAGACTCCTAATCTGTGACACCTGCAGCTGTGCGGTCCAAGTCAGTCAGCCACTCCCTGGCTGAGTCAGTTAAAGAGAAAGGAAATAGAACCTCCTTAATCTTGTCTTGAGTTACCCCCTTAGTGGCGGGGATAGTAGAACAATAATCTGTAAAGACCTCCATGTGCTTCCTCGGGTCTTAACCTGCCACACCTCTATAAAGATTTCTATCCACCAGATTGATGTAAGAAGGACGGATGTCGAATGTATTCCCATCCTCAGTCTGGAGATTGAAACCCTTTGGAATCGAGGTTGCTTTAGGCACTGAATGACTAGAAAGTGTTGGCATCTTTCTTTGTAGAAATCGGACTGTCTTCTTCGAAAAGAGAGTGATGTAGCTACGCTCGAAAGTACTCAAGTCTTCCTTTCGTGATTTTCTCTGCAGACGGAGTATATGCTCAATAGTCTCTCTGTTGAATCACCAAAACTAACTCAAACCTGTCTGACCTGGGCATAAACAACACTGAAAGAAAATGAATAAGAACTGCCTCAAGGAATAAAAATTCCCTGAGACGGATAAAAGAAACGAAACAAAAACATATAGGGCAATTGCCTCCCCGGCAACTGCGCCAAAATTTAACACGTCTGTCGTGTGCCTGTGAAAAAAAACTAACTAAACTAACTATATAGCTAGGGAAGTCAGGTCGATCTCCTCAGGGAGGCAAGATATCTGTAGAAGTCCGTCTATTTGGTCAAAAATGGGGGGATTGTTTGAATTGTTTTCTAAAGTACGAAGTTTAAAGGAAGAGAAATAAAGGCAAGAGCAGTAAAGGCAAGAAATAAGTTTAAACTATCAGATAGAGAGGGACATGTCAGGAATTCGGTTCACTACGGTAGTCCAGTGACTCAGTTGTAAATAACTCAGACGAATTAATGTAAGACGGATGTGGAAAGGTCCTTTCGGTCCACTTTCTATCCTAAAATACCACTAACTTAACTTTCATTCTCGTCAGGGTAGTCTACTGTTCATAGCAGGCCTATTTAGTCCAATCTTTCGTTCTAGGATTAATTTTAGCCAGATTAAAGAGATGACTCAGAAGCGTGCACTCAGCTAAGTCGATAGATACAATTAAATTGCTATGGTGACAGAATCTCACAATTAATTCATCTATTTCATTTACTACATCGTCACATTCCTACCGCAAATCCCCTAATCCCAACATGAAAAGGGTTTAGCTACTCATATTTCTAATTAAACTATCAAAACTAACAGTAGATAAATTTCCAGCATTCAACATATTAAAACTATAATTAAATCGCATAATGAGTAAATTAGGGCAAAGGAAATAAATGAAGCAAACGAGAAATTAAAGTAACCAAACGATTAATATTATTAAGAGAAGAGAAAGGAATTACAATCATGCGAATCCGGCGCAAAGAACACAAAATCCGAACAAAGTAAATCCAAGAACAAGGTTACAGTGAAAGGGAAAAAGCAACGTAGTAAAGTTCTCTGTAAAACTGATTAAGATAAAAGCTAGATAGTCCTAATGACCTAGTAAAGCGTGCTTACATAGAAGAGTAAATAAGTTTTGCGAAATAAATCAACACACGGGCTGATTAAAGCCCATAATAGCAGAAACCACCCGATCGAGTGGAATAAAACCACTCGATCGAGCAAAACCTCAGCATAATCTACTCGATCGAGTAGATAGTTACTCGATCGAGTAACTCAACTTCTCAGCAACTTTGGATCGAGTAGAAAACTACTCGATCGACCAACAGGGGACGTAAAAACCACTCGATCGAGTGGTAAAACTGCTCGATCGAGTCCTTTGTCTTCAAATCAGCTCAAGTCCATGCCCGACTGCCTCGTAATCTGTGCCTTGACGCTTCCCAACGCAGTATCTCACTCTGGAAAATCCCGTCTCCTCTAAATGCATGCAAAAAGGACGAAAAAGAGTACGATTCCACTACTTTCGCGTTCATTTCTACAAAACAGGCAAAACGAACCAAAGTAGCCAATTCGGGGCAAAATACTATAAAAACACATAGAAATACGTGCTGAAATAGGCTAAAAAGACTATACAAAATGCAGTTATCACTAGGAGGAACGAATAAGGCAAGCTTCTACTACTTTAAGGTCCATTCCTGCAAAAGAGACAAAAAAAAAACCAAAGTAGCCAATTCGGGGCATTTTGTGATATAAAGCAATGAAAATGATATAGAAATGCGTGCAATAAGAGGCTAAAAAGACCATATAAATTGCACGTATCAAATCTCCCCAAATCGAACCTTTACTCGTCCTCGAGTAAACTAAATGCAAAATAATGGAACGGATAATAAAACTCAGAGCTAGCTATAACTTGTTCACTTAAACCGTTTAATGCTATCAAAACTAACAATTGTAGCTACAACAGTCAAGCGCAAATGAGTTGTATGATGTCTATAAATAAGCTGAACTGTCGACCTTGCAAGACCTTTAAAATCGGACTCTCATGGGTCACTCTTCTCTCATGAAGCAAAGGGTAAGTGTAAATGTGTAAGAGAAGAAGAGAAATCAGTCACTCACCTAAACTAAGACCCCCATAAACATGCATGCAACAAAAATGATAGACGAATCTAATCACCATACATACATTTCAACCAAACAATGTCTGTCATAGCTGAGGGCTTGCAAAAGGTATAGGAAAGTGAGGCTAAGTGTAAGAAAAGGAAAAACAGTTATGGATAAAGTGGAGGTAAAGCGTCAAGCTAGCACCTAAACAATACCATATAAGAACATCCAATTCTCAGTCGATTAGAAAATTAAGCACATACGCCCTTACTGATGCAAGACTCACTAACCAAGAACAACAACTCCTTAAATGATATAAATAAAACATAGGAGTAAGACCGTCACAAACTTCCCTTTTTTACACGGTCTACTCTTTTTCTTTTTTTCTTTTCCATGCTTTTCTCATTTTCTTGCCCACATCTTGTTGTTTTTTTTTTCTTTCATTTCATTTTTTCACAACCTTTTCAACAAATCCCTCTTTCTTTTCTTTTCTACCAACTCCATATGAATTAGAACGAACCAACTCGCATAAAAGGAAACTATACCACAAAAACACACTAAACTAGCATGACAGGCAGGCTTAATTTGGGTGTAGTTAATGGGTCAAAAGTCTAAGTTTGGCTAATGTGGAGCTAAATGGGTGAAATTAGAAGAAAGGGAAAAATTTCAAGCACCTCCTTGCATCTGACACCGACCACAAACCCGAATGTATGCAAGCAAAAAGCAATCGAAATTCATGAAAATGCAAAATGATGAATATGTTATGCAAGGAGTAGACTACTCTCAATTCCTACATGAACTGGTCATAAATGACACCAGTTATACAACTCCAATAACTAAGAAATTTTAAAGTAGTTTGCCGATTTTTCAGGTCGAGTTTATATGATCAGCTGTATTTTTAACATTAACTCGTGAACTATGCGCATGACAAAGCTAATAAACGCCAATTAGATGCAAGGCTCAAATGAATTGACAAGTTACAGTACAATATCATCACAGAAATCTACCGTTTAGACTTAACCTATATGCAAATGAAACGTGATATTTTTTGAATTTTTCTAATTTTTTTGTGATTTTTCATTTTTTTGAAATTAAAAACAAATGCAAGCGAGAAAATAAACGTGAATAAAAAAAATAAATGCAAATGCAGGTTCAAAGGATGCAATACCCTCCCCAAACCCAAATGGACAACGCCCTCGTTGTCCTCCAGCATACACCAGTAGTAAATATACGGGGAATGGGATAAAACAGCCAATAAATGAATGAAAGAATAAATAAAAAAGGAGATGAAAAATTAAGGAAAGCAGAAATACTTACAAAATAAGCGAACTTCCCCAAACCAGCCAGAAAACTGGGGAAGTGAGTAGACCAGCAGCTACTCCTCAACCTCCTCCTCCTCACCAACCACCGTGTAGTCAGGATCTCGCTCCTACTCCCGTCTCCTACCCTCCTCAGCCCAAACTCTCTCCTCATGCTCAGCTGTGTCTGCCTCGCTCTCTGGCTGTGGGTACCCCTCCGCCGGGTACCGGTAGAAAGAAGGGCGTGGCCAGTCATCTGGAACGGGACGTCCTCTCCTTATGTGGTACTCGTTTAGAGGGAAAAAGGCAAGTGCCTGGTCCTGCTCCATACGAGCCACTCTCCTGCACATATTAAGCAATAAACCATCACGACGCCCTTGCTCAATGACCTCGGGCGCCTGAAAGGGTGGAGGAGGAACAAAGTTAACCGGAAAAACCGGTTGTATAATAGAAGGTGTAGGGGTTGGGGTCGGTGTAGACGTGGGCGTCGGCCCAGCCTGAGTTGGTGTGAACCCCTCTCCACTCTCAGGTCGCTTCCGCTTCTTAGAAGCGCAAGAAGTGGAAGGAGCAAGTGTAAGGTGGTATGAAGGTAAAGGTGGAGACAACCTACCCGACACAGTGGTCAAAGGTGAAAGACGGAATAGGTCGGGAAACGGTAAGGTAATGGACTCAGAACCACAGATCTTCCAAGTCCGCTGATCCTTAGCTAACCAAAACATCTCCAGCATGGTTCTTATATCTAAGTCTGTATCCCTATCAATATGTGTCAAGCCTCGGGGAAAGTCACTGAAGAGAGTACGGGCGAGGTAGGAGGCTATGCCTCCGCAGGAAATCGTGCCCGTCGTCTTCTGCCCGACAGCATTAAAATGCTAAGCTGTCAAGTAAGCAATATTAAAAATGAAGGGGCCAGCGCTATAAATGTTCAGATATCCCCCTAAAATAGACAACTCAACATTGTCAATGTTGTTAGGATCCTTACGGCCAAAGATCGTCCCTCTAAGGAGACAGACAAAGTAACGGGCCGGGGGAAGATGAACGTGAGTCAACTTCCGCTGGTCATAGGGAGTATGTGCTAAAGTAGGCCAAAGCAACCGCAGGACCTTCCGAGGAGCGTCCAGATGGTCGTGAGAAGACAAACCTAACCGCCTCCCAAACTCACCTAAGGTCCAAGTGGTGGTCTGGTTAAACGGTCTAAAGGAGATACAAGAGCTCTCTGGGTCAGTAGCATATGCACCAGCTGAGAAAGTGAAAGAGCTGAAAAACTCAAGGGTCAGCTGCTCGTAGTAGGTCAGTGCACTCATTATAGTCAACCCAGTCATCCCCGTCCCGTTTAACAGTTCAGCAATAGGCTCGTAAATCCCCAATTTCTCAAGTGAAGTCCGACACAAAAACTTAGTGGAAGTGATGTCACAACGCATTAAATTTTTAAAGCGTTTACGATTAAGCGAGTTCACGAAACGTAGCTGAGGGAACTCGGGAAGCGAGTCCAAGGAGTCGTCTATCACGAACCTGGTTGTAGTGCGTCCTGCAGCAGTAGTAGGAGCACCTCGTCCTCGTCCCCGTCCTCGTCCAGCAGCACCCAAAGCAGAAGCGGCCAGTCCAGGAGCACGGCTTGTGACTGGTCGAGGTACCAACACTGACGAGAAAGTAGCTGTGACAGCAGGTGACGACGCAGAAGGGGACGACACCGTAGAAGGGATAGACGCTGCAGTGACAACAGCGGCAGTAATAGTAGTAGAAGAAACAAAACTAGTGACGGTGGCAGCAGCAAGGACCACCGTCTCAGAAACAGACAGACTAGCAGTCAAACTAGAAGAGGGAAAAGTACTAATATCCATCCTATTAAGCAAGTAAATCCTTTTATCAGTCAATTAAACAAAGATAACACGTTTTTTCCCAATTTAAGCAAATTTTCGAAACCCAAAGCTCTAATTAAGGTCGAAAAATCATCAAATTAAACAATAAAAATCAAAGGGGAGGACTTACTTGATGATTACCCACAACTAGAAGCAAAAGAATTGACAAAAAACGCAACAAAATAATCGGATTGAGACCCGACTTGAGAATGTTGGGGCTGGTGTCCTTAACAGTTAGTGCAAGGACTTATAAATCTCTAAAAGGATCAAAGGGTATACTTTTGTATCATAATCAGTTGGTCCACGTTTATCAATAACGGTTGGCTTGCTAGATAAGTTTGACGTTATTGTCATACAGATGGCGGTGATCAACTGGTCCCTAAAAGTCACACCTATAGGATACGTTTGAGAGATGTGACGGTATGAAAATACAGTCATGTAGATGCCAATTTTGACTAACCAGTTAGTCTGAGTTATTTGACTGATAATTAGTCAAAATGTGATATTGAGATATTTTATTTAATACGGATTAAATAATAATAGCTAAGGCGGATTAAGCAGTTAATTCGTAAATTAAATATAAGCGATTTATATTTGATTAATGTATATTGGATAAATTAATTATACGATATTGTCTTTGTCGGACACGTATTAATAATTCAACTAACCCGTATTATTAGTTGATGCCTTAATTTCCGATAACCGATGACAGTTTATAATGAAACCGCGTCATATACACTTAGCGAATTACGAACCGGACCACGAGTTAAAGTTAAGAGGAAGTGGAAGCCCACTTCCCCTTGATCCACTCGGTTTGGCCGAGATTAGGAGATCAAAAGAGAGCCTCTTCTCTTGCTTAACCTAATCATTCATTTGGAGAAAATAATTAGGGTTTTGAGAAAAGTGCCTCTCGAAATTCGGATCTCTCATCCAACGAAAACTCACAAATCAATCCTCTCAATATTGCAAGGCAATTAGAGGATTCATTCTAGCACAAGGGCATTTCTCGGACAATCTTGGGTGCAACAATTAGGAGGAGATCTACTTTGATCTCTCATTGCCGAATTGCACTAGGACCGGAGGTTATTGCTTAATCTTTATCGTTTCCTTGTTATTTTCGTTTTATGACTATAAATTGCATATGAAATTTGCGTTATAATCCTATAATTAAAGGGTATTATACGGATATTACCCCACAGAGAAAACCCTAGAACCCTAATTAAACTGCAAATAGCACGAATTTGAAGGGAAAAATAGACGGCTTTTATCGAAATTAATTCAATAAATGCAATGTGGGTGATTGATTTGATAAAGGGGAAGAAAAAATGGAGGTTTGGGGGATTTATGGAGGGTTTGTCGCATAAACAAAGGAAGAGGGGAAGTTAGAATGAAAATAGAAAAGGAAGAAAGAAACTCCATGCGTGTTATAAGCAACATTCACTCCATCGAGTGATTTGAAACCACTCGATCAAGGATTTCCTCCTTCAATGTGCTCGATCGAGTAAAGCAGCTTTCAATCGAGAACCTCCCCTTTTGGACCTTTCGATCGAGGACAGCAAACCTTTCGATCGAATACATTTCCTAGGCATTTCTCTCGATCGAGTACAAAAAGTGCTCGATCGAGTTGTTTTCTTTTGGCACGCATCCCAATGCAGCTTATCTTCCCCAGACCTACATAAAAACAGAGAAAAATTGCATCCCGCAAATACCAAATTCACACAAATACGCAGTCTATATTCGGTCTTATGCTAAAACTAACTACGCTATTGTCAAAAAGTCTAAATGCAATTAAAAGTGTCTAACGGAAATTCAAATTACAAAGTTTTACAACGGGGCATTCCCCGCTTATCTTCCAAAACACTGTAACAGCCCAAAAGAGGGCTTCTGACTGGAGGAGGTCCCTTCAGCATCGCGGGCCGTCCGGGCCGTCCTCTTGGATCGCCATGAGCTTGAACTTGAACTGATTGAAGAAGAATAGTTTGCATCCACATACGCCTTCAGTATCTTCTTCCGTTTGGCATTCTCATTGGCAGTGTCATTTGCAGCATTTCCATCACTTAACTTGCCTTTCACAGTACTTTGACCGACGAAATCTACAATATCCACCCTGTTTGTCCTTGCATTAAAGGAAACAACAGAATTGTCCTCCTTTTTGCTCTCAGTCTGAGGCGGAGGTGTCAATATAGCAGCACAAAATTCAATATCATCAACTGGAGAATCTATGTGTGCGTCTATAGAGGGTAAGGCATTACAAGGTTGAACTTGCATAGGGGCCTTACGAGCTTTGGACTGATAAAAAGTCAGCTCCTCATCACCTACCTGAAAAGTAAGGGTCTTCCCCCCGACATCGATTATCGCGCGAGCAGTAAATAAGAAGGGTCGTCCTAATATGATATGAGTGTAAGAATCTTCGGGTATGTCTAAGACCACAAAATCAACGGGAATAAAGAATCTCCTGATCTTTATAGGTATGTCCTCTAAGACACCTAGTGACCGTGATATAGTACGGCCGGCCATCTGAACGGTCATGTTGGTACAGTGAAATTTGGTCAAACCAAGTCTCTTAGCGAGAGACAATGGTAAGACACTTACGCTAGCTCCTAAGTCACATAGGCATTATCAATTAAGTGGGTCCCTATATGGCATGGAATCGAAAAGCTACCCGCGTCATATTGTTAGGGCGGTGTCTTATTCTGAACTAAGGCGCACCCTATTTCAGTCAAGGCTATCGTTTCATGATCACTAATATGTCTCTTACGCGTTAATATTTCTTTCATGAATTTCATATAAGAGGTGTAGCACCCCTCATTTTCGGTTAATTAAAAACATATAATTATATACAATACTGAGCCAAAATAGAGAGGTATTATAATCAATATACAAAGTCTCTTATTACAAATCCTTTTAAATATAAAATAATACAAAATGTAAACAAACTTTTACAAAACTTTAAATAAAATCTTCACTTGAAATAAAATCCTTTTGAACTGCAGCGGAAGTAACCTGGAAATAAAATCAGAAAACAGAAAGGAACTACCCCCATGACGAGTAGCCCAGAAGGGAGAAAATGCGTCAGCCGGAAAGCTGAGTAACAGATTATTACCTCAATATAAGCAGCATAGATTTGGTCATGGCGTGGAAACATACACACGTAAAAATAAAAATAAACACAGAGTATAATAAAAACACTCCCCAGTCACTAACTAGTAACTCAAACCATCTGAGTTCTAATTCCATAATATATTGAACTCTATTGTTCCAATAACCAAGTCTCAACTCATTACTCCGTCTTACCTATTACTCTGTCTCATACTATAATACTCCAAGTAACCAAGTATCGTATTCTCATCGTCGACCCTAAGCCAAGGACAAGGAGTGAGTTAACTGGCGGATAAGACCGTGAAAAAATATATCCATCTCAATGTCAATTCCAATCTCATAACATAACTCAATAACTAGGGTCACTCTGGACCTTAAACACAATATGGCACAACGGGTCTCATAACTCAATACTAGTAGTCAATCTCAATTTCAATATCAATATCGTCAGAGGTCTAATAATAAACCGTCCTCAATACTTAGCGTAAAACTCTAAGCTACTCACCTGCATGCCAAGGTCAAAGGAATAGACAACTTGAACAAAATACAAAACCTATATCTCGACATGTAAACGCCAAATCCATTCGATATTCTCAACACCAATTACGTACCAATTCAATGCACACTATTCTTTTTTTAAAATTAATGAACACCATGCTCAATATATACATGGCTACACCCAAAAGAATTCTAATAAACCAAACTAACATACCGCTCTTACGTACTATTAACCAAATTCCTTTTTATTGCAAATGAAATGAACAACCCTCATTCTTAATAATCTACCTCCATAACCATTATACACCCAATCTTTCAACCCGTAAGAAAATTAATAGCGAATAATATAATTATAATAATAATCATAATCCATGATCCATGATCAAAGTCAATTTAAACATATAAGATAACAAATAAATAACATATAAACACATAAATCCTCGAACAATAGTAGTGATAATAGGATCAACCCTCATCTTTATAACTTTCGTTGAGTTCAACCCAAATTTCGAATAAATGTGTCCATGATCCAAATTTACATCAACTTGGGCATCGGTAAAGCCGAAAACAACCCTCATCTTTATAAATTTGGTGGGTAGACATTTATCACCCACTTCCCCTACGTAACAAGGTTTGTACCCCGGTAAAGCCAAGTTCACTCCCTCACGAAATAGGTTTTCATGGTTTCTACTTTTTGGGTAAGTCTAAGTCTCAATTGTTTATTTTTAGCGAGAGGTCATGTCAATTTATTATCTATCACGTTTTAAGTGAACTAAAGCGGTGAACTACGATAATTGTAATTGACACGGTCGATAAACTCGATTAAAATGCATGTTTTAGTTATGGCAATTTAGCGATGCATGCAACATATAAATAAAATGCAAAGCATAAAAAATAAAATCCTAGTATGGCCTTCCTAGAATAGAAAATCTAATAAACTATTACAAATTCGGAAACCAACTCCTTTGGTCCCTTGAACTTCGGTCTTGACACGCATTTCAAGGTAACAAATTTCTTTAATGGATCACCTTCTCGAGTGGCACCGTCTTCAAGGAACTCCGGAATAAATAAATTACATAACAAATTACATAATTTCCTATTATACATTTGTAATTAAAATAAAATAAATCTATTAAATTACAAAACGGTGATAGGAGATCACAATAAATTACAACCGACTCGATATTCCCATACATTTCGGGTAATATCAACTAAAACTAAGGCCATACTAAGTAAAATTACATAATTCAAAATTACATAAAAATAAAATTATGACAATCATAAATAAAATGCAGCATTATAATATGTATGAACATGCCCAATTTTTATGCTAAATCCCCTTTAAGGAGCCAATATCGTATATTAATCGGTTTTTACGGATTTGCATGATTTAACCTTTTATAATCACAATAATTACATAAATTCATATTTGTGTCCAAGTTAATTACCCTAAACAACTTAGGACTCAAAATTAGTCTCCACTAATATATTGACAATAATTAACTTATATTTCTTAAAATTGTTCATAAATGGACTCAAAATTACAATATTATGTCATAAACTTCAAATAAATCATAAAAATTTCAAATAATTTCAAAATTTGAAATTTAAACTCATGAACATTCTGGAAAAAATACCATGACACTCATAATGTTCAAAAACATAGGTTAAAAATTTCGAAATTTATCGAGAACAACAATGTTGCGGTTTATCGGATTTATCAATTATTTCCATAAATATATGAGAAAAATTATTTTTATTAACTTTTCATTTTTAGATCTAAAATATAAGATTAAAATGCAACATGTGACGATTTTATTTAGTCATGAAGTATGTTTTAGCAATTTTTACTAATTAAAGTCACTATTTATGTGATTTTTCATCAAAAATTCATTAATCATGCGTAAAGACTTCATTCTAGCCAATTATTTTACAAACATCTTGTAAAATTTCATGTGACAACATACTAAATTTTTATGACCAGATTCGAAATATAACTCATATCAACCTATTTTACCATTTAAATACGATTTTAACTTGAAAAATCCATATTTCGAGCATAACAACTCATTTTATTATGAAACTTTTCAGGTCATCAGTAGATAATATATGTGAAAACATATCTAAAAACCACTGGAGAAATCGAAGTTTAGCTATTTTTAGTCCAAAAATGACATTTTAATCATAAAAATCACATTTTTAATGCCATTATTAATAAAAATGAACAATAAAATCCATAAATAAACCAAAATATCCTAAGAACATTTTAGGACCATAAAAACATGCATAATAAATTTCATTATATATCATAATAAACACAAATTTATAAGTTTTATTTGTGAATCGTATAACTCGGAAAAACAATAACCGATTTGCATGCAAACAACCTAAGGCTCATGATACCGCTTGTTATAAATTATTAATCTCATATTTCGACATATTCATATATGTGACAATTAATTTAGTCATAAAATTAAATTTAGATCTTATGCATGCAAACATGAATAAGAATAAAGAAGAAATCGTTTTCCTTACTTTGAGTTTTCGGATATATGGGCACAAATGAGTTCTCCTACTCATTTGTTCTTGAGCTTTCCTTTTAAATGAAAGAACAGGGATTCAAAGGTAGAATCCCTCCCAAAGATATATACCCAAGATAACCTCTTAATGACTAATATTATTTGAACTAGAAGAATATTAATCTTACTAAAATTGACCCCAAAATTATTTTGGTCTCTTGCTTTTTCGGTCAAGAGAGGAGGAAAGAAGGAATAATTTTTTCTCTCTAAAATTTCATTAAGTTTTAGATGTTATGAATGAATGAATAACCACACACATTTGTTGTAGTGTATATTAAGAAAAATATAGAGCAAAAACCCTTGGCCTTGCTCTAGGAAAACCGGGTATTGAGGGGGGGGAGTGGTAATGGCTAATGCATGATCAAGATGCTCTTCACAAAAGCAACTAGGTGTGTATGGCTAGAATGTGTAGTAATCATTTTGTTTCCACTTAAATAATTAACACAAATTAAACAATACACTCCCTCCATTTTATTTTCGGCACTTATATATAATGGGAAGTCCATTTTATATTTTGTCATTTGTTAATTGTCACATGTCATAAGTTCCATGACATTATGGGTAAAAAATGTATTTTTAACAATTAAAAATCAACATATTAATAAAATATGTCACTTATAAAATTAACCTAGTAATTCATAATTACTTGTACCAAAAAGTGTTTCCGAATTATAAACTACAACTTTCTGTATTTATAATAATTTATTCATTCCGTTTTAAATGTTTCCGTAAACAATAATTTCATCCAAGTAATAAAACAATTCGATTACTTAGACCGTATCTTATCTAATCAAATTACAATGAGACACGTAAATATTACTTCCAAAATCGTCCGTCAATTTTATGTAATTTAATTAACCCGTATCGTCATACGATCAATTAAATAATCAATTAAGAGTGTTACCCTTTAGGTATGACCTAAGGGGATCAACTGATCACCACCGTCGTACGACAGTAATGTCAAACTCTAGTCAGCCAATTATTACCGATATGTGTGGACCAGTTGACTTTAAAATATTACTTCCCACATGTATTCTTAAAATGAGACTTAAACATGTGATCATCATGATCGACAGTTGTGATCGCATTATTGTCGGAGGACACATATTCCAACATTTACCTCCACTTATCCAAATTGTTTTTGCCCCTTTTGACCCAATTACTTCAACTCACATTATATGTAAGTCCTCGGCGTGTGTCTTGGTCCTGATTGGTTGGAATGTATATGTACGGTCAGTAGAAATCGGTTTCATGTTCGTTTGCATTCATGTTCTTATAGGTCGAAGTTAGGTGAGCGGCTTTATTTTCTTTCTTTCTCACAAAATTATACTCACCGTGTGCTTAATCTATGTGATGAGCGACCCGTGAGAGTCCGATATATATGAGTTTTGTAAGGTCGACGGTTCAGTAGTTTCAAACATTGATTTAACTCGTTTGCACTTAACCCACTTCTACTTTGTTAATTTGTTGCACTAAAATTGTTTAGCTGGATAATTTGTAGCTGGTAAGCTGGTCCCGTTCTACTAGTTGTTTTTAGTTGCATTTATAGTTTGTTTGGGGACAAGCAAATGTTTTGTTTTGGGAGATTTGATATGTGCATTTTATATAAGGTTTTTACCTTTTATTTACACGCATTTCTGTGTTATTTATGTAGCATCCAGCTACAAATGTCCCCCGAATAGTCTACTTTGGTTTGTCTTGTATTTTTTGCAGGTATGAACCGGAAAGGAGCATAATCAGGCTTGAACCTGTCCCGTTTGCATGCATTTTGAAGATAGAAGTATCGGAGCTCGTAATCTGTCACCTAGGGATGCGTGAAGTTGCTTTGGAAGGTGTTTTGAGTTCATTCGTGCTAATACAGAACTAGCTAACCCGATCGACTATAGTTAACTGCCAATACCGGTCGATCGAGTACTCTTTGATGCTGAGAACCCTTGATCGAGTACTACCTTTGCTCGACCGAGAAGGGTGTTTGCTGAGTTCCTCGATCGAGTACTTGCTTTGCTCGATCGAGATGTTTAATGATACGTGCATTTTACATAGTCTTTTTGAGCCTTTAATGCATGTATTTCTATGAGATTCTCGTAGTTTTATATTGCGAAATGCCCCGAATAGTCTACTTTGGTTTGTTTTGTCTTATTGGTAGGAACGGACCCGAAAGTAGGGGAATCACGCCTATTGTTGCCCCTTAGCCTGCATTTATGGATATGGAAGAATGGGAGCGGAATTACTACTGCCTCGAGAAGCGTGAAGTCATCTCGGAAGCTAACCAACGAAGGAAGGAGCCGTTTCAGTGGTAATCCATTCGATCGAGATCTGTTGTTGGTCAAGTTGTTCGATCGAGTAAATATGGGAGGTGAACGATGCTCGATCGAGACCCTGCTGTTCTCGATCGAGAGGTGCATATTTGAGGTTCCTCGATCGAGTAGACCAAGTCCTCGATCAAGAGGTTTTGCCAAGGAAGTGTTCGATCGAGGAGTTTCAAGCTGCTCAATCGAGAGGATTTCTATCTGAACGCGAGATTTTATTTCGCGTGAACTTATTTATCTTATTAAGTACATAGAGGATGAGACCAAATGCTCAGTTGATAACCCCTTCTTGGACGACAATCTAGAACCCCTATATGACGATTTTACAGACAATGAGTCACCTAAGGAAGACTTGACAGACCCTTTAGATTACCCCTTTTGTGATGAGTCTTGGGATAAGGAGAGTGACGATGCGCGATTCGAAGATCTTCGGGTTAAATGGGACTCATGTGACGATTTGCTGACTCTTTCTTTTGATACTTCCCCTTTAGTTGTTGCATTTGATTCTAATTTTGAGTCTAGTGAGGTTCATTTTATTACGCCTGCGTAGAATGCATATTTTGATGTTTCTGATGTTAAAGATGATATTGATGAATTCTCTGCACAAGGGCCCCCTACTACGGACCCTTTAGATGCTTTGATATCTCTTGAGACATATGCAGGTGGATCTCCCATTTGGAAAGCTAAGTTGGATGCCCTAGAGGCTGAAATATATGGGATAGAGCCTATCAACAAGGGGAACGAGAAGGTATATGAGTCAATGAATACTCCTAGCCCGGTAGAGGTAATATATTCTTTTGCCACCGATTCTGTCATTAGGAGTGGTAGACCTCCTGACCAAGAGGTAATTGTTGACTAACTTCATAAGGATTACTGGTGTGGTGAGTGATCAATCATCTCGTATGACTTCTACTTTGTGCTTTGATACTCCATACTCTTTTGGTTGGGCGAACAATTTGATGTGGTTCTGCTATAATTGTCATCAAAAATTTGATATGCTGAGACGGTCTCTAACATTAATTTTCTATGCTCGTATTGTATTTTGGTGCTACTTATGCTTTTGGGTAGCACATGCGCAGATTTATGATCAATTGCTAAGAGATTTGAGTTGCTTTGATTGTGACCAACTGGAGCAATTGAGATGAAGACAAAAAGAGGTCGAGCGGGACCTATCTGAAACCTGCGCTGACCGGGAGGCAACCCATATTTTTAATACTCGTTGTAATTGGATTTTTGAAACATTTTAGTCGGTAGCGTGTGTTTTAGACTTTAGTAGTTAGTTTTACGAACGATAGACTGGAATGTTTGAACTAGTTTTGTTAGTTTTATGGGTTGTTTGTCGCATTTTTGCATATGTTTCAAATGACGCCTAGAAGATTAGGACTAAAGAGCTCGATCGAGTACCCTATTCTCTCGATCGAGTACTTTCCTCACTCGATCGAGTACTGTTGCTCTCGATCGAGCACCCTGCATATCTGACCTCTCGATCGAGTGGTCTTGTCTCTCGATCGAATGCTTCTGATGCCCCCATTTTACTCGATCGAGTGCTCTACTCCTTCGATCGAGTTCTTTTGCTTTAACTCGCGTGCTGCAATGTTATGGGGCTATTTGCGACCTCCCATGTTGCTGGCTGGTTTCGGGAGGTCCCTACTTCATGATTATCTTGTAAGTTTTCTGAGCTTAATTCTTCTTTTCAGTTTGCATTCCCTTTCCCTAATTTTGAGTACAATGAGGGTATTGTATGGTTCGGTTTGGGGAGGGTATATGCATCCATATCTGTGTCTGCATTTTGTTTTTATTACATTTCAGTTAGCACGTTTAAATTTTGCATGGATTGTTTATTTTGATTTCAAAAATTCATTTAACCTTTGTTTTTCTCGATCGATTATTTTGTTTTTACTCGATCGAGAGGTTTTGATGTTAGAATATTTTCTACGCACTCTTTAAGATTTACCTTTCGAATATTTTAGTTTTATCTTAGAATAAATAAGAGGACGGCAGAGAGAAAGAGCTCTCTCGCTCTCTCTCTGGCACTTTACTCTTTAGACCTAAAAAAAAACTCTAGCTTTTGGGTATTCATTGTATTGGGTATTTTTCTCCATCCTTAATTTCATTTTATTAATTATTGCTTTTTATTCTTGTTCCTATCATCTCTTTGCTCTATTGCTTTAATTCTTGTTCCTATCATTGCATTTGATAGTAATTAGCTACTTGAGTCGACGCATTTAGCTAGTTGATTTGATACACCTTGACCTAGATCGGAAGATTGGAAGAGGTGAGACTCGCAGTGAACATTAGCACATTCTAATGAGGGTGGAAGCTAAGTTAGTAATGATTTAGGACAAATACCGGACCGGAAGGACCTTTTCACTACCCTGCAGATTGAGTTTATGGCGACCTTTGATCCTAGATTGGATCCCTAGAAAACCATGGTGAACCGATTGTCCTAGCTGCTTCTCTCATTCTGGTAATCTCTTTAGAATTTGATGAGCGTGTCGTTGTACGCCCTCAAACACATTTATACCCAACTATTTGCATAGCAAGAAAGTCGGGGTTGATCCACGGGACGTGGGTACTCAAATTGTTCAATGTAATTGTAGTTGCACTTAGGGTTGTCACAATTTATTTGGTTTAAAGATTCTAAACTAATGAAAGAAATAAAGTAAATAAAGATGTAAACAAATAATAAAGGGATACTAGGATGTCTTGGGATGTCATGGGATCATAGGAGAATAATGGTAAGAGAGCATACATGAGTTATATAGATGGAAGCAATTTATTATTGTTGGATTTAAGTTAGTTCATGTCATATAGTTCATAAGAAGATTTGGGTCCCGGAGCCGAGTCATTTGTGACCTTACAACACCAACAAGTCGACTTAATTCTTCCTATTAGACTACATGCATGATAAACCAATTCCTAGGGAAACTTACATCTCGGAGCCGAGTCGGTTAAGACTTTACAACACCTTCAAGTCGACTTGGGTTTTCCCTATTCAACTCTATGTAAGGTTTAACAAGGCTTGACTTCATTTATATCTTACAAGCCTTGTTGAATAGATAAGAGATGGGCAAAAAATGCAAGGTTTCAAAGTCTAGCATTTCATCAAACATGATATGTGCATAAGTTGTAGAAAAATAAGCAAGCATTCATGTGAACTCATTAAGCATAAATATAGCCCATGATTAACACCCCTAATCTCCCACTAATCCTAGTTAAGTAACTACTCACTTATTATCATGGAAGACATGTTATCAATGGTGTCAATCATCACAACAAGTATAAATATGATAAAAGAGTGAAGAAATAAGCAATAAAGAGTAAAGTGTAAAGGAATTATACCAAACTTAAGACGAACAATTGGAAAGGAAAGAATAACAGAAGAAAACTTGATTGATTGATGAAGAGTTGTCAATTCTCCAATGATAACCCAATAATTTTCAATTATCCAATAATAAACTTGAACAATAATTAAGGAAAGATTAATGTGGAATGATTAAGATTAATCTATTCTAATCTACTCCTAATCTAATCTAAGAAAGCTTGATTTAATCTAAGGAAACTTTGCCTCCACTAAGAGGGCTTAATCCCTTGACTATTACAAATGGAGTATATATAGTGGTACATCATTAGGTTAAGCAAGGGTATATTTGTAAATAACATTCTTAAGTGTTGAATAGAGCTTTGCAAGTCTCGGGGGACATCCGCGGTTCATGTAGCAATTCCTAAGAAGATCCGTGCAGATTGGCTTGAAGCACGACTTGTCTTGTGAGGGGATCCGCTCGGAGTGGGCATCGGGACTCTCGAATTCTCTGCTGAGACGCGCGGATCCTGGGTAAGGACGCTCGGATCTTAGGCTGAGATGTTCGTCCAGAGCTTAGGACGCACGGATCCTGGGGCATTGTTCCATTTCCTTGCTTTTAAGCCTACTGCCCTTCTATATACTCTTTATTTCTACATCTTTGGTCATCATTCTTGCCTCCTCTTCATACTTAGTCCATCCAAAATCAACAAAAACCTTCCGAATATGCGCGAGAGACGGGAATTCCGCCTCATGATCTTCTTTCCTACAAGACATATACAATGCAAAAGGAAAGCAAAATAGGAAGGAATTGACGGATAAAATGGTCATGAAATGATATATTAGTATGCAAAATGGGTTCAATTAGGGGACTAAATGTGCGCAATTAGGAGTCACATCAGAACTTTTACTTGTTTCTTGTTGTTCCTTTTCTTTATATCTCCGTAGTTTAGAATTAAATAATCAACCCCCAAGAAACGGTTACCTAGGCAGACTTACTTAGCATACAGAATTCCCATCTCCATGTGGATACAATACCCGACTGCCTCTACTAAGTTTTATAGAGACCGGTTGGTTTTATTTTTGATAGGGTTGCGACAACCATGTCATATTCAATAAACTGGCTTGCTAGTGACTGTCGGACGTGGAATATTTACACTTCCACTTACGTGATTCTACCTTCACCTTCTCTACCCTGTCTTTCACCTTTGCCTACTATGACGGGTAGAGTATCACCGCCTCCACCTTCTTACCTCCTTGACTTCTCTCCTCCTGCTTCTAAGAAGCGGAAGACTACTTCCCCTGCTGTTAGGTAAGATGCCTTCTTGTAAGGCAAGTTGGGGCTTGCCAAAATGGCGATACATCCAATCATTAAGCACACAAAACAAGTAATGGATGCATCTACAAAAGAATAGCCACTTTCCTCATCTAAGTGGCAGAAATCATCTAAGAGGGAAGCAATCTAAGGGTACACACTCCATTATACATATCATTTCTTCAAGCTACTAAGTCTAAAAGGATACCAACAAATCGCCTCCGAGTTGTGTCAAACTAGGGTACTTTTATAATCAATCGCTAAATGCTTTTGTCAAGAGCCAAGTCCCTTATGGTGTTAGAAACACTGTAGGATCGCGGAATTCCCCCTCTTGCCTAGACAAGACACTACTACAAATCCAGACAACTACAACGCCCCTTTAACAACGATTATTCACGAAAATCACAATAGACGTTGTAGAATGTATGGCGCGAATTTTACTAAACTTAATTACAACGGGTATGGTTATAAAAACCGTTGTTATTAGTTTTAACAACGGGTCATACATGCACAACCGTTGTTAATAATTTGGCGCAAAATTGGCGCAAAGTTAGTGAAAAGTAATCACAACGGTTACTTTTGTAACCCGTTGTTAAAACATATTTGACAACGGGTGTTTTTTACAACCGTCGTTAAAACATATTTGACAACGGTTGTTGTTTAATAACCGTTGTCAATACCTTCCCATACTATAAACCACACAAACACAAGTCTGCTGCAGCCACAAAACACAACCCTTATTAATACACAAACACAAACACAGCAGACAAACACAAACACAAAACACACACTTTCTCATCGTCTCTTTCTCTCTTTCTCATCGTCGCTTTATCTTCTCGCCACACACTTTGTTGATTTCATCGTCTCTTACATTCTGTATTTATCGGGTAAATCTCGCCAATCACTTTATTAGTTTCATCGTCATTATTTTCTTTTTCTAATTATTTCTTTTGAATGTATGTGCTTTTATCGACCATTATGTTATTTGTTTAAGTATTGTTCGCATAATTAGTTAGTAAAACAATGAAGAAGCAAGATGAAGAAGCAAGATAAACATAATATATATATATATATATATATATATATATATATATATATATATTTATAAATACATAAATTAAAAAAAAAAAATTACATTAATGAAAATGCAATTCTTATATTTTCATAGAGGATCTTATTCTCCTCTATCATATCGTTCCTCTCCTCCTTGGCTATTTGGAGGTTCCGTTCGTGATTGCTATATCGTGATATAGCCGCAATCATTGTCTTTGCTCCGTCAAGCCATCTTCTTTGGCGTCCTTGAAGACGGATCGAGCATCCGCAAGGTAGCTCTTGAAACTTTCCTCAATATGGAGCAACCGGCGGATGAAGAAGTCATTGTTGTTCTCGATCATAGTAAGAGTCTTAAGGATGAAATCATTCATTTTGTTGGAGTTTGGAGTTTGTTTTGAAAGATTAACTAGGGTTATTTATTTGGAGTTTGTTTTAGCAGTTAGGGTTTGGAGATGTATATATTGAGATAATGGAAATGTTAGTTGAGATAATGCAATGTATTTATACTAAGCAATGTGTGGGTTGAGTTGTTTTCTAATTAATATATATGTTAGGAAGTTGTGCCATGCATAATCATCATCATATCTCTCAATGCTGTTTCAAATCTTATTACTAACCCTTCTGATTCCATATTGTCCGTTCATATGCACAGTGATGTCAGTAATAATGCATGCATCGGAATTATAACGGGCCGTAATTATGCATGCATCTAGTAATATTTAATTTAATTTTTTTTATTTTTTAAGAACAAACAACGGTTATGTATAAAAAACCCGTTGTCTTTAGTTATAACAACGGTTTTGTATATTACAACCCGTTGTTATAACTTTCCCCCCAAAATTGAGTCACACTTTCCACAACGGGTTTTTATACTTAAAACCGTTGTTAATATTTTTAACAACGGTTTCCTTAAGAAAACCAACCGTTGTTAAAACCTTTTACAACGGACGCTTTAACAACGTCCGCTTTTTTATATAACAATGTTTTTTGACCGTTGTTATAGCTTGTATTTGTAGTAGTGAGAAGAAGGGTCGTCCCCTCTCCACCATGCAACAAAGTAGGATCATCAAAGGATAGAAAGGGTTCAATATGCTTTGAGTTTCACAATGGTAGTTTGATTTTGATTTGTTTTTCCCCCCAATTTCTTGTGGTATTTGACTTTTGAGAACATTTCTTTTGCCACTTTTGATGTTTTGGCAATTTTGATACTTGGCAATTTCTTTTGCATTTTTGAACATTTTTAAAGTAACCAAATTTTGTAGTAAGGGTACTTTTATTAAAGCATAGGAGTCTATTTTTGTACTCCTCTTTTCTTTGATGCAATTTGTGCAAACTTTTTGATTTTGATTTTGGTACTTGAATTCAATTTGGAGATTTTTGTGCCCATTCCCTTTTTGTTTGACAAAATATGATGATAGAAGTGAAAGAATGGTTACATGGCTTGAAATGTCACCTTGGAATAAACGATGCCCAAGGATTTATCACACCACAAGGTACTCTTGGCTAGGCCTTAGTCCAGGGGTCAAAAGATACTAGTATGACACATCCTAGAGTGTCTTGAGGGTATTCTAACAAACAAAGTCTCAATGAGAAAATTTATCTACAAGGGCCTTATATACACTTGTCAAGCTTCCCAAATAGGCATTTTCACAAAATTTTCTAACCATGCAACTACATGCCATGATGCAACTAACATATATACAATCCTAATGCATAGCTTGTATCAACTATTATGCCACATAAACTAAATGCAACTCCTAACAACACATAGATACACAAACTGTAACAACAAAATACACCACATCCTCCTTGACATGTAAGACCATCCTCCTCAAATGGATAATGAAAAGAAATGGAAGGGAAATAGGGATTAGAGCGATCATACCAAGCGGTCTTCATTTTCCTTTCTAATGCCTCAAATGTAGTGTTGTATCTATGTGAGAAGAGAACAAAAACACAAGTATATACAATTCTACACTACTAAATTAAAGAACATGTTTTTGGTTTTTCAAATTTTCAGGTTTTATGGATTTTGTTTTAATGAAATTGAAGAACATTTTTTTGGGATTTTTAGAAAATTTTCAATTTTTATGTATTTTTGGAATATAAATTCCCATCCCCCACTTTATTTTAGACATTGTCCTCAATGTACATGTAGGAGTAGGAATGAAAAATAAATACATGTTTTTGGATTTTCGATTTTATGGAAATGAAGTACAAATGCAATGATATGATATGAATGAATGCATGCTCTAACTAAATGCAATTATTTATAACATATATAACAAATGAATGCATTATACACTATACTAGATGATGCATGATAAATGCTTAAGTCACCTATGATCAAACCTCCCCAAACCGATTTAAGCACTATTTCTAGTGTAGGAGAAATGAGGTTGGGTCATTAGTGACTATGTATGAATTCTAGTCTATATGCAACTAACTACATGAATCATGTGAGATATATATTACAATGCAAACTTAATCTAATCATATGAGATATATTACAATGTAACTATACATGAGAGATAGGGAAAGAGTATCATACAAATGGAGGTGGTGTGGTCAAGCACCTCTAGCCATCCTATTCATCGTCATCATCATCATCGCGGTATCCACGTCCGCCTGATCCTCCTTGGTCATATCCTCCTCCTTGGTCAAAGGATCCCCCACTTTGGTATCCAAAGTTCCCTTCTTGATTGCCATAGTTAGGGAAAAAGAGATTTGGTCGAGCCCAAGACGGATGAGGGCCTCTAGGGTTGATGTACCCTTGTTGAGCCATGTTGTAGTAGGAGGGGTATTGGGCCAAGTAGTTGTCAACCCTCCCATTGTACACTCCAAGATCAACATTTTGCATGAGCTGCATCAAATCGGTCATGGATGGAGCTCTCGGATCTTGAGGAGTGAATGGTACATGTGGTGTTGGATAGGGTATAATGGGTACATAAGATGTTGTTGCGGCACCCCATTCTGGCAACTCGCGAGGTCGATGAGGTGCTTCTTCTCTTGGTGGTGGGTTGTCATGGATCTCAATGGGGAGGAGGTAGCTTGGCCTTGGAGAATACCGGCTAAAGCGGGGCTAGGTGGGTGGTATGTTCCATCCCCTTAGAATGAGTGATGAGCAACCCTTGGTGAACCATTCTACACTTTCGGCATCATTGTAAGTACACCAACGGTGGTGGTTAAAGATATCATCCTCATCTATCAAAGTGCTCCCCTTGAGCTTTTTATAGCTTCCATCAAATTTGAACCCGAGGCAAAGTTCATTGGCCAAAATTGTAATTAGGCCTCCCATCATAAAGGTTTTCATATTAGTATTCCCTTGTGCAAAGTCATTGAACCGTGTAAGCATCTCAAGGGGTGTGTTGAAATTGTAGGGCCTTGTCCCTTGCACATTCAAATATGACTCTAGAAAAGTCAAGTCGAGAAGGGTGCACCTATCTTGCTCTTGTCTTCCATTGATAGTCCCGACAATAAACCGTTCGGTAATCCTAATTACCGGATGTTGGATTGCAAAGGTATAACATTGCTTTTAGGAATGAAGTCCTCTCCCAGAAATAGCCACCCAAAGGTGGTTAACACTAAAGTCGGCCGACTTATCGGTGTCATCCCTTGGTACCTCAAGACCAAAAATACTTGCAAATTGGTCTAGAGTTAACCTATGATCTATATTGCAAAGACGGAACATCAAACCAACATTTCTTTGCCGACTGGTGACCACCCGGAGACTACACAAAAACTCTAGCGTGAGACTCAAGTATGTGTCCTCATGGGCATAGAACATTTTCTCTAGATCCATACCATTGAAAAACACCTCCGTTTGGTTCCCTATGCCAAGTACTTCTAATGCATCAAGATCGATGAATTGAGTGGGTTCATGGTCCTTACCTAGCAATTGCTCAAATCGTCGGCGGTGGTCATCGTTGGTGAAGATTACCTCCGGTAAATACTCAAGTTATGTAACCCCTTGTATCATTACATTCCCTTGGCCCCTTGACTCTCATGGGGTGGATGAAGTAGAACCCTTGCGCGGGTGGATGAAGTAGCACCCTTGCGTCGCTTGGGTGCAAAATCGGAGGTTTTCTTGTTTTTGCTCCTTAGATTTATCATCCTTGCTTGATGTGGTTTGGGATTTGTGATGGGGTTTTGCTTGATTTTTGCGATGGGGATTGTTTGTGGATGATGAGATGTGGTTTTGATTTGATAAGATAAGGAAATAGGGTTGGTTGGGGGGGGGGGGGCGTTTATAACGAAGAAGGGGATCTGGGACGAGCGGGTCAGGGTCGGGCGGATCTGCAGTGACCCAGCCATATATCCATTGCAATCTGTGCGTTTTGCTATCGATCCGAGCGTCCTGCTGAGGAGACGCGCGGATTGTCTTACAGCTTGACTTCTTGTTTTGCATTCAGGTCGGGACGAGCGTCTTGGCTTCAGGATGAGCGGATTTTTGTCTGCATGCGCGTCCTCTTGAAAATCTGCTCAGATTCTCTTCCAGGGTAAAATATTGCTCAATGCACTGTCCAGGACGAGAGTCCTGGTGTCGGTTCGAGTGGATCATCATTGAGACGAGCGTCATGGTGCCAATCCGAGCGGGTTACTGTCGGGACATGCGTCCTAAGCTGCTTCTCGTCAACCCTTCATTTGTTTCATTTGAATTATTTCCCTTGCACCCTTTTGTGATTCCTTCTTATCAATTTCTGAGAATATGCTCAAAGAATGGTTAAGTAACCCTCCCTCACAACTCTCATGTAGGAGAATTCAAGTAATCTAATAGTATATTAAATATTATACAGGGCAAAATTGTGGAAAGGAATATATTACAAATGGTGGTTTGAGATAGGAGTCCACCAAACTTGTTCGAATTGTCGAAATTTTTTTTCCATAGAGCTCAAGGCTCTTAGTAGAAGGTCAAAGGCTTGTGAACAAGCCTCAATCAAGCAGGAGTACGGTTTGTTCCAATTCAATATGAAGCTTGGCTAAGGTAGCTTGTCATTTATTCTCTTTTTCACCTTGCCCTTGGCACTTGAGCTTTTGCAATGTCTCAAACTAATAAGCCCGTGATGCTTGTCAACACAAGGTATGAAGTATGGCTCATATTCATCCGGAGACTTCCACCCACCACCTTCTGCTTGAAATTTAGTAATGATGATAGCATTTGGATTTATCAATCCTTCAAAAGTAGAAGGAGAATTCTCATAACATTGATGACCGAAAACCTTAGGAGTTGAGATTGTGGGTGCCAAATTTCCACATGTAAGCTCATTCATAACTTTACTCTTGAGCTTCTCCACCAAGTACCTGTTATATGATGATTTTACCTCTTGGATGAGGTTTACCATATCATCTTCAATAATCAAAGGTTCCATGGTGGGTGCGTAAAGGTCTTCATAGTCAATAGGAAAGAGAAATTCATATTCTTTATAGAAGCATATCTCAAACTTCTCAAGGATGGGTTCCTCAAGTTAGGCAATATCATAACTCCTTTCCTCTTCTTCATTCCATAAGTTATTGCAAGACACATATTCCGCATAAGCCTCTTCCATAGGCGTGTTATCATCGCTATCTTCATACGAATCATATATAGGGACTCCACACCTCTTCATTAACTCTTTCTCCAACACCTTAATGTCCACATCAAATGACACACCCTCATACTCACAAAGGCTAAGAGTATTTGGCTTACTTAACCTCATATCTTCCTCATCAAATACCACACTTTCATACTCACAAGAGCTCAAAGAGATTGGCTCTTCCCACTTCACATCTTCTTCACTAAAGGTAATTACCTCAAATTCACATTCATGGTCAATGATCAAGGATTGGTGGTGGGTGGTTGGTTGGGTGGTTTCTTGGGTTGCCTCCATTTGGGCAAGTCGAATTGCTAACTCCTCACCATAGGTAACAATGCTTTGGAGAACATTGTTCCTATTTTGGCTCTCTTCTAGCATTTGTGTGAAGAAATTTTGTTGGTCTCCCATCAATTGGAGAACCACATTTTGAATGTCAATGTTTGGCTCATCTTCTTGTTGTGTGTGTGAAAGTGGTCATATTGTTGCATTTGGCATTGGTTGTAATATGAGTCTTGGATGGGTGGTTGTTGTGGGTGTTGGATTTGGTGATTTAGGTGGGGAAAGTTGGGGTAGTAGTTAGGAGTTTCATTGTATGAGTAATAAGGTAGGTTTGTGTTGACTTGCTCCTCAAACTCCACATACCCATTGTAGTCATACTCAAAAGATCCACCACATGCTCCATATACCAAGTCTTGGGTCATCATCATAGCCAAGATAAAGATACAACTAAAAACATGAAAACTACACTAAAACGGTAAAAACGAAAGTTCCTCAAGGTTAAAACATAAGAAACGAAATTCCCAAGGAACCAAGGCTCCTCAAGAAGAAGCACAACTAAAACTAGACAAAAGAACGATTCAAATACACACTACCGTCCCCGGCAACGGTGCCATTTTGATGAGCGTGTCATTGTACGCCCGCAAACACATGTATACCCAACTATTAGCATAGCAAGCAAGTCGAGGTCGATACACGGGACGGGGGTACTCAAATTGTTCAATCTAATTGTAGTTATACTTAGGGTTGTCACAATTGATTTGGTTTGAAGATTCTAAACTAATGAAAGTAATAAAGTAAATAAAGATGTAAACAAATAATAAAGGAATACTAGGATGTCATGGGATCATAGGGGAATCATGGTAAGATAGCATAAATGAGTTATATAGATGCAAGCAATTTATTATTGTTGGATTTAAGTTAGTTCATGTCATATAGTTCATAAGAAGATTTGGGTCCCGGAGCCGAGTCATTTGTGACTTTACAATACCTACAAGTCGACTTAATTCTTCCTATTAGACTACATGCATGATAAACCAATTCCTAGGAAAACTTACATCTCGGAGCCGAGTCGGTTAAGACTTTACAACACCTATAAGTCGACTTGGGTTTTCCCTATTCAACTCTATGCAATGTCTAATAAGGCTTGAGTTGGTTTATAACTTACAAGCCTTGTTGAATAGATAAGAGATGGGCAAAAAATGCAAGGTTTCATAGTCTAGCATTTCATCAAACATGATATGTGCATAAGTTGAAGAACAATAAGCAAGCATTCATATGAACTCATTAAGCATAAATCTATCCCATGATTAACTCCCCTAATCCTCCACTAATCCTAGTTAAGTAACTACTCACTTATTATCATGGAAGACATGTCATCAATGGTGTCAATCATCACAACAAGTATAAACACGATAAAAGAGTGAAGAAATAAGCAATAAAGAGTAAAGAGTAAAGGAATTATACCAAACTTAAGATGAACAATTGGAAAGGAAAGAATAATAGAAGAAAACCTGATTGGTTGATGAAGAGTTGTCAATTCTCCAATGATAACCCAATAATCTTCAATTACCCAATAATAAACTTGAACAATAATTAAGGAAAGATTATTGTAGAGTGCTTGAGATTAATCTATTCTAATCTAATCTAAGAATGCTTGATTTAATCTAAGGAAACTTTGCCTCCAGTAAGAGGGCTTAATCCCTTTATTATTACCAATGGAGTATATATAGTGGTACATCATTAGTTTAAGCAAGGGTTGATTAGTAAATAACATTCTTGAGTGTTGAATAGAGCTTTGCAAGTCTCGATGGACATGCGCGGATCATGTAGCAACTCCTAAGAAGATCCGTGCAGATTGGCTTGAAGCACGGCTTGTCCTGTGAGGGGATCCACTCGAACTGGGCATCGGGACGCTCAGATTCTCTGCTAAGATGCGCAAATCATGGGTAAGGACGCTCGGATCTTGGGCTGAGATATTCGTCCAGAGCTTGGGACGCATGGATCCTGGGGCATTGTTCCATTTCCTTGCTTTTAAGCCTACGACCCTTCTATACTCTTTGTTTCTTCATCCTTGGTCATCATTCTTGCCTCCTCTTCATACTTAGTCCATCCAAGATCATCAACAAGCTTTCGAATATGCGCGAGAGATGGGAATTCCGCCTCATTATCTTCTTTCATACAAGACATATACAATGCAATAGGAAAGCAAACTAGGAAGGAATTGACGGATAAAATGGTCATGAAATGCAATATTAGTATGCAAAATGGGTTAAATTAGGGGACTAAATGTTCGCAATTAAGAGTCACATCAGAACTTTTACTTGTTTCTTGTTGTTCCTTTTCTCTATATCTCCGTAGTTTAGAATCAAACAATCAACCCATAAGAAACGGTTACCTAGGCAGACTTACTTAGGGGGTGTTTGGTTGGGTTATTTGGAATGGATTGGAATGGATTTCATCCATTCAAGTGTTTGGTTGGACACTTTTGGAATGGAGTTTGATACCCAAGGGGTTCTAAATCCATTCCAAACCATTGGAATCCCATACCCAAGTCTCATCCCAGGATTCTAACTCCATCCCACCCTATCCAAACCCTAAAGCTATTGAAAACAGAAGAAAAAAAAAGAAGAAAAAAAATGGTACATGCTCTTCCGAGCAATTCTCCATAGATATCCCTTGAAACTCCATTGTCAGATTGTCAAGTATGCAAATTAGCTTTCAATTTTTCTTTTTTTTTGTTTAATTTGATTAACGCATATGAAGATTGTTTTTTTTTTTTAATAATTTCTTCTTAAAATGAAAAGATGAGTATACATAATTTGTTCTTTAAACAACTTTATACGTAATTAGACATGAATTACTCTTTGATTGGATGTGTATACTTCTGCCAATTTTTGTGGGTAATAATATCACAATTTTTCTACATATCATTGGATGTGTATGCTTAATTGAAATTCAGAAGGGAAGTATGTGACAGTGGTAGGATTTAAACTGTTTCTGAAATAATTCTCGAGGGGTTCAACCTAGAACCAACTTTTCTACGTATCATTTGCATATACATTGAGTGCTTAAAATTAATTTGTATGCTCTACCATCATTGAGTGTCGAAGTGTGTGATATCAGTTCTCTTGTGAAGGAATGCTTAGTCAGCTTTGGTCGTTTTTATCGGGTGTTCCTATCCATTGGCTCCATGTCCTCATCAATCTTGTAAAACAAGTATGTAGTTTGATAGACATAAGAGACTATTCTGTGAATTATGGTATGTAGTTTGATAGTCCACCTTGAATTGCACAAAGTGACAGTTGAATAAGGGCGGTGTTCATGGAACACACAAGATATGAACTTTGAATATTGAATACCTTAACTTATATGCGTGGGACGGCTGAAAGACCAATTTTGTTCCATATCCCTCGAGGTTGACTCTAAAAATTTTCATTTAGTTACGTGTGAGACTAGCTGGTAATTATAATTCATGGTTACATAATCATTGTTCGATTTTTTTCATTTGTCTTATAGTTACATAATTCATGGTTTCAGAAATGCCCCCCTCTCAATTAACCTTATTAAGGAGAAGGAAGAAGAAGCAGATTGAGTTGTTATTGACTATTTTGGTTGTGATTAATATAGTCATTATTCTATATCTAGTGTTGTGTATGATGGGCATGACTATTCATAGAATTGAGCATCCTCGATATAGTAAAGATGAAAAAAGGCGTCTTAGACAAAGACACTTGCATGCACTAATTAAGTATAGTGATATAATTTGTAAGAGCGAACTTCGTGTGAATCGAAAGACATTTTACGTGCTTTGTGAGATGGTTAGAGATATTGGAGACTTGAAGGAAACTCGAAATATGTCACTAGAAGAAATTGTCGCCATGTTTTTATATACATTGGCACATCATTTTAAAAATAGGACGATAGGAAATCATTTCTTCAGAAGTGGAGAAAGTGTGAGTAGAAACTTCCATCGTCGTCTCCTTGATGTACTAAAATTACATAGCCACTTACTTAAAAAGCGAAAGCCTATAATGGAAGAATGTGAAGATGGTAGATGGAAATATTTTCAGGTATTATAATTGTAATACCCGCCCTTTTAGGGACCCTTTGACCAGCATTGACTGACCTTGGGAGCGGGAATAGTTCTTAGAATTGCGTGCCAAAGCCATCTTGGGTTACGAGTTATGGGTGGTACTCGATAGAGTAGAGGCTACTCGATCGAGTAGCGTGGTTAGTCGATCGAGTAGGGGGTCACTCGATCGAGTACGTGTGGTACTCGATCGAGTATCGGGTTTTCAGCGAGGATTTTTAATCGCGTTTTGTTAAATCCGCAAATCATTTCCGCCTCATTCCTTCTATCCTTTAGTCGCCCCTTTCCCTTTGCTTCACCATAAAACCTCCATGGAGCCTTTTGAAGGTCCTTGTACCTTAGGAGAGCATAGCTTGAGTCGGGTAGCGGTCTTTTGCCGGGTTTCTCCTCATAGGTATGTCGCCATCATCATCTGTATCCTTGTCTTTGCAGTTAGGGTTTGCTTGGTAGTAATAGATGATTGTGTTGTGGTTATAGGCTTTGCTTGGTTGCTGGATATGTCATATGTAGGCATGGATTGGTTGCAGTTGCTTAAAGGTAGGTTCGCCTACTCAGTTTCTGTAGATGGTCTAGTGCGTCGGTTGTTGTGGTGTTTGTGTATTATCGTAATTGTATTGTGAAGGTTCTTGATTGATTGCTGTTGATGGTTGTGATTGTTTGTCTCTAGTTCTCGAGATGCGTTCTCGGCTAAGTGGAGTCACTTACGGGAGTGGCTTCACGCCCTAGTTTCGCCCTTCGTGGAACCCGCCACAGAAGGGGATGTGCACATTAATGGGACAGGATTATTGCTCGGCATGATGAGTGGGGATTGGGTGGGTACGGCTGCGGTCCCCCACTGGCAGGGCTGGTCCAGTGGACAGTCGGTGACGGAGATTGATCGGTGCGGGTGTGCTTGTGTGTGACTGATTGTGTTGTGTTGTATTGTTAGGTGTTGTTGGCATTGTTGTATCTTATCTCAGTACTGACCTTGTGTGGTTGTCTTGTTGTTTTATGTGTCTGTCGTGATCCCTTATGGTGAGCAGTCTGTCTTAGCAGGTGTTGATATCATTGATAGGTGAGTCCGGCAGGATGAGTCTTCACGAGATTTGATAGTTATAGCAAGTAGTTTTTGGGTTGTATCGTTTATTTCATCAGTTTGTTTTAAATCACTTGTAATATAACATAATAGTTCTTTTATCGACATTTGATTATTAATGTCCTCGGGCAACCGAGATGGTAATGCCCTTATATGCTAAGGAAGGCCTAGTTAAGGCTCCTTTGGATATGGGGGTGTTACAAAGTTGTATCAGAGCGACGATTTTGGAACCTGTAATAAATGAACTTAATGAACTTGGCTAGTCTAATAAAATGAACCTGGTGTATGTATAATGGGAGCCCCAGCTGATGCTAGATTTTGGGTGAGTAGGCGCCCTCATTTCAAAATCTTGGCCCCATAATACTTAAGCCAGTCACAGGGTATGGGAATGTGGAGTCCATGTGTATATATGTGATGTATATGTTAGTTATGTCGGAATTATTTGAGGTTGAGTCTTTGCTAACGTAGAGATGGGTTAGTTGCATTTGGAGGGTGCTTAGTGAAGTATTGGCATGATTAGTGGGCTTATACGATGATTATGAGAAACGTGGCAAGGGTATAGATGATAGAGTGGTAAAAATGTGGAAGTGTATACTATGGTATGAATAGTAATCGTGTTGGTATTTGCTTCAGAATTGTTAATAACAGTATAGTTATAGATTAGTTGAGTTATAATATGAAACATATCATATAGTAATGCGTATATGCCTTGTTTATTGGTTGAAATTTTTCCGCTGCGTGACAAACAATTTATGTAAGATGATTTGCTTATGATTGGATTTGGAATATGATAGATTAATTTGTTATGTAGAGTATACATTATATTTTTATGACATGTGAAAGAACGAATTAATGTTAATTATAAGTTTCATGTTGATGTGAACACGAGTTGGTAGTAATGCGGTAAGATAAGTTTAAGTAAGGTATGATAACGTGATTATGCTTATGAATGACTCGGTAGCAGGTAAACCGAGTTGGGTAATTTGTTGTAGCATAGTATGGCATAAGCCTTAATTGTTGAGACGATATGGTAAGCTTGAGCAATAATGGTAATGCATGAGTAAGTGTGATGACTAGTGGCGAATTCCGAACTCAGTTTGGAATCGACATGCGGTATTGTTTTTGCAGGAATCTTCGATTTATCTCGTATTTCTGACCGAGTACTTAACTATACTTGACCGAGTGCGAGTGCGTACTAGACCGAGTAGACCTCACTCGATCTAGTTAGGAAGCTATGACGTCGGGATGTGGAAAAATTTCTGCAGATACTCGACGAAATAGCTCCTAATAGATCGAGTAGGGTGGTACTCGATCGAGTACCATAGACACTCGATCGAGTAGGCTACAGTACAGAACCACTTACGGGTTTCTTAAAACCCCTATTCTTCCTTATTCCTCTCATTCCTCCTTCTTATTTAGAACCCTAATCCTATATTCCTCTCAAAAGCTTCCTCATCTCTTGTGGTTGTGGTCACTAGTTTGGGTTAATTACTTGTTAGTTTTGTTCTTTTACTTGCCTATTTAATCAAGGTATGATCTTTCCTCTATTTACATGCTTTTATTGCTTTAAATTTGTTGGAATGAAGGTGTAATCTGAAATTTTCGATTCATGTGGATAGATTATTGCTTTTAATTGTTGTAATATGATTCACATGCCTTCTTTTCTTGATTCTTGGTGATTAATTGCTGTAAAATAGATTAGAAATCACGAAATTTGGGGGCCGAAATTTCTAGGGTTACGAAATCAAAACTTTATTTTGGTTGTTTTACATTGATTAGATGATGGAATTGAGTGCTATACATTATATATATATCATGTTGAAGGATGAGTTTTGATGATTTTCACCTTAAAAGCTGCCGTAAAACTCCGTCTTAAATGTGCCCCAAATTGAAATTCGTCTTCTATATTTGAAATTTGGTGATGAATATGAATGTTTAGGTAAGGGATAAACTTCAATATGATAGTGGTAATGTTAATTGATGGGGAATATGTCAAAATTGTTACAGCTGTAGAGACCGTCTGACAAGCCTAATTGAATTGTTTTGTGTCTAATAATGAAGGTTGATGATGATATGTTCTAAATTACGTTTCTATAAGCATGTATACGTATCTCACATGTTATTAAAGCATATGTATAGAATAGCGGTTGAATCATGCCAGGATGTTAGAATGGGTTGAGTAAACCATGTATATCGTGCTAAACTTTTCACAACTATCGGTTATGAGTTGCTATAAACTGAATTTGCATTTCAAAATTGGGAACTTGTTGGTGAATTTGTGTACCCGGCTGAGTATGTAAAGTCCAATTACATGAAGTATATGCTTTACATGTTTATGCAAGTTGTTTAAGTTATATGCTGAAACAGATGCCGAGACCGAACGTAGGGACCCGTCAGAGTAAACGGGGAAGGGTTACACAGCCTGAAATTGGGGAGGGGAGTGGACCCGTGGTACCCGCGGTACCCGCGGTACCGGAATACCCTTCGGTAGTGTTTGTAGATTTCAAACAAAGGGAGCGTTTTGTAGCTTTGCAAAAACGCAAAATGAGGCCAACAAGGTGTGTGGATACCACACTTCTGACTGATTTGGGAATAGAGACGGATGTCCGTCACATATTTGAGACTTTGGGCTTTACGGGTTTGTATCGGCTGAGGAAACACTCCTACCCTTTTCTTACCTTGGAGTTTATGAGCTCCTTTAGCTATGACCCAGCTGCACAGACCGTTTTCGGTTGATGAATACCAGTTTCTTGCTTACTATGGACCTTTTTGCTTCTCACCTTGGGTTGGACAAGCCTCCCAAGGATTCTATCACTGATATTCCTGCTGAGTGCGGTGTCTGCCGCCTAATGCCTTATCTGACCGGAAAACCAGCTCCCACCTCAAGGAACATGCTGATTAATGATGTTCAACATGTCACATTGAGGATCTTTCTTCGTTCTCTCTCGAACCTCCTTTATGATAGAACGGATATCAGTAAACTGAACAACCATGAGGTGTTGCTTCTGATGTCTTACTTGAACCCGAAGCGGGCCAGGAAGGTGGTCTTCAATGCTCCTGCCATCGTCTGCGCTAGCCTTGCTTTGATGGCTACTACCTCTTCCCGGTATTTGAGCTGCGGCGCTATCGCCACTCGGTTAGCTGAAAAGATAACCTCCTTTAAGGCTTCTTCGGAGTACGTGCCTCTGGCTACACCGGTGCCCACGATGGACCGTGACTACTATCTCGACCTGATATGGTTGAGAACTTTGGCTTATGGTAGCCTAGCCTGGAGAGTGTGGGGGATGAGTTGGATGGGGATCCCGGCTCCTGAGCACCTTCCACCGACCGAGCCGTTAGAGTCGGTGGTGACAGCTGTTGACTCCGACGAGGAGGAGGAGGAGGATGATGACGTGCCCCGTCAGTTGCAGACCTATCTCATTGATGACACGATCCTCGAGGTGATGCCCGAGCCGAGGAAGGGGGAGAACGCGGCGGTAGCGGAGGTGAGGCCCAGGTTGGGGAGAGGACCCCGACGAGTGAGAGAGAGGACCGCTGAGGCTAGACCACGACCGGTAGCACCACCACATCAGCACCCTTTTCCATGCTACCTTGACACCTCGGAGACGCGATCGAGCTACTTAGCAGAGAGAGTGTCATCTACCTTGACACTCTGGAACATGCACGAGATGGCGTACACTCATGGGATTGGGATAAAGGGACCGCATCCGGTTTGGTGGAGTGGAGTTGGGGACTATAGTGGGGTTTTTCACTCCTACAGGGTGGATCAGTCAGCTTGGGGGACGCCGCAGTCCTTTGCTTATGGTGGCTTGACCCCATGGTACATAGGTCCTGGAGCTAGAGCGGGGGTTGATGCGGGGATTGGGTCATCTGGAGCGGGCACATCAGGAGGTGATGGTGGTGGTGATGAGGTGATGGAGGAGGAGGAGCAGCAGCAGCAGGAGTGATACTCCTATTTCTTGATTCTTGGTTATGGTCGTTGGTGTTGGATGTTAGTAGTTTTTAGTAGTTAGAACTTTTATTTTCGGATTTGTATGCTTGGCCATAAGGCCGGATTTTCTAGTTGACTTTGTGGCAGGATTTTGTGAGTCGGGAGGTTATTCATACTCAAGTTATGTGACGAGTATGTATATGTCCATGTGGTTTATGACAGGTTTCCCAAGGCATTTGACCTGTAGGTACTCGACAGAGTACCCCATACTCGGTCGAGTAGCTGCAGGTATGACAGAATTGATGCATTCTAATCTCAGGGCTACTCGATCGAGTAGCCAAGACACTCGATTGAGTAGCAGGGCACTCGATCGAGTACCGTTAGATACTCGATCGAGTAACACTGTTACAGGAACTTTTCAAAAATTAAAATTGTTTAATGGTTATATAATTGTATGTTTGATGTTTAGCATGGTTAGTGATGCTTAGTAACACCTTTGAACCGTTAATGTCACATGTTAGAAGTCGCGTTTGGGTTTTATATGCATATTTGTAACAAGTAGTGAAGTGGCGATTGTTTCTTGTTGCTTTAATATTACATCCGCCATATTTACTAGCTATTCATCGGAGATACATATTCTCATACACTTGTACACATGATATTAACATGCTTTCTCGACAGCGACTAGTTGTTCGGGTGGGTTGTGTATGTTTTCTAATTTAATGAGTATATAATTAGTGAGTAATGTCCGTAATAAATAATATGGTTTTAATTTATGACATGATACAAGTAATAAGTAACGTGTGTGATAACTTGGAGGTGAACTTCGGGGACGAAGTTCCTTTTTAGAGGGGAAGAGTAATGTCGCAAAATAAAAAGGCTGATTTTGAAATTATGTTGTTGTTCGTTTAAAATGTTTTGTTGTTTATTATACAAAATTTTCTATTGCTTCGGTCACATTGCTTGTATGAAGTTTGTAATCGGTTACTTTAGTTCGTTGAGTAATTCATGCGTTGAATTGAAAGTTGAATGTGTGTTTTAAAGGACGGTCATAAAGAGACAGTTGTGGTGCCATGTGTTGTAATGAAATCGCGTGTTGAGTCACATGGTTGTATAGTCGTGCAACATGAAGTCGATATGAGATATGTTTCGTGTTGATAGTTGTTACCAATGAGTGGGGTAATTTTATATACGATGAGTGATCGTTGTGTTGGTTCGTGTTGCAAGGTCGGTGTTTTAGACGATGGTTTGTAAGAGCCGATATACATATACATATACATGTACATATACTTAGTACGTTAGATAATGATGATGATGACATGGGGGATGGCGTTTCAAGAGAGTAGGTGACTTGTGTCGAAAGAGTGGTGAGATCGTTATTCCCGTGTCTTGTGTGTTGAGGTAGGTGAGTTGAACTTCGGGGACGACGTTCTTTTTAAGGGGGGAAGACTGTAATACCCGCCCTTTTAGGGACCCTTTCACCAGCATTGACTGACCTTGGGAGCGGGAATAGTTCTTAGAAGTGCGTGCCAAAGCCATCTTGGGTTACGAGTTATGGGTGGTACTCGATAGAGTAGAGGCTACTCGATCGAGTAGCGTGGTTACTCGATCGAGTAGGGGGTCACTCGATCGAGTATGTGTGGTACTCGATCGAGTATCGGGTTTTCAGCGAGGGTTTTTATTCGCGTTTTGTTAAATCCGCAAATCATTTCCGCCTCATTCCTTCTATCCTTTAGTCGCCCCTTTCCCTTCCCTTCACTATAAAACCTCCATGGAAGCCTTTTAAAGGTCCTTGTGCCTTAGGAGAGCATAGCTTGAGTCGGCTAGCGGTCTTTTGCCGGGTTTCTCCTCATAGGTATGTCGTCATCATCATCTGTATCCTTGTCTTTGCAGTTCGGGTTTGCTTGGTAGTAATAGATGATTGTGTTGTGGTTATAGGCTTTGCTTGGTTGCTGGATATGTCATATGTTGGCATGGATTGGTTGCAGTTGCTTAAAGGTAGGTTCGCCTACTCAATTTCTGTAGATGGTCTAGTGCGTCGGTTGTTGTGGTTGTGTATTATCGTAATTGTATTGTGAAGGTTGTTGATTGATTGCTGTTGATGGTTGTGATTGTTTGTCTCTGGTTCTCAAGATGCGTTCTCGGCTGAGTGGAGTCACTTGCGGGAGTGGCTTCACGCCCTAGTTTCGCCCTTCGTGGAACCCGCCACGGAAGGGGATGTGCACATTAATGGGACAGCGTTATCGCTCGGTATGATGAGCGGGGATTTGGTGGGTACGGCTGCGGTCCCCTACTGGCAGGGCTGGTCCAGTGGATAGTCGGTGACGGAGATTGATCGGTGTGGGTGTGCTTGTGTGTGACTGATTGTGTTGTGTTGTATTGTTAGGTGTTGTTGGCATTGTTGTATCTTATCTCAGTACTGACCTTGTGTGGTTGTCTTGTTGTTTTATGTGTCTGCCGTGATCCCTTATGGTGAGCAGTCTGTCTTAGCAGGTGTTGATATCGTTGATGTTGGGGTTGGTGTCCTTAACAGTTAGTGCAAGGACTTATAAACCTCTAAAAGGATCAAAGGGCATACTTTTGGTATTATTATCAGTTGATCCACGTTTATCAATAACGGTTGGCTTGCTAGATAAGTTTGACGTTATTGTCATACAGATGGCGGTGATCAACTGGTCCCTAAAAGTCACACCTATAGGATACGTTCGAGAGATATGACGGTATGAAAATACTGTCATGTAGATGCCAAGATTGACTAACCAGTTAGTCCGAGTTATTTGACTAGTAATTAGTCAAATATGTGATGTTGAGATATTATATTTAATACGGATTAAATATCATGGGCTAAGGCGAATTAACCAGTTAATTCGTAAAATTAAATATACGTGATTTATATTTAATTAAATGTATATTAAAAATAATTATACAATACTTTTGTTTTGTCGGACACGTATTAATAATTCAAATGACCGTATTATTAGTCGATGCCTTAATTTCCGATAACCGATAACAGTTTATAATATAAACCCGTCATATACATTTTAGCATTTGGTGAACTGGACCTCGAGCTAATATTAAGAGGAAGTGGAAGCCCACTTCCCCATGCATGCACTCGGTCCGGCCGAACCAAACAAAAGGAGAGACTCCCTCTCCTTTTGACCTAGACAATTTCATTTGCGAAAAAACTAGGGTTTTGAAGAGCATTCTCCTCGAAAAACCCGAGATCTCTCATCTCGACAAAACTCACATCAGTTCTCCCTATATTGCAAGGCAATCGGAGAACACTGTTCTAGCACAAGGGCATATCTCGGACAAAGTCTTGGGTGTAACAATTAGGAGGAAATCTGCTTTGATTTACATTTTTACGCCGCAATTTTAAAGGACCCGAGGTTATTTCTATACATTAATCATTTCATTGTGTTTATCGTTTTATGACTATAAATTGCATGTTTAAATTTACGTTATAGTCCTGCAATTAAAGGGTAGTATACGGATATTAACCCACAAGTGGTATCAGAGCGAGGCCACGTGAATTTTTCATGTGTTTTTCATAAAACGTCGTTGAAACGATGTATTTTGGTTAAAAAATTTTGTCTCGGCACCATTTTTTTTAACTCGCAGAAATTTTTTTTAATTTGCTGCGTTTTTTTTTTGGTTGCTTTGGGAACCGTGTCTTGTTTACACGGTTGCTCTTGTTCTTTTTTTGTCTCAAAAACCAAACCGTGCCATGTTTTACACTACTTTTTTTGTTTCAAATTTCATGTTGTTTTTACATGTTGTTATTTTATACGGAGATTATAGCAACATGTCAAGTTTTTGTCAATTGTTAAAATTGTTTTGATGCGGTTTTGATCAAAATTACAATTGATTTTGTCTCAAAATATGTTTTCACGAGGGTTTTTGAAGTTCTGACCTCTTTAGCATTCGATCGAGCGTATTTCTACTCGATCGAGTCTTTGTTTCTGTCTTGTTTTTGATCGATCGAGTCCCTGTTGTACTCGATCGACCCATCTCAAAACTTTTTGCTCGATCGAGTCCTTGCATGTACTCGATCGACCCATTTTCAAAACCCTCCGCTCGATCGAGTTGTCCTCGTACTCGATCGAAAGCGACTTGTTGATATAGGTACTCGATCGACCTCATGATTAGTCGATCGAGCACCTCCTGATTGGCATACCTCTCGATCGACTTGCAGATCAGTCGATCGAGCCCTCCTGTCCCTCGATCGAGCACTTGTGTCCCTGGATCGAGGGATTTCATCTTTAACAGCTTTGAAAATTTGTTTCTTTTGATTTAAATTTTCTTTTGGCTTCAATATGTACTTTATCCGGATATAGTACACTCGCTATGATTGTGAAACGGTTCACACACGTACCATTAAGTTATTTTAAATTATATTTAAAGTAACGGATTATAATAGATTAAAATTGAATGATAGAAGCGGTTTTATCACATGAATTTTAATCATTAAAAGGTGGTTTGGATAAATTTAACATAATTACGGAATTATGTCACGAATGAATTTGTTTTTAGTTGATGCATTTTTATTTATCGTTTTGTTGAATGCCGTGAATGCCATTTTAATTACGTATTTAATTTTGCAATCAGTTGTAACTTAGTGTGGCCTTAGTAGAACGTGTTACCGTAATGATGGAACACGGTCTTGGTTGTATTTTGAGATCTTGTATCTCCGTTTTGGATTTTTCACTTGTAATTACAGTTTTTAATTAGAATGTAAATAGGTTTATATTTTGTAATTTTAATTGTAATTTTTGAGAAGACCAAAGATGGAGACCGGATGCTCACTCCCGCTACATGGATCAAGATGGAACATCAAGACAAGCTTTTCGGGTCCAACGGTGGATTCCAAAGTTGTATTATGTTCTTTTACTAGGATAGGCCACACTAGGACCTTTTATTTACGTATTGCATTCTTTTATTTATTTTTCGCAACGATAATTTGCATCATATTCCGCCTAAAAACCAAACCACCTAATTATTGCATGAAAACTGACACATATAGAGGTCACGAGTTAGTTTTCATTGACATTCGTATGTCACACGATCATGCTAAGCCATCATCTAAATTGATTCATTCACGCAGACGCTAGTTATTCGTTCACTTAAAATGAATTACAATTAAGTTGATGGGATCTTCCTCGTATAAACTAAAATTGAGAACGGTCTTTATAGGTCAAACTCCAATGAGTCCCTTCTTCGTCGGTAGGCATACTATGACCCCTTCTACGTCGGGTAAGTTGGAACCGATTGACCTATTTTATCTCAACACCATGGTCACTCGTACGATCCTGTGACTATGGTGGACTATAGATAGGATTTACGGAAATCTATCGACCAAGAGTTCTTCCGGAAGAATTAGCTAAACAGTTGGCTTATCAATTTACTGAAATTGAGTCTTGGGATCACTTGTATCTTTCTTGAGGGAGATCAATTATGCAAGTGCAAGAGTCTACATGTTTAAAATGAATTTTAAAATAGACTTAAATCACCTCGATGAGTTGCTTATTTCGTTTTGTTTTTCTTTCTTTTTCAGTGTAGATCACGATTTTAAACTGCTTAACAACAAATGGCTGGTTCAAGTGATAACCCAATGCCAAGTGCCACATTGGACCGTGAGTCCTGGCTTAGGATCTTCATGAGTCAGATGAATCGCCTACTCGATCAAGAATGACGGATCCAACTTCGCGGACTCGGGAGGCGGATTACGGAATGCTGCCGCTGCTGACGGGAAGCTCAGATATCTGCTTGAGCCCATGCCGTTAAACCCAGGCCCCACGGCTGGAATTAACGAAATCAACGAGTATAACGATTTCGCTTTAGAAGCTGGTGCGGTAAAGAACGTACTTATTTTTGCAATGGAACCCAATTTGCAGAAACGCTTCATAGCCCAAGGTGCAAACAAGATTTTCACCACGCTCACTAAGGAATTCTCGAAAGCACCGAGAATCGTGACCTATGAGCATACCAATCGCTTCTTTGATGCGAGACTCCGAAAGGGCCAACTGGTTAGCCCACACATTCTCGGCATGATTGAGAATGTCGAGAAACCGAGACCTTTAATCAGTAACATCGGTGAGAACATTGTTATCGACCGTATTCTTCATTCACTCCACGATGGTTATTCGCAATTCAGAGCGAATTACTATATGAATGATTTGAAGAAAACTCCCCATGAATTGCACTCCCTCCTCGTACAGACCGAGAAGGACATGAAGTTCAGTGGGAGCTCGAAACAGGATGTTCTCGTTGTGTCAAACAAAGGGAAAGGTAAGGGCAAAGCTCCGGCAAACCTAACAGTAGGTAAGGCGAAGTTCAAGAAGTCGGGTTCAGGGAAGAGTGGTCCTGGTGAGGCGAGTAACTCATCAGGCATGACAAAGAGCAAGAGTGAAAACATGGAATGCCATCATTGCCACAAGACTGGGCATTGGAGACGCACATGTCCTGTTTATCATGAGGACTTAAAGGCAGGTCGTGTTAAACCTGTTGGTATGTCTTCTCTCTCTTCTACTTTTATTCATATGATTGAGATTAACCACGCAAGTTACGGAACTTGGGTACTTGATACTGGTTGTGGTTCTCATCTGTGTAATCATGTGCAGGGGCTCCGAAACATCGAACCCCTCGTAAAGGGTGAGGTGGACCTGCGTGTTGGGAATGGAGCAAGAGTAGCTGCCATCTCCAAGGGGACATATGTGATCCAGCTTCCAAGCGGATTTGAGTTGTCATTATATGATTGCTATTATGTTCCTAGTCTTTCCAAAAACATTATTTCAGTTTCTGCGCTTGATAAACTTGGTTTTTCATTTGTAATAGAAAACAATGCTTGCATTTTCTCATTACACGATATGATTTACTGACAAGGCGATCTCTATGAACGGAATTTATGTTTTAGATCAGACCACGGAAATATTACACGTAATGAATAAAAAGTTAAAGGTTGGTGACAAAGATCAAACGTATCTATGGCACTGCCGTATGGGACACATTAATGAGAAACGCGTAAAACAGCTCATCAAACATGGAGCTATCTCGGCCTTTGATTTTCAATCATTTGGCACGTGTGAATCATGTCTCATCGGTAAGATGACTCGTATTTCCTTCAAAGGTGTTGGAATGCGCGCTGCTGACCTATTAGGGCTCATACACACGGATGTATGTGGTCCTATGTCAATCACTGCACGAGAAGGCTATAGGTATTTCATCACTTTCACGGACGATTTGAGTAGATATGGCTATGTCTACTTAATGAAGCACAAAAGTGAATCCTTTGAGAAATTCAAGGAATACCAAAATAGGGTACAGAACCTATTAGGTAGAAAGATTAAAACACTACGTTCGGATCGTGGTGGCGAGTATCTTTCTCACGAGTTTGATCAACACCTTAAAGACTGTGGGATCGCCCTACAGTTAACTCCACCTGGAACACCTCAATTGAATGGTGTGTCCGAACGGAGAAATCGAACACTACTTGATATGGTTCGATCCATGATGAGTCACACGGTTTTACCTGATTCATTATGGGGTTATGCTCTTTTGTCAGCCGCTCTAATACTTAACCAAGTCCGTCTAAAGTCATTGACAAGACTCCATATGAACTATGGAAGGGAACGGTCCCTAACTTGTCCTTTATACGGGTTTGGGGCTGCGAGGCTTATGTCAAGTGGAGACCTGAAGATAAGCTCGGCCCGCGATCGGTCAAGACATACTTTATAGGTTATCCTAAAGGATCACGTGGTCATTACTTCTATTCGCCAACCGAACAACGTGTTTTTGTTGCGGCTAGTGCGACATTCTTAGAGAAGGAATTTCTCGAGAATGCAAAGAGTGATAGAACCTTCGACCTGTCGGAGATTCCAGAACCAAACACCGAGCAACTATTGGAGGAACCTATTCCTTCAATCCCGGCTGCGGTGAACATTCCTGAGGAACCAAGGAGGTCGGGAAGAGTCTCTATTCCTCCGGACAGATACATCGGTATGGTCGAGGAACATGACATAGATGACGTTCTACTCTTAACGAGTAGTGAACCCGCAACCTATAAAGGTGCCATGACCGATTCGACTCAAAGCTATGGCTTGAGGCCATGAAATCCGAGATGGACTCTATGTATGAGAACAACGTATGGGATCTTGTTGACTTATCCGCTAAGGTTCGTCCCCTTCAATGCAAATGGCTTTACAAGATAAAGCATTCTGTGGAAGGTCAGCAAGATATCTACAAAGCACGACTAGTTGCTAAAGGTTTCACCCAAGTGCCAGGTTTGCACTACGATGAGATTTTTGCACCCGTAGTCATGCTGCGTTCCATTCGGATTATCTTAGCGATTGCCGCTTTTCATGATTATGAAATTTGGCAAATGGACGTGAAAACCGCCTTCTTAAACGGCTTTTTGGAGGAAGAGTTGTACATGGTACAACCCGAAGGTTTTATCGATCCTAAACATCCTAAGAAAGTGTGCAAGCTTAAGCGTTCCATTTATGGACTTAAGCAAGCATCAAGGAGTTGGAATCATCGCTTCGACCAAGTGATAAAAGAGAATGGATTTACTCGATCGTCGAGGAACCATGTCTATATATCAAGTCGAGTGGGAGCAAGATTGTCTTCCTAATATTGTATGTTGACGACATACTCCCGATTGGGAATGACATACCTCTCCTAACTTCGGTGAAAGTATGGTTGAAAAACCATTTCCAGATGAAAGATCTGGGAGAGGCACAAAGAATTCTAGGCATCCGTATCTATCGAGATAGATCACGACGGATGTTGTCTCTCAGTCAGGAGTCTTACATAGACAAAGTCCTAGAGAGATTCAGCATGACTAACTCCAAGAAGGGGTTCCTTCCTATGTCTCCAGGGGTGCATTTGAGCAAGTCTCAGGCACCAGAGACACCGGAAGAGAAAGAGCGCATGACACGGATTCCTTATGCTTCGGCAATAGGATCAATCATGTATGCCATGATATGCACACGTCCGGACGTGGCATATGCATTGAGTATGACAAGTCGATTCCAACAGCATCCAGGTGAATCACATTGGTTAGCTGTCAAGAACATTCTTAAGTACCTACGGAGGACTAAAGATTGGGCATTGACTTATGGAGGCGAACAAAAGCTATGTGCAACCGGTTACGCAGATGCTAGCTTCCAAACGGATCGTGATGACTCGAAATCTCGGTCGATTCGTTTTTACTCTTAATGGCGCTGCAGATCACTGGAAGAGTTCGAAACAAATCTGTTACAAAGAAATTCTACGACCGAGTCCGAGTACTATGCCGCGTCTGAAGCAACAAAGGAAGCGATATGGATGCGTCAATTCTTACATGGGCTATCTGTAGTGCCTAGTTCGAATGACCCGATCACCATCTATTGCGACAATAGTGGTGCCATCTTCCAAGCTAAGGAGCCTAAGTCTAGCAACAAGTCTAGACATGTACAACGGAAAGCTCATCTAATCCGGGATTACGTGGAGCAAAAGACAGTAGTGATAGAAAAGATTGCTACAGATGACAACATAGCAGATCCTCTCACTAAAGCATTACGACAAGATAAGCATGAAGGGCACGTTAATTCCATGGGAATTAAACGTGTTCCTAAGTTGTAGTACTCTTTTATGGATTAGATTCATTCGCTTTTGTACTCTATACGACCTCATCGTTTTGATATTTTATATATATATTTTGTTTTTCATGTGGAATTGTACGACGATTTTGAACACCACAAAGTGAACTGAACAAACATCATATCTTGTTAGTCCTTAATTGCCCACATGAGCTGATAACTCTGGCAATTATTTTGTGACGTTGGTTGATGGTGGGTTCAACGAGCCATAAGTCAACCGGTTGATGACCAATCACGAGAGGCGATTTATACGGATATTTCGTAGGACACAATTGTGACATCGACGTGGAGTCCTAAATGTTTTATAACATTCGTTGCCCGGTCGTGGATAGGACTTCCATGGTGATCCTAAGAGTCGATTCTTAGACTATCGACTGTCTCTTGAGACTACGGCCGATTTTGGGTGACTTTGGTTTCTTTCTCACGGTCATCCGTAACTGGGGGCCAAGTAGATTTTTTCTTGGTCATTTCATGTTGTGCTTAGATCGGAAGGAGTCGAGTTGAAGGAAATATTCAGCCTTTATCGTACTCGATATTTCTCGGGGCCACTCGAGGAGTCAGAATCGAAATGCATGGCCATGCTCGGATACGGATTCGTTTTATCGGTTAAGTTACTCTCTAGTCGGGGAAACCACTCTAGATACAGATCGATTGTAAAATACGACCTTTGTGGATCCGGATCCGCAAATTGTTTTACATTGAGTGGGAGAAATTTTAAATGAATATGAGAATCGGTTATCGCACCTACACTTGTTCGGACAAGTGGGAGTTTGTTGGAGCTTGTGTCCTCCGGTTAGTGCGGATAACGTCATTGCACATACACTTGTACGGACAAGTGGGAGCTTGTTGGGGTTGGTGTCCTTAAAGTTAGTGCAAGGACTTATAAACCTCTAAAAGGATCAAAGGGCATACTTTTGGTATTATTATCGGTTGATCCACGTTTATCAATAACGGTTGGCTTGCTAGATAAGTTTGACGTTATTGTCATACGGATGGCGGTGATCAACTGGTCCCTAAAAGTCACACCTATAGGATACGTTCGAGAGATATGACGGTATGAAAATACTGTCATGTAGATGCCAAGATTGACTAACCAATTAGTCCGAGTTATTTGACTAGTAATTAGTCAAATATGTGATGTTGAGATATTATATTTAATACGGATTAAATATCATGGGCTAAGGCGAATTAACTAGTTAATTCGTAAAATTAAATATACGTGATTTATATTTAATTAAATGTATATTAAAAATAATTATACAATACTTTTGTTTTGTCGGACACGTATTAATAATTCAAATGACCCGTATTATTAGCCGATGCCTTAATTTCCGATAACCGATAACAGTTTATAATATAAACCCGTCATATACATTTTAGCATTTGGTGAACTGGACCTCGAGCTAATATTAAGAGGAAGTGGAAGCCCACTTCCCCATGCATGCACTCGGTCCGGCCGAACCAAACAAAAGGAGAGACTCCCTCTCCTTTTGACCTAGACAATTTCATTTGCGAAAAACTAGGGTTTTGAAGAGCATTCTCCTCGAAAAACCGAGATCTCTCATCTCGACAAAACTCACATCCGTTCTCCCTATATTGCAAGGCAATCGGAGAACACTGTTCTAGCACAAGGGCATATCTCGGACAAAGTCTTGGGTGTAACAATTAGGAGGAAATCTGCTTTGATTTCTGTTCTTTACGCCGCAATTTTAAAGGACCCGAGGTTATTTCTATACATTAATCATTTCATTGTGTTTATCGTTTTATGACTATAAATTGCATGTTTAAATTTACGTTATAGTCCTGCAATTAAAGGGTAGTATACGGATATTAACCCACAGTTGATAGATGGAGTCCGGGCAGGGATGAGTCTTCACGAGATTTGATAGTTATAGCGAGTAGTTTTTAGGTTGTATCGTTTATTTCATCAGTTGGTTTTAAATCACTTATAATATAACATAATAGTTCTTTTATCGACATTTGATTATTACTGTCCTCGGGCAACCGAGATGGTAATGCCCTTATATGCTAAGGAAGGCCTAGTTAAGGCTCATCTGGATATGGGGGTGTTACAATAATTTATTTAATCAATCGCAATATTTTTGTACAAGACGAAAAATTATTGCAAATATTAAGCCCGCTCGCATATACTTGTTGTTTTGTAGAACTGTTTAGGAGTCTTAGATGGCACATACATTAGTGTACAAGTTCCAAATGAGGATAGACCAAGATATCCAACAAGTAAGGGTTCAATTTCTATGAATGTGTTAGGTGTATGTAATCCATTTATGGAGTTTATATATGTTCAACCTGGTTGGGAAGGATCTGCTCATGATGGTCGTGTCCTTTGAGATGCTATTAGTAAGCCTCATTGTTTAAAGGTTCCTCAAGGTAATAAAGTTAAATAATGATACTAGTTAAAAAAAAAAGAATAACTATATATTCAATTGTAAAATGAAATGACTTTTTGTTTTTTTAATAAATTGAAAGTTTCAATTACTTGGTTGATGCGGGGTATACAAATTGTGAGGGTTTTTTAGCACCATATAGAGGTCACAGATATCACCTCAAGGAGTGGGGGGATCGACAACCAATGAGTGTAGAAGAGTATTTCAACATGAGACATTCTAAAGCCAGAAATGTTATTGAAAGATGTTTTGGATTATTAAAAGGGAGATGGGGTATCCTTAGGTCTCCTTCTTTCTTTTCAGTATGAACTCAAGGCCGTATAGTTCAGGCTTGTTCCTTATTACATAACCTCATTTGCAAATATATGCCAACTGATCATACAATATATGAGGCCTCAGATGAGGATGATGATGATGAATATGATGAAACTGATGATGACGATTCAGATGATGAAGTTGATTATATTACTTTGATTGAGACATCTGATGCATGGACTAATAATTGGAATACTTTAGCGCAAGCTATGTATAATAATTGGAGAGCTAGACGTAACCAAAATGCATAAGTTGTTTACCACTAGACGTAACCAAAATGCATAAGTTGTTTACCACTTGATTTTCATATGCTTTGTCATGTTTCAATAACTCCGCAAATGTTTCTTGGAACCCTATGTTACTATTTTATTTTTGTGATAATGGAATGCAATAATTTTATTTTATTGTTGACTAGATTATTAACATTTGATTGTATATAGCATGGATGTTGGGCAAACATCTCAAGGTGCAAGGGGTACAAATAAGCGCTCTTGGACTAAACTTGAAGAAGAGCATTTAATTGATGGGCTGTTAGAATTGAATAGTGATCCGCAATGGAAAGCTGATGGTAGTTTCAAGAATGGGTTTAAGAATAAGTTGGAAGATATGATGAACAAAAAATTCCCATGATGCGGTTTAAAAGCAAATCCTCATATTGAATCAAAGATAAAGTGGTTTAAGGATAAATATAATGCACTAACGGAGATGTTTCGCACTTCTGGCTTTTCCTAGGATTATGAGAAGCATATGATAAAGTGTGAAAGACAATCTTATGATGATTTTTGTAGGGTAATACTTTTTCTCTCTTTTGTTTCTCTTTCTTAATTGGTGATTTTTTTTAACTCAACTTGATAGAAAATGTGTTGTATTATTGTTGCAGAAAAATAAAAATGCCCATGGAATGTGGAACGTTTCATTTCCACACTTTGATAAGTTGGCAATTATTTATGGCCCTGATCGTGCCACTGGAACTTATTCCGAGACTTTTGCCGAAGCAGTGGAGAACCAACAAAATGAGCCCATTGACTTAAGCAAGGATGAAAGTGACGAAGATGATCTTATTGATGATAATGAGTCACTTTATCGGCCTACTCAATCTAGTCCAAGTGAGCCGACTTCTAAGAAATCGAAGACGGTGAAAATTCAGATGGAGAATACAAAACAAAAAACAAAGAAGAGAAAGATGTCGTATGTTGTGGATTTGACTACTTCTTTCAAAGATATGTCTTCAAACTTATCTGATTTCATGAGTGGAATGAATGCTCATATGTATTCTATTGCTAATGCTTTATCAACCACCCAACAACATGAACATGCTGTTATGGTTCGTGAGCAAGAATTGGAAAATCAGAAGAAAAATTTGGTAGATGAGCTACTTGGCATACAAGGTTTGACTAGGTATGAAGCATTATTAGCTTCACAAAAATTGGCGTCTAGTCCAAGTGATCTCTCTCTCTTTTATCAGAGTCCAGATGATGCATGGAAGAAGGAGTTTATTTTTAACCTCATTCACCCACACTTGCCTCGAAATGGCAATAATTGATGCGTGTGATGTTTAGACTATCATATTTTTCATAGAACATTTTATGTGGATTTTTATTGGTGTTAAAATATTTTTGCTATTGTCGTATTATATGAACATGTTCAATGGATTTTTATGGAGTAATTTGGATTTTTGCTTTTGTTGTAGTTAATTTTAATTTTAAATAATATTAGTTGTAGTTATCTATAATGAAGAAAAGAAAATGATTCGAAATCCATTCCAAATGTGAACCAAACAACATGTATGGCATTTAGAATCCATTATAAGCTCAAACCAAACAAGCATTAAAAAGTATGGGGTTCTAACTCCATACCTCCTTGGTATTAGAATCAATTCCATTCCATTCCAATTGTTTGAACCAAACGGACCCTTAGTGTACAAAATTCCCATCTCCCTGTGGATACGATACCCGACTGCCTCTACTACATTTTATTGAGACTGGTTGGTTTTATTTTTGATAGGGTTGCGACAGCCGTGTCATATTTAAAAAACTGGCTTGCTAGTTATTGTCGGACGTGGAAGATTTGCACTTCCACTTCCGTGATTCTACCTTCACCTTCTCTACCCCGTCTTTCACCTTTGCCTACTGTGACGGGTAGAGTACCACCACCTCCACCTTCTTACCTCCTTGACTTCTCTCCTCCCGCTTCTAAGAAGTGGAAGAGGACTTCCCCTGCTGTTAGGGAAGTTGGAGAGTCGTCTGGACCTCCACAGGCTACGCCTACGCCCACGCCCACGCCTACACCTTCTACCTCTACCTCTCAGGCGATTTTACCGGCTAATTTTATTCCACCTCCTGTTTTTTAGGTGCCTGAGGTCATGGACCAAAGGCGTCGTGATGCTTTTCTTTTAGATATGTGCAGGAGGGTAGCTAGGATGGAGCGGGATCAGGCCCTAGCCTTATTCCCCCTCTACGAGTATCATCTAAGTAGAGGTCGTCCGGTGCCAACTGGGTGGCCACATCCCTCATTTTACCGGTACCCGGAGAATGGGTACCCTCAGCCTCAGAGCGAGGAGGACACGGCTGAGAGAGATGAGAGGATTAGAGCTGACCTTTCAGGCGGCTGACGAGGAGGGAGCTGACGAGTAGCTGCTGGATACTTACTTTCCCAGTTTGCTGGCTGGTTTGGGGAAGTTATACATTGTAAGTATTATTGCTCTTTATTCTTTTTATTTCCTTTAGTTTAGTTTCATTTATATTGCATTTGAGTTTGTGTTTCTCTTTCCGTATTATTTTGCTGGTCTCTATGCTGGAGGACAATGAGGGCATTGTCCGTTTTGGTTTGGGGAGGGTACTGCACACTTTGAGTGTGCATTTGCATTTATTTTACATTCACGTTTATTGCATTTTAGCTTGCATTGTTATTTAATTCTTAAAAAAAACAAAAAATCCAAAAATTAGAAAAATCCAAAAAATCCAAAAAAATACACATTTATTTTTGCATTTAGGTTGAGTCGGAATGGAGTTTTTCTGTGATGACATTGCACTATAAATAGTCAATTTGCTTAAGCCTTGCATAAATTACTACTTTTTAGAGAAATTTTTGCATTTTACGAATTTTTGTTTTGAAATTTAGTTGAACAAATAGACTTGACTTAAAATTTTGGCAAACTACTTATAAATTCTAAGGAATTAGAGCTTTAGAAAACTGGTGTCATCCATGACCATTTTCATGTAGGTTTGTGAGTAGTTACTCCCTGCATAGCATGTAATATAAAATGCATAAGTATGAAATTCAATTGATTTTCGCTTGCATACATTCGGGTTAGTGGCCGGTATCACATGTAGGAGAGTGCTTGCAATTCCCTTTTATTTCATTTTTACCCATGAGCTCCACTTAGCCAAAAATAGCCTATTTTGACCCCCTTTAACTACATTCCAAATCTTAAGCCTACCCTAGTCAAGTTAGTGTAGTAGTTATTGGTCGAGGTATGTTTTATTGCTACTTTGGTTCACATTAAAAGTTGTTGGAAGAATGAATGAGAGGAGAAGGGAGAATTAAAAAAAAAATCGAAGAAAAAATAAAAGAAAGAAAAAAGTGGAAAAAGAATTTGAACAATATCGGTTTTATTCTTATGCTCTCATTTTATCTTATGAGCAGTTGTTTATATTTGGTTTAGTGAGTTCTATGCGAAATAAAGGCATTGTGTTTAGTTTTGGAGTTGCATTAGAATTGGATATGGTTTATTTTGTTTTGTTAGGATACTAGCTTGGCCTATGCCCTCTCATTCCCAATATGTTTTGCCTCTTCTCACCCATCACCTCACTTTTCCAAACTATTGTAAGTGCTCGGCATGTGATAGGACCTTGATTGGATGGAATGTATGTGTACGGTAGCTAGAAATGTCTATCATTCTAGATTGCATGCATGTTTATGTCGGTCGTAGTCTCGGTGAGCGACTATATTTTTCTTTCTCACTTACATTTATTCGCTTACCCTTTTCTTCATTGAGAGAGAGTAACCCGTGAGATTCCATCTTTGAAAGTCTTGCAAGGTCGAAGGTTCAACTATTTCTAAAACAATTATAAATTCGTTTTCTTTGACGTATTGCTAATAGTTGTTAATTTTCATGCATTAAATGGTTTAAGTAGACGATTTGGAGCTAGCACTGAGTTTTACTCCTTGCCACTAGTTTCTAATTTAGTTGCATGTAGTTTTCTTGGGGACAACCAAATGTTTGGTTTGGAGAAGTTCGATGCGTGCTATTTATATAGACTTTTTGTACCTATTTTGCGCGCATTTCTATGCGATTCCCGTAGTTTTAGGCTACGAAATGCCCCGAATAGTCTATGCTCTCTCACTTTTATATATACTTTTATAGCTCCTTTTATACCATTTTATATACCGTTTTCGTGCCTTTATCTTGTTTACATGCCTTATTTCAATGAATTGTCGATATTGCCGCTATTTTGTGTTTTAATGTAGAAATGACTCGTTATGAGGATAATCAAGCTAAGATGAGCATAGCGGAGATGGCATAGTAGAATACACGAAGCATGGCACGAGGAACGAGGAAGCATGAAGTCTAGAAGTGAAAGAAAGGAGGAAACCGTGTGTGAAGTTGGTTCCTCGATCGAGTCAGGGAGGGCTCGATCGAGTAGCCTTCCTCGATCGAGTCACCTCAGGCTCGGTCGAGGAACCTCTCTGGCAAACTATTTTCCGGATTTTCCTAAAACAGTTATCTTTTGGTTATAAATTAGAAACTCGTACTTATCATTAGGTTACGCTTTTATTTACTCTCATAGAGTTGAATACTCTCTTAGCGCTAATCTTTCCTTGCTATGGTACTAATCTTTCTTCAATAATTAATCGTTCATTGTTTCATGTTAATCGATTATTGTTCTTATTTTATTCTTTCCATTATGTCTTCAATCATGATTATTGTTGTTATTGCTTTAGCTATGAGTAGCTAATTTCCTCATCTAGGATGAAGGGGATCTAGGTTAATTAAAGAGGGAAATTGATTAATTGCTAGTGAAATCGCATAAGTTGTCGTTTGATTATTGTTCTTCTTCTAGTTAATTAACTTAGGCCTGAGTTGTTACCTAGTGTAGCGAATTAATCCTTTCACCGACCGGGTTAGAATTAATATAGGCTGCGATAATCAAATAGATTGTATCTAATTATAACGACCGCATGTTAGAATCGATCTAAAGGGCATAATAGAGTCGACCGGTCTTATGACCTTAGACAGCTTGATAGATCTAGCAATTGATTAATAGACCCCATATAATTGACCTAGTGAACCGGAAATCCTAGACCTTTAATATCTTTGTTTAAATCTCTTTTAATTGCTCGCATTTAGTTGGTTAGATAACAAAACAAAACAACCCCCAGAAAATGGTTACCTTAGACAATTTAAATATTTACAGACTTAGCCTTCACCGCCTCCCTGTGGATTCGATACTTGTCTTACTGCTAGCTATTCTTGTTAGTCTTGAGATAGTTTTACTTTGATTTGGTGATACGACTTTAGCCACATCAGCGCCGTTGCCGGGGAGGCAACAATTGTTTAGTTTGTTTGTGTTTATTTTGTCTCTTTGTCTCAGGGAACCCAGTTCCTTGAGACAGTTCTCACACTTTTCTTGTTAGTTCCGTGTATGCCCAGGTCTAGTAGGTCCGAGGTGATTCCTTTTGATACTGAACCAGAAAAGACTTTTCGCTAAACACGAAAATTTAATCAAGTGGGTCAAGTAGAAGACTTGAGTATACTTGGCGTAGAGACGGTGAGCTCAGCACAGTCAGCCGATCAGTCCTTCGAAGAGGACGACATTCCTATTCCCGAGATCCCAGTCGAAATCGCTATTCCCGAGACTACCATCATGCCTACTCTAGACAGTCACTCCGATCCAACCTTAGCTTCTATCCCACAAGGATTTAAGCTGCCCACTACTGACAATGGAACCTTTGAGATTTGGCCATCTTACATTAACTTGGTGGAACGAAATATGTTTGGAGGGGCAGCTGCTGAGGATCCTGCTACACATATGGAGAAATTTGTCACCTACTGTTGTTCTAATCCTTTAACAGCTGGAGTGACACAAGATCAGGTTAAGCAGGTACTCTTTCCTTTCTCTCTGAAAGATGGAGCTGCTGAGTGGTTGAGAGATCTGGATATGGAGAATGAAGGAATTACAGACTGGAATTCCTTAGCTCTTGCTTTTTACAAGAGGTATTTCCAGCCTCAGAAGACTAATGCACTACGAAGTCAAATTACCAGTTTCAAGCAAGGAGCTACTGAAGATTTGAATGAAGCTTGGATTAGCTTCAAACGTTTGGTCCGATCAGTTCCCCATCATGGTTTCCCTAAGTGGTTTCTTTGCAACCAGTTTTATAACGGGTTGTATGACGATCATCGTGCCCTTTTGGATTCTTCTGCTAATGGGAGATTTCAGGACAACACCAATGATGATAACGCGTGGAAGTTAATTGATCAGATTGCTACCCATACCGCCAGGTATGGAAATCCTAGGGGAAGCACGCGAGGTACTGGTGTTAATAGTGCCCTGACGGCACAGCGGGAGACTAGCTCAGTCCAGATTGCCGAGATAAAGACTACCCAATCATTGGGTAGTAAGGAGAGAGTTCATGCTATGAGTCAGCAAGTAGAGGAGTCTTGTGCTAGATGCGGTTTAGACGGTCACAGTGCAGCTGATTGCATGAGCACATTGGAGCAGGTTAATGCCTTTCAGGCTTACAGACAAGGTGCACAAGGTACACCTTTCTCCAACTTTTATAATGAAAGAACGAAGGAGCATCCATTCTTTCAATGGTCTAGTCAGAATGTGCATAACCCGCAGCAGCTGCAACCGCAAAAGAATACTTATGTCCCTCCCAACAATCGTGGTAACCAACCACAAGGGGGATATCAAAGGCAAAATCAAGCAGGCCAGCATCTTAACAATCAATATCAACAGCCTCCTCAACAAACTCCTCAACAAACTCTTCATCAAGCTCCGAACAATGAGATGGCAGAGTTGCGCAGTCTTTTGTAACCAACTTTGTAATTGCAGCAGAAGCAGACGGCTCAAATTTCTGAGCTGATTGCCCACAATAAGATGCTAGATAATCAAGTGGCTCAGATGGTACTTCAAAACCCATCAAAACAGGCCGTGGGTCTTCCTCCTCAAAGTAAACAAGCGCACGAGCATGCAAATGTTATTCAGCTGAGGAGCGGTACTACATATGAAAATCCCGACCTACAAAGCCTTAATAATGATGATGAGGCACCTTTCATGCATCCCAAGGGGTTGGGTAATTTGGAGCTTCATGATGAGGAAAAAGAACCAGACGAAGTTGAAACACGAGCTGACGATAAAAGCAAAAAGAACGAGAAAGCTGAACCTGCTGAGGTTCCTCGATCGAGTCAGCCCAGGCTCGATTGAGGAACTAGTGTGCTCGATCGAGTCACCTCCAGGCTCGATCGAGGCACCGCCTCGACAGATAACGGTGTTTTAAAACTTGATTCAAAGGTCAAGCAAGCCGAGCCCATTACTGTTGCACTACCTTTTCCTCATCGGCAGCAAAAATCCAAGCTAGACAAGCAGTTTGGTAAGTTTATGAAAGTCGTGAAGAACCTACAGGTAAGTGTTCCCTTCACTGAATTAATTACTCAAGTGTCGTCTTATGCAAAATTCATGAAGGAGATTTTGACAAGGAAGAGATCCTTTGATGCGGTGGAAACTATTTCTTACACGCAGAAATGCAGTGCCATGTTGCCGATCAATTCACCGCCGAAAGTAAAGGACCCAGGAAGCTTTTCTATCCCTTGTCATATTGGTCATCTTGCTATTTGTAAAGCACTTTGTGATTTAGGAGCTAGCGTCAGTGTTATGCCTTATTCTATTGGTAAGAAATTAAATATGGGTCTGTTGACAGTTATTAATATGACACTACAGATGGCCGATATATCTGTTAAACACCCATTGGGGGTGTTGGAGGATGTTCCCATTCGTATTGGGAACTTTTTCATTCCCGTTGATTTCGTTGTCATGGATATGGCTGAAGACAACCAAATTCCTATCATTTTGGGCAGACCGTTCCTACACATTGCGGGGGCGGTTATAGATGTTAGGCAAGGGAGATTGACTTTAGCTGTGGGGGATGATACAATTGTCTTTAACTTGGAAAAAGCATTAAAACATCCCATGATAGAAGAGACTTGTCATAGTATAGATGTTGTTGATTTTACTATTGATGAGTGTCTTCCTATGTGTTTGGACAGGGATCCTCTGGAGATTGCCCTGGTCACGGATTCAGCTGATCAGACGGGTTCATGGAGTCCAGAGGTTCATCGGATTGAGAAGCTTCTAACTGGAGAGGAATGCCCCCATAAACGGGTATATAGTTTGGGTACTACACCTAAGGTAACTGAGGTAAAGAAACCTGAATTAAAACCCCTTCTCTCTCATCTTAAGTATGAATTTCTTGATGACTGTGAAATGAACCCAGTGATTGTCAATGCTAGCCTAACTGAAGGTCAACTATCTGCTTTGTTGACTTTTGAGAACTCATAAAAAGGCCATTGGGTATACGTTGATGATCTGAAAGGTATTAGTCCTGATTTTTGTATGCACCGAATTCATTTGGAATAAGGCCACAAGCCTAGTGCATAGGGTCAGAGACGACTAAATCCTCCAATGCAGTAGGTGGTGAGAAAAGTGGTACATTTATTACTTGATGCTGGTATTATCTACTCCATATCTGATTCTAAATGGGTCAGTCCTGTCCAAGTTGTACCTAAGAAGGGAGGTACTACATTAGTAAAAAATGATAAGAATGAATTGATTGCTACTAGACTTATTGCAGGATGGAGGATGTGCATTGACTATAGGAAGTTGAATATGGCCACTAAGAAAGACCATTTCCCACTTCCTTAGATTGACCAAATGTTAGAGAGATTGGCATGTCATAGTTATTTCTGTTACCTAGATGGCTACTCTGGTTTCTTTCAGATACCCATTCATCCTGACGATCAGGAAAAGACCACTTTCACATGTCCATATGGTGTATTTGCTTATAGGAGGATGCCCTTTGGTTTATGTAACGCTCCTGCTACTTTTCAGCGTTGTATGATGGCCATATTTTCTGATTACATAGAGTCTATCATGGAGGTCTTTATGAATGATTTCAGTGTATATGGTACTGATTTTGATGTTTGTTTGAGAAACTTGACTAAAGTTTTGCAGCGCTGCGAGGAGAGCAACCTTGTTCTCAACTGGGAGAAGTGCCACTTCATGGTTACTGAAGGGGTGGTACTCGGTCACTTGGTGTCAGGTAAGGGTATTCAAGTGGATTGATACCCATCGTCGCAGTATCAAAAATAAACCTAAATACAACTAACAGAAGCTAGTGGCAAGTAGGGTCGATCTCCTCAGGGAGGTAAGATATATTTAAAAGTCCTTCTATTTGGTTACAAATGGGGGGTTGTTTGAATTGGCTTCTAAACTACGAGGTTTAAAGGAAAAGAAATAAGGATAAGAGCAGTAAAAGCAAGGACATAAGTTTAAACTATCAGATAGAGAGGGACATGTCAGGATCTCGGTTCACTACAGTAGTCCAGTGACTCAGCTGTAAATGACTCAGTTTGCCAATTTATAGGTCAAGTCTAAACAGTCAGCTATATTTGAACAGAAACTCGTAGACTATGCGTATGACAAAGCTAATAACTATCAAAAGAAGTACAAGGCTCAAGTAAAATTACAAGTTATAGTGCATTATCATCATGGAAATCTACCGTTCCGACTCGACCTATAAGCAAAAATAAACGTGAAATTTTTTGAATTTTTGAATTTTTTCTAATTTTTTTGAATTTTTGATTTTTGATGAAATAAACAACAATGCAAAGCTGAAAAATAAACGTGAATGCAAAAACAGATGCAAATGCAGACTCAAAAGGATGCAATACCCTCCCCAAACCAAAACGGACAACGCCCTCGTTGTCCTCCAGCATACACCAGCAGATATAGACGGGGAAATGGGAATATATAACCAATAAGAAAAATAAAAGCAATAAATAAAAGCAATAAATAAAAGGAGACAAAATAAAAGAGTAAGAGATACATACAAAAGAGGAACTTCCCCAAACCAGCCAGAAAACTGAGGAAGTGAGTAGACCAGTAGCTACTCGTCGTCGTCGCCGTCGTCGTCCACCACCGTGTACTCCGGGTCTCTATCCTCCTCTCTCCTCCTCTGCTCCTCAGCACGAGCTCTCTCCACTGCCACCTCTGGGTCCTCGTCCTCCTCCTCCTCAGACATCGGGTACCCCTCAGCTGGGTACCGGAAGAAGGAAGGGTGTGGCTAACCCTCTGGGATGGGACGGTGTCGCCTCAAGTGGTACTCGTACAGAGGGTGTAAAGAAAGAGCTAAATCCCTCTCCATACAAGCCTGACGCTCTGCAACCTCAAGCAACAAACCGTAAACGGCGCCCCATTGGTCCATGACCGCGGGCGCCACAAAGGGTGGAGGTGGTACGAAAGTAGTCGGTAGGTCCGGCTGACTCTGTGACTGGTCAGTGGGAGCGGGAGTAGGAGTGGTAGTAGTAGTGGGAGTAGGGGTCGGGATGGGAGTAGTCGTGGAAGGTTGGGTGCTCCCTGAAGGGGTAGACCCCTCTATGGTCTCAAGACGCCGCTTCTTGGCGGCGGGTGTAGCAGGAGTAGGTCGGAGTGGAAGGAGAAGGTCAGGAAGTGGTGGTAGACGGGCGCCCCTATCAAAAGTAGAAAGGGGCTCTAGACGGGGGAGAGTGTCACAGGGTAAGTCAACAGACAAGGAGCCGTCTATCTTCCAAGTCTGGTAGTCTGGGGTAAGCCAATGCTGAGAGAGCATGGCATCCAGACTCAGTAGCCTCTCTCCCTCGAGGTACTGAAAGTCACGAGGCCAATCGGGGAAGAAGGAGCAGGCAAGAATGGTGGCTATGCCACCGCAGGCAATGGTTCCCGTCTCCTTCTACCCCTGGCTCTGAAGGTACTGGGCGGTCAAGTAGGCAATGTTGAGGGTAAAAGGACCCTCACAGTCGATGTTCAGGTAACCACCCAGGATGGAGAGCTCGGTGTTTGTGATATTGTTCGGCTCCTTTCGGCCGAAGACAGTGCTCCCAATCAGTCTAAGGAAACAACGGACAGGGGGAAGGTGGACCTGTTGGAGCTTTCGCTCCCTAAAAGTGGTCTGGGTCAGGGTCCTCCAAAGCTGACGGAAGACCCTTCTAGGGGCTGCAGTCTCTGTTGGAATATATGTCCTCCGACAATAATGCGATCACAATTGTCGATCATATTGATTACATATTTAAATCTCATTATAAGAATACGAAAGGGATGATACATTACATATATAGTCAACTGGTCCACACATATCAGTAATGATTGGCTGGCTAGAGTTTGACATTACTGTCGTGCGACGGTGGTGATCAGTTGATCCCTTGAGGTCACACCTAAAGGATGATTCCCTTAATTGAAAAGGTTAATTAATTGTATGCCGATACAGATTAATTAATTCCTTAAAATTGAACAAATTATTATCATAAGAGAGAAAATGACATCTTATTATAATGTGATTAAATGAGATTTTATTTAGTAATTTAAGAAGTTATATTACTAAAATTAATCGGTGTTTGCGAAACACTCGAGATGAGAATGATAAGTTAGTTATAATTACAAGATGTTGTGAATTATACTAACTATTAATTAAATGTCCATTTTAGGAGAAAGTAATTTTAAATTACTAGTCAATTTGTTAAATATGATTTATTTAATTTGTAGATGATATTTAATTTGTTAAATATGCATTTTAAATTAAAACATGACATAAGACATGTCACATGTCACATGACATACAATTGTACAATTGACAAAAATAAAATGGACTCCATATTACTACATCAAAACCGAAATATTGGTGGGCTTGTGAGGAATTTTGTCTTATTCATTTGTCTTTGATACTTGATAGTGACTTGACAATGACAAAGCCTTACACCAATTTGTCTTGTGAAGACAAAAAGAAAAAGGAATATGGTCCATATTCACATACACCAACCGGTTTTGGTGAGTGGTGTGAGAGGATTTTTCCTCATTTTTATCATTCTCTCATGTTTAAGAAAAACATAAAAACTTCTCTCTCTTGTTCATCATAAAATCAAGTATGATGAATCTAATTTGTATTAATCAATAACTAATAATACTAGTAGTAGTATATGAGTATTAGTAATCAATTTTAAGGTAAACCACATTACAAATATCTAGTACATATTAGTTTGTGGGATTAAGGGATAGTCTTGGGTGCTACCAATTGGAGGGCTTCTATTTTGAAGTCATGAATGTTCATCCAATATTGGAAAGCTCAAGAACTAACAAGAAAGAGATCTTGTTGGTGCCCATTTGACCGAAATTTAAATGGTGAGAAATTGATTTTCTTATCTCTTCTTATCTAGTTTGCATGCATAAGATTTAAATTAATTTTATGACTAAATTAATTTGTAACATATAAGAATATGTTAAGTAATGAGATATAGATTTCCAACAAGTGGTATCAGAGCCTTGGTTGTTTGCATGCAAATCGGTTATAGTTTTTCCGAGTTATACGATTAACATATAAAACTCATAAATTTGTGTTATTATAATATATCACGAAATTAATTATGCATGTTAAAGTTTCTGATCCTAAAATATATTTAGGATATTTTGGTTAATTTCTGGATTTTTATTGTTCATTTTATATAATGTTGGCATTATAATGTGATTTTTATGATAAAAATGTCATTTTTGGACGAAAATTAGCTAAACTTCGAATTTGCCAGTGGTTTTTGGATATGTTTTCACATATATTATTGTTAGATGATCTGGAAATGTTCAGAATTTTTCGGAGTTTTTATGCTCGAAATATGGATTTTTCATGATAAAAATCGAATTTAAATGAAAAATAGGTTAATATGAGAAATATTTTGAATATGGTCATAGAAATTTAGTATGTTGTCACATGCAATTTTACAAGATGTGTGTAAAATAATAGGCTATATTGAAGTCTTTATGCATGATTTATGAATTTTTGATGAAAAATAGCATAAATAGTGACTTAATTAGTGAATAATGGCTATAAAAAACTCCATGACTAAGGAAAAACGTCACATGTTGCATTTTATTATCTTTTTCAGATCTAAAATTGAAAAGTAGATGAATATATTTTTTCTCATGTTTTTATGATTATTATTGATAAATCCGATAAACCGTAACATAGTTTTTCCGATAATTTTACGAAATTTTAACCTAAGTTTTTTTAACATTATGAGTGTCATGGTATTTTTCCAGAATGTTCATGAGTTTAAATTTCAAATTTTGAATTTATTTGAAATTTTTGTGATTTATTTGAAGTTTATGGTATTTTATTGTAATTTTGAGTCCAATAATGAACAATTTTAAGAAATATAAATTAATTATAGTTAAATAGTTAGTCGAGACTAATTTTGAGTTCTAATATGGTTAGGGTAATTAACTTGTGCATAAATATGATTTTATCTATTTTATTGTGATTTTAAAAGGTTGAATCACGCAAATCCGTAAAAACCGTTTAATATACGATATTGGCTCCTTAAAGGCGATTTAGCGTAAAATTGGACATATTCACACATATTATAATGCTGCATTTTATTTATGATTGTCATAATTTTATTTTATATAATTTTTGAATTATGTAATTTTACTTAGTATGGCCTTAGTTTTTAATTGGTATTACCCGAAATGTATGGGAATATCGATTCGGTTGTAATTTATTGTGATCTCGTATCACCGTTTTGTAATTTAATAAATTTATTTTTATTTTAATTACAAATGTATAATAGGAAATTATGTAATGTGTTATGTAAATTAATTATTCCGGAGTTCCTTGAAGACGGTGTCACTCAAGAAGGCGATACATAAAGACGGTGTTACCTCGAGATGCGTGCCTCAACCGAAGTTCAAGGGACCAATGGAGTTGGTTTCCGAATATGTAATAGTTAATTAGATTTTCTATTTTAGGAAGGCCATACTAGGATTTATTTTATGCTTTGCATTTTATTTATATGTCGCATGCATCGCTAAATCGCCATAACTAAAACATGCATTATCATCTTTTTATCGAGTTCATCGACCGTGTCAATTACAATTATCGTAGTTTACCGCTTTAGTTCACTTAAAACGTGATAGATAATAAATTGACATGACCTCTCGCTAAAAACAATCAATTGAGACTTAGCCTTACCAAAAATTAGAAACCATGAAGTACCAGTTTCGCAAGGGAGTTGAGCCGGCTTTACCGTAAGACAAACCTTGTTACGTTGGTGAAGTGGGTGATAAATGTCTACCCACCGAATTTATAAAGATGAAGGTTGTTTTCGGCTTTACCGATGCCCAAGTTGATGTAAATTTGGATCATGGACACATTTATTCGAAATTTGGGTTGAACTCAACGAAAGTATTCTCGACGGTTGCCGGATGTGTTTCGGGTTAAAGATAAATATTAATGTAATTTTATCGACCAAGAGTTCTAAAAGTAGAATCGATTAAAGTGTTAATCCACCGAGTTATATTGATAAAGGTTTGTTTTCGGCTTTACCGATGCCTAAGTTAATATGAATTTGGATCTTGGAATCATTTATCATAGTTGGGTAGAGGTCACTATGTAAATGCTATACTTGTTTACAAGTATTATTATAACGATGAATGTTAAGTTTTCCACTATTTCGTTATCATATTGTTCTATTTCTTTACCACAATTCATATACGATATCATTTCGATTTTTGATTCACATCTCCATTTAAACATCGTTACTAAAGACAAATATGAATTTGCTTCTAAAACCTCAAATGAACCATTGCTAAGGATCTCTTGTAAAGAGTATAGATTAAAGTTATTCATTATCAAACAGGTTTTTGATTCTTGACTAACATATCTACTTACAATGAACTGTTTATCATATGCTTAATTAAATTAAGTACCTTGAAACGATAAATTGTTTTGGTGATTAGATTTGTTAGAATTCGTAATTGACCAAAATAATGCAACCACTTCAATGAAAGTTTTAAGACTAAAACGATTGAATTGAAGAGTAGTCTTCATAAGAATCAACTTTGCTTCTCTAAGTAAAGATTCTTTGAAATGAGTGGGAGCATTCTCTTAAACCGTTAAGAAAGGGATGAAGTTCAAAGAAGTAAAATTAGAATGGAATTGATTCAAGGTAATGTTAAAAGTAAAGTTATTGAGAATAACGATACTAAACCTATCAATCCCGACCGATAAAGTTTCCATTGTCTTAAATGTTGGACACTAGAAAGGAAACTACCCCAAATTATTGAAGAATCAACAAGTTAGTTGTGGGACATCTAATGGGATCTTCTTCTTTAAATGTTTATTTGATTCACATAAATCTTGCTAGAACTACTTCGTCAATATTAGAAACCAGTGGAGGTTTTCATCATTGTACTTGATACATATGAATGATTAGAATATGACGACTAGCAACAATAATGTTGAGAGATAGAGTCATTGTGTACTAAATCTAGTTTTTGGGTTTAGAGTTGTACTTAATTGTGACTATTAAGTGCATAAACTCTAAATAAGAATATAAACTTGTTAAGATACAAAAGAGGTTTACTTTTGTGATCCTATACACCATGTTTTGATGTATGACTAGCCCATTATCAAGGTGATTATATTCTAAACCAAACTAGAATAATATATCATGAAGATGATGCAAGACACAAATTGGTAACCTAAAATTAAACCTTAGATTTTGGAATGATGAACGCAAAGAGTTATCGAGTACTCTTGAAACCATTAGATCCTATGGTATATGCGTATCTTGTATTCAAAGCAAGATATCTCATGCCTTTTGGTTGAAAAGGAGATCGAGGTTGTAAATCATTGATCCAAAATAGGTTGATCATTTTCTTTTACCAACGATTTAGGTTGACACTAATGTGTTCACTTAATAAGGTAAAAAGAGAAATCTTTGAAGAAGTTCAAAGGTTCAAAGAATCACGATTTAGTCGTGATGGGATTATCAAAGTGAAGACTTCGATATAAGCCAAATGAAATGTGATATAGTATCACAAGTTAATCTCTCTTAACACACATTATGGGATAATGTGTGGTTGGATAAGAAATCAAACGCTAGTCGATATGGTTTGGACTTCAATCAAGTTACTTTGAGTTACTTGATCCTTTTGGGGATTTTATCATTTTGTCTAAATTATTTTTCCACTAAATCTAAAACAAATCATATGAGATATGAAATGGTAGGGTATCATGTTTGTAAGTTTTTACAAGAAACAAATGCTCATTTTTCCCTTGCAATTATCACGAGTACGACGAGTTTGCGGCTCCTGAAGCTGTCTTTATAAAATACCAGTTTATTTCTAGAAGACAGAGTGGGAGAAATTATTCAAGAGCCACAAAGAATGTTATGTTACAAGAAACTGGTCTTTCTTGTCTACATGAGACATTTTGTGTAAGATGTTGTTTCTTTAAAACCTAGGAGGTTAAAGTCATCACTTGTTAAAGATGATGAATTCATGTCACTTTTAAGAAAGTAAAGAGCTTACAACTTACAAATAAATTGTTTGATTCAAGTTGATTACTTCTGGAAAGTAATGAACATATGACTTACATGAGAGTGTTTAAGTCACAACTCAATACAAGGCTTAGAGCCATGAAAATCCGAAATAAAAGGCTTGATTAGTGACAAAGGGTTTTGCACTAATAAAGAGAGATTTCAAGGCTTGATTGGTTGCAAAGGGTTTTGCACTAGTTGGAATGCTTAAGTCTATTTGGATCTTCTTAAGGATTATATTTCATTATGAGACATACAGCAAGTGAATCTAAAACTCACTTCTTCAAAAGAAGGAATGTATTCAATACATGTCTTGAGTTTTGTAGATTCTTGCAATCCTAAGTTAATATACAACTTAAGAGATGGTCTTAAGTAGGACATCAATGAGTTGGAATCAATGTTTTAATCATGTTATAAAACTTTTCTCGATAAGTCGAGAAATTGTGTTTATACATGGAGTTTAGTGGGAGTTGCGGAAATTTTAATTAGTCTTATATGTGGATGACATATTGATCATTGAGAATGATTTAAGACTTTTGGAGTAATATAATACATCTTTAATATCCAGATTTATGAAGATAAATCCACATGATATTAGCGTCAAATAAGAAGTCTTATGTTGATAAGATTCATGACTAGTTCAATCAAGTTGAACATATTTGATTGATTGCATTTGCTTCCGCTGCCGGATCAATTAAATGAGTAATGATGTATAACACTTCATATACTTTGAGTATGATGAATTGTTTTCAAAATCGAATTTAAGTAATCTTTACCAAGTAAGCCATAAACATTACCCTTAAGTGCTTGCAGAAGCATTAAGGAAGTAAAGCAAAGTGTTTATGATGCAATTTTGTGTAAGGGTGTTACACAAGTGACAATTGACAATTGAGATTGCGCATGGTTTTCGACAAAACCATAATCAAAACACATTAGGATGGTTAAGATACCATTGTGGCTATGTTATTTAAGAAATAGATTTTCTAGAATCGTTCTAGGCAATAAAGAACAATGGGAAATATTTACAACGGAAATTGAGTACACTTGCAATCATGAGATGTGCAAGAGGATGAGTCCCGCACACTGTGAAAACAGTGGGAGCTATTCTTAGGCTAGAGGGCCTATGTCTTGATTGGATCTCGACACGTACTCAGAAAGTTTTGTAATGCAAATGTATACATTACAAAGGAAAACGAGTATGTAGTAAGGTTGAGTAAGGTACAAGAAGTTGATAAAACCTACTAACCAAAGCCTTCTCATAGGCTAAACATGATGAGTCATGTCATTTCAATTGAATTGAAATGAACAACTACATACAAGATCAAATTAGATTATAGAACATGAAATAGTAATCAGGCATTGACTATTCATATGTGATAATCGCATTTGTAGAGACAACATTGAACCCCGTTAAAGTGAACCCAGATTAACATAGAATTAGCCCATAGTCACTTGTATGAGGTGACGTCTCTAAGTGACTAGAGTGTGATGCGGTTGATGGCAAGTTTAAGTGCCATAGAGTCATATGAGGTGACTAGTCGATCACATAGGCAGACTGTTAGGAACACTTTGTCGGGCAGTGACCGCTTATAGAGTTCTGGAAAATTTATATAGCCTGGTCGTGGCGAGAGCTACTATAGTATTCTAATGAGTCGATTATTTTGACTAAAGACTGTTCGCCTAAGATGGCACAGTTTCAGATTAACTTTGATTTGTGTTACTACGACCTTCGTAAATGGGGTCAAATGGGCATATTTTGGGTTATGATGGCTGTGGCTAGTCGAAGGGAATAAGTGCGATAGGAATTATCCACCCCTTTGTCAGGGTTAAAACAATATCTCAGGGCCACTCAAGGAGTAATGAACTGGAAATGCGTGGCCACGCTCGGATGGTATCTATGGTAGATAACTCCGGTCAATCAGTTATTCTCCAGATCGAGGAAACCACTCTCGATATGATCACTTGCAAGTACGACCCGAAAGACACCTTGCATTGAGTGGGATATAGTAATAGGACAAGAGAATTGGTGACGCACACTTGTCGAGGACAAGTGGGAGATTGTTGGAATATATGTCCTCCGACAATAATGCGATCACAATTGTCGATCATATTGATTACATATTTAAATCTCATTACAAGAATACGAAAGGGATGATACATTACATATATAGTCAACTGGTCCACACATATCAGTAATGATTGGCTGGCTAGAGTTTGACATTACTGTCGTGCGACGGTGGTGATCAGTTGATCCCTTGAGGTCACACCTAAAGGATGATTCCCTTAATTGAAAAGGTTAATTAATTGTATGCCGATACAGATTAATTAATTCCTTAAAATTGAACAAATTATTATCATAAGAGAGAAAATGAAATCTTATTATAATGTGATTAAATGAGATTTTATTTAGTAATTTAAGAAGTTATATTACTAAAATTAATGGGTGTTTGCGAAACACCCGAGATGAGAATGATAAGTTAGTTATAATTACAAGATGTTGTGAATTATACTAACTAGTAATTAAATGACCATTTTATGAGAAAGTAATTTTAAATTACTAGTCAATTTGTTAAATATGATTTATTTAATTTGTAAATGATATTTAATTTGTTAAATATGCATTTTAAATTAAAACATGACATAAGACATGTCACATGTCACATGTCACATGACATACAATTGTACAATTGACAAAAATAAAATGGACTCCATATTACTACATCAAAACCGAAATATTGGTGGGCTTGTGAGGAATTTTGTCTTATTCATTTGTCTTTGATACTTGATAGTGACTTGACAATGACAAAGCCTTACACCAATTTGTCTTGTGAAGACAAAAAAAAGGAATATGGTCCATATACACATACACCAACCGGTTTGGTGAGTGGTGTGAGAGGATTTTTCCTCATTTTTATCATTCTCTCATGTTTAAGAAAAACATAAAAACTTCTCTCTCTTGTTCATCATAAAATCAAGTATGATGAATCTAATTTGTATGAATCAATAACTAATAATACTAGCAGTAGTATATGAGTATTAGTAATCAATTTTAAGGTAAACCACATTACAAATATCTAGTACATATTAGTTTGTGGGATTAAGGGATAGTCTTGGGTGCTACTAATTGGAGGGCTTCTATTTTGAAGTCATGAATGTTCATCCAATATTGGAAAGCTCAAGAACTAACAAGAAGGAGATCTTGTTGGTGCCCATTTGACCGAAATTTAAATGGTGAGAAATTGATTTTCTTATCTCTTCTTATTTAGTTTGCATGCATAAGATTTAAATTAATTTTATGACTAAATTAATTTGTAACATATAAGAATATGTGAAGTAATGAGATATAGATTTCCAACAGTCTCGCCCGTAGAGGTAAGGCCAAGTAACCTACCAAACTCCCCTAAGGTCATCGGAAAAGTCCGGTTAAACAACCGGAAGGACACTGAAGAACTAGTGGGGTCAGCATCGTGTGCCCCTGAGGAGAAGGTAAAGGAGCTGAGAAACTCAAGGCTCTGCTCTAAAAAGGTACGGCCGCTCATAGTGATGACTCCGGCCATCCCCGTTCCCCATAGTAAGTCACAAACCGACTCGTAAATGCCGACTCTCTCAAGTGCCGATTTCTCCAGAAATCGGGAAGGTATAAACACACAGCGCAGCAGGTTAGAAAACTTCTTAGGATGTAAGGCGTTAACAAAAAGTACTTGCGGGTAGTCTGGGTGAGGGTCGAGAGAAGCGTCCCCTCGAACTGTGACCGTGCCAGAAGTAGAAGGAGCAGCAGCTGTAGAAGTAGTAGCAGCAGAAGTAGAGGTGACATGAGCTGGCGTAGAACGAGACTGTCTACGACCCCGACCTCTGGAACTCAAGGCAGAAGCCCGTGCAGTGACGGTGTGAGGTACCGTGGTCGCTCTAAAGGCAAACAAGCGGGCTCTTTAACAAGTGCACCACATACGTGAAAACAAAGTGGGTGGTGTAGAAGGAGTGGTCATTTTGTGGCCACCATCAAGAGAAACTAGCAAGAAGCTAGCGGTGGTGGTGACCGTAGAGGAAGTGGCAGCCTGAACTAAGCTAGCAGCAGAGCTAGCTGGAGCAAAAACTGTACCAGCAGCTGAAACTAGGAACACTGGGGCTGCAGTACTCACTAAAGTGGAGACAGTGGCAACAGCAGGGGCCACTGTCTCAGACAGAGATGGACTAGAAGTGGTACTGGTAGAAGGCAATGAACTAGACTCCATCATGTAACAAGGGCAGGGGACTGGATAAGATAACAATGGTAAACAGCGGCTAAAACAGCAAGAAACCAGCATGAAAACAGCATTGCAGTCCCCAGACAGTCGAAAAAAAGCGACTTCAGCCCCAAAAATTCCCTACATTCCTCGAAAAACTCGAATTAGAGCATGCAAATGGTGATAAGGAGCGGGATAGCAGGTAATGACAGCAGTAATTAACAACAACGAAAGTTAATTAAGTCAAGGAAGCATATAACCCGTCTGACAGTCGAAAAATTCGACTGAAACACCCCTAATCGTGAAATCTCGCGCAATATTCGAATTAAAACAAGCAACAACAGCGAGGAATGGGGGTTTGATCATCAAGCAAGACAGGTAAGGGCAAACAAGGGCAATTAAAGTCGAAAAATTCGACTAAACCAAAATTTCGGACCCTAATTACAATTTTTCCTCATGAAATTCAAAATAATCGAAATTAAAATGCATAGAGGATGAAGGAATCACTTACTTGATGATAGAAATCCTACAAATGCAATTAATCTTCAAATAAACAAGCAAAAGAGGCGATTTTTCGAGCTAAAAACCGCAAACCCTAAACCCTCTTTAAAATCGAGAAAACGGGCACCAATCAAGGGGAAATTAAGGGGATCTGAAAGATTAATTAGTAAGCAACAATTTGTAGGATGCGGATTTGGTTTTTGAGCAAGAAAGATGGGGATTTGGGGGAGTTTTGGGTCGCAATTAGGGAAGGGTTAGACGAAAATTAGGGGAAAATGAAATTAGAAACAAAAGAATAGAGTTTAAGGAACAACTCCCTGCGTCTTTTGCGAATCCACTCGATCGAGTAGTTTTAAACTACTCGATCGAGGATTTTTGATGATCCAGTTACTCGATCGAGTAGAATTCTACTCGATCGAGAAGTCCCCTTTTATGCTTTCCTGGATCGACTAAGAGAAGCATTCGATCGACCAATTTTTCACTCGATCGAGTACAAAAAGTACTCGATCGAGCTCTTTTCTCGCGTAAGCTCTTGAATTTCGTCTTTCTTCCTTTATATTTGCGTAAAACTTCCCCAAACCTGCATAAAAACACGTGCAAAAATATCCCAAAATACCAAATACGCATAAGAACAGTCTATAGTCTTAAATCTATGCTAAGAACAGTCTAAAAGCTAATTGTCCTAATTAAAAGCATTAAAACAAATTGAACGGAAATTCAAAAATTATTTATTACAAGGTGTTACACGGGGCATTTCCTCGCTCAATTCCCAATGCACTTCAGTAGCCCCTTGGTGGGCTCCTGACTGGAGGATGTCATCTCAGCAACATTGACTGTCCTCTTCAACTTCCATGAGCTTGAATTTAAATCGTTTAAAACAGTAGGAGGGGAGTAGTTCACATCCACATAAGCACGAACTTTCCTCATCCTTGCTCCTCTATCACTGTCTGTAGCGTCATCATCTCCAATTTGATTGACAATAATTGCACACTGTCCTTTGACAAATCCTTCATTCTTTTCATCTGTACCTGCAGCAAGGAAAACAGACGAACTTTCCTCCTTTTTGCTCTCAATTTGAGGCGGAGGGGTAACAATTGTAGCACAATACTCCAAATTTTCAACTGGAGTGTCAATAATAGGGTCAATAGAAGAGAGAACATTGCAAGGCTGAGCTTGCATGGGAGCCGTCCGGGACTTAGACTGATGAAAAATCAGCTCCTCATCCCCTACCTGAAAGGTCAAATTCTTCCCCCTGACGTCTATAACTCCACGGCCAGTAGACAAAAATGGTCTCCCTAAAATGATAGGGGTGTGTGCATCTTCGAGGATGTCTAAGACAACGAAATCAACGGGAATAAAGAACCTCCCGATCTGAACAAGTACGTCTTCTACTACACCTAGTGGCCGTGATATACTACGGTCGACCATCTGGACAATCATGTTGGTGCAACTCAGCTTTGTCAAACCAAGTCTCTTAGCCAGAGACAACGGTAAGACACTCACGCTAGCGCCTAGATCGCATAGCGCGTTATCAATCAAATAGGTACCGATATGACACGGAATTGAAAAACTACCCGGATCTGACTGTTTGGGAGGTAACTTATTTTGAAATAGGGCTGACCCCACCTCAGTTAAAGCTACTGTCTCATTATCACAAATATTCCTCTTACGCGATAAAATTTCTTTCATAAATTTAAGATAAGAGGGTACCTTTGTCAGCAACTCAGTGAACGGCACATTGACTTCTAAGCTTTTCAGGAGTTCGACAAATTTGCCGAATTGTTGATTAACTTTGGTATTCTGCAGCCACCTCGGGAAGAGAACCGTGATGGGTATCTCAAGTCCCTTGTTTCTCTCTTCCAATGTATCACCCGGAGCAAGCTCTGTATCTTTTGGACGCTTCTTACCTCTCGAACAAGGTCTTTCTGGTGATTTCTCGCTTAATCGAGCACTAGCAGACTCTCGAATAAGCTTCCCATCATCAAAACTACTCGATCGACCAAAACACCCATTCGATCGAGTAGAATCTTTATCAATACCACTCGATTGAGTGGAATTTTCACTCGATCGATCAACACCATTTTGCTGTTCACTCGATCGAGTAGAAAAACTACTCGATCGAACAGTACCATTTCCTTGTTCACTCGATCGAGTAGAAAACTACTCGATCGACCACTTTCTTCACCAAATCTGCTCGATCAACCTCCTGAAACCAGTCGATCGAGCAATTGCATTGCCGTGAGCTCACTTTCTTCGACAGAACATTGTTCACCATCAGTTATAGCCTTCCTCGGGTCTGATTTTTGCATTTCCGGTCCCTCATATGAACGACCGCTTCTCAAATTGATAAAATTTACCGTCTCATGTGGATTTTTCTCATTTTGAGTCGGTAATTGACCTTGCTTTCTTGAGGATTGATCTGTGGCTAGTTGGGCAACTTGAGTTTCAAGTGCCTTAATGGACGCATCTTTCTGTTGATCACTCAGCTGAAACTGCTTTGTAAAGGCTTGCAACATAGACTTTAGCTCACCTATTTCACTCACCCCACCGGAAGATGATGCACCGTGATTAGGAGGAGTGAAGGACGGAGGCTTCTGAAAGCCTTGTTGATTCTTGTGTGGAGGAACATACGGCTGCTGCTGGTGCGGAGGAGGTGTAGGATTGAGCACATTTTGACTAGTCCACCTCAAATTGGGATGGACGTTTGGCTCATAATAAGTGTTTGTCTGCCTGTAATGTTGAAAGGCAGCGCAAGACTCATAGGAATTAGGACAATTATCTGAAACATGTCCCTCTCCCCCACATCTCTTGCAGACGAAAGGACCGTCTGAAACAGCATTCACATGATAGATCCCTCCTTTCGAAACTCCTCCCAACTCATACTTATCAAATCTCGCCGTGAGAGCCTCTAATGCAGCTACAGAAGGAGATTCAGCACTTCTCCTTTGATTTCCCCTAGAATTTCCATACTCAGCTTTATGGGTGGCCAAATCATCAATAATTTTCCACCCCTTAGTCTCTCCAACATTCTCCTAGAATCTACCACTAGCTGACGCATCCAGGATAACTCTCTGATCGCCGTAAAGCCCATTATAAAACTGATTGCATAGACTCCATTTTTCGAACCCATGGTGCGGAATAGTTCGCACCAACTTCTTGAAACGGACCCACGCCTCATGAAAATTCTCATCAGGACCTTGTTTAAAGCTCGTGATCTGAGCTCTAATGGCATTTGTCTTCGAGGCAGAGAAATATTTCGTGTAAAATGCCAGGGCCAGCGACTTCCAATCAGTAATCCCGTTGGCAACTCGATCAAGGTCTCGGTACCACTCCCTTGCAGCATCACGAAGAGAGAATATGAACATGGTCTCCTTTACCTGATCCGGAGTCACACCTGTCGGCGGGGGTATGGAACAGCAATAGTCAATGAATGTCTCCATGTGTTTGGCTGCATCTTTAGTTGCAGCTCCCTCAAATTGGTTCCTCTCAACCAAATTGATATAAGATGGTTTCGGCTTGAATTTTCTGTCTGTTCCTGGTAATGCAAATCCTTTGTAGACATTCTCAGCCGTCGGCTCAGAGTGACTGGCTATACTTGCTTCTTCAGCCATGTCTGGAGATGTGACAGTCTCAACTGATGAAGTAGAAATAGGTGATGAAGGTGGATCCTCCTCAAACAGCTCGTTCTCGTAGTAACTAGACAGAGTACTCAGCTCTTCCTCTGTCGGCAATACCCTAGATGATCGCCTCAACTCACGCAAAGTCTTCTCAATCTCAGGATTGTACGGTAGTAATTCACCACCCTATGACCTGCGCATAAGAAGAAACTACAAGTAGGATATGAGAATAGTTTAAGGAATGGATGTCCCTTAAACTAAGAGAAAGACTAAAAATAAAACAATTGCCTCCCCGGCAACGGCGCCAAAATTTGATACCGGTCGTCGCAGTAACAAAAATAAACCTAAATACAACTAACAGAAGCTAGTGGCAAGTAGGGTCGATCTCCTCAGGGAGGCAAGATATATTTAAAAGTCCTTCTATTTGGTCACAAATGGGGGGTTGTTTGAATTGGCTTCTAAACTACGAGGTTTAAAGGAAGAGAAATAAGGATAAGAGCAGTAAAAGCAAAGAAATAAGTTTAAACTATCAGATAGAGAGGGACATGTCAGGATCTCGGTTCACTACAGTAGTCCAGTGACTCAGCTGTAAATGATTCGATTTAATTAATGTAAGACGGATGTTGAAAGGTCCTTTCGGTCCACTTTCTATCCTAAAATACCACTAACTTAACTTTCATTCTCGTCAGGGTAGTCTATTGTTCATAGCAGGCCTATTTAGTCCAATCTTTCGATCTAGGATAAATTTTAGCCAGATTAAAGGAATAACTCAGGAGCGTGCACTCAACTAAGTCGATAAATACAATTAAATTGCTATGGTGACAGAGTCTCACAATCAGTTCATCTATTTCATTTACTACATCGTCACATTCATACCGCAGATCCCCTAATCCCAACATGAAAGGGGTTTAGTTACTCATAACGCTAATTAAACTATCAATACTAACAGCAGATTAATTTCCAGCAGTAAACATATTAAAACTATAATAAAATCGCATAAAGGGTAAATTAGGGCAGAAATTAAATGTAACAAAACGAAGAATTAAAGCAAACAAAAGATTAATTATTATTATTAAGAGAAGAGAAAGGAATTACAATCAAGCGAATCCGGCGTAAAGAACAATCGAATCCGAGCAATAATAACCCCAAAGGTAAAGTTACAGTGAAGAAGAATGTTTAACGCGGTAAAGTTTGATAAAAGCTAAGTAGTAAGTAAAATCTCATACTAATGACCTAACTAAAGCTTGCCTAAATAGAAAATAATTAAGTTTTGCGGAGTAAAACATAACACGGGCTAAACAAAAGCCCATAACAGCGAAACCACTTGATCGAGTGAAATAAAATCACTCGATCGAGCAAAACCTCGGCAGCATCTACTCGATCGAGTAGATAGTTACTCGATCGAGTAACTCGTCTTTCAGCAACTTAAGGATCGAGTAGAAAACTACTCAATCGAGCAATAGAGGACGTAAAAACTACTCGATCGAGTGGTAAAACTCCTCGATCGAGTCCTTTATCTTCATTTCAGCTCAAGTCCATGCCCGACTGCCTCGTAATCCGTGCCAACACGCTTCCCAACGCAGTATCTCACTCGAGAAAATCCCGTCTCCTCTAAATGCATGCAAAAAGGACGAAAAAGAGTACGATTCCATTACTTTCGCGTTCATTTCTACAAAATGGACAAAACGAACCAAAGTAGCCAATTCGGGGCAAAATACTATAAAAATAGTATAAAAATACATAGAAATACGTGCTGAAATAGGCTAAAAAGACTATACAAAATGCGCGTATCATGAACAAAGCTAAGGTTGAGGTAATTGAGCAACTCCCGTACCCGGTTAATGTTAAAAGTGTGCGTAGTTTTCTTGGTCATGAAGGGTTCTATCGCCGCTTTATTAAGGATTTCTCTAAAATTGCTCAAGCTCTTACTCGGCTACTCCATAAAGATACACCTTTTGTGTTTACTGACGAGTGTGTTAAGTCCTTTGACAAAATTAAGCAAGCTCTTATCTCAGCTCCCATAATCCGATCTCCGGATTGGAGCCTTCCTTTTGAGATTATGTGCGACGCCAGTGACTATGCAGTTGGAGCTGTTTTGGGGCAGCGAAAGGACAAGGTGTTACATGCCATTTATTATGCAAGCAAGACTCTTGATGATGCACAAATTAACTATGCTACTACGGAGAAGGAGCTTCTTGCAGTTGTCTATTCTTTAGACAAATTTAGAGCTTATATTGTAAGTTCTAAAGTTATTGTTCATACTGACCATGGAGCTTTGAAATATCTTTTAACCAAACAGGAGGCTAAACCTAGACTTATTAGATAGATTTTGTTATTACAAGAATTTGATTTAGAAATCTGTAATAAGTCTGGTGCTGAAAATGTTGTTGCAGATCATTTGTCTAGGCTGAGATTTGCAGGAAGAGAAATCTTGCCCATTGACGACTCTTTTCCAGATGACCAACTTTTAGCTATAGCTGCGAATACTCCATGGTTTGCAGACTATGCCAATTATTTGGTAGGAGGTATGCTTCCTCCTGACTTATCCTATCAGCAGAAGAAGAGATTTTTGCATGACGTGAAGCGGTATTTTTGGGATGATCCATATCTGTTTCGGGAGTGCGCAGACGGTATCTACAGACGATGTATTCCAGAGGGTGAGGTATGTGCCATCCTTTATCATTGTCACTCTTCTTCTTATGGTGGTCATCATGGTCCTTCTAGGACATTTGCTAAGGAAATGCAATCGGGTTTTTATTGGCCTACTATCTTAAAGGATGCTACTACTTTTGTCCGTTCTTGTGATGCATATCAAAGGACGGGCAATATCTCGCAAAGGCATGAGATGCCTCAAACTGGAATCTTCGAGGTGGAGATTTTTGACGTTTGGGGCATTGATTACCAGGGTCATTCCCTACTTCTCATGGGAATCAGTATATATTAGTAGCTGTAGATTATATTTCTAAATGGGTGGAGGCAATTGCCACCCCCACTTGTGATGCTAAATCTGTTGTCAAGATGTTTCAGAAGATTATCTTTCCATGGTTTGGAGTGCCTCGCGCGGTGATCAGTGATGGAGGCAAGCATTTCAATGAGCGTCATCTTAATTCTCTCTTGAAGAAATATGGCGTTACACACCGCAGAGGACTGGCTTATCATCCTCAAACCAGTGGACAAGTAGAGATTTTCAACAGAGAGGTGAAACAGATCTTGGAAAAGGTAGTAAGCAAGAACATAAAGGATTGGAGTCCGAATCTAGATGACACTTTGTGGGCTTACCATACTGCATTCAAGACGCCGATTAGAGCATCGACGTACCGTCTAGTCTATGGCAAATCTTGCCATTTACATGTGGAGCTTGAGTACAAGGCTATGTGGGCCATAAAGGAGCTGAATATGGATCCCTCACTGGCGGGTGAGAAACGACTGATGCAGTTGAATGAGCTTGATGAGTTTCGACTGCATGCCTATGATAGTGCTCGAGTGTACAAGGAGCGAACGAAGAAGTGGCATGACAAGCATATTTTGCCAAGGGAATTTCATGTTGGTGAGAAAGTTCTCTTATTTAACTCTCATTTGCGTTTGTTTCCAGGTAAGCTGAAGAGGAGATGGTCTGGACCGTTCACTGTAGCTGATGTGAACAAATTTGGGTCAGTTACACTGCAAACTGACAAAGGACAAACCTTCAAAGTAAATGGGCAACGATTGAAAATCTACTACGAAGGAGCGTATGTTGTGGTAATAGAGGCTTTGGACCTCTTTGCCATTGATTCTTCTTGCTGATGAAGAATTACGGTCGTGCGGAACCGCAAAAAAAAAACCAGCGCTACCGAGAGGCAGCTCGGAAATTGTAACATATTAATTTGTAATTAGGATTTCAATTGAAGTATTGTATTTGCTTTTACGTTTTCCTTGAATTTTGAGAGATGAGAGGAGGGAATTTCATATGTTTTGTAAGTATTTTGTGCAGGCATTGACGAAAATTGAAGTTAGGAATAACAAAGAACGAAAAAGGACGCCAGCAGGTGGTTCCTCGATCGAGTCAGGTTGGGCTCGATCGAGGAACCTCGATCGAGTGCAAGTGTGGCTCGATCTAGGCACCAAGAAGGGAATTAAAATTCCTTAAAACGAGAGTTGGCTAGTCAGGATTTTGGATCCTCGATCGAGCCAGGCCGGGCTCGATCGAGGCACCTTGCTGAACCCGGTTCCGCGTTTTTCCAAACCGGTTTTATGCATTATTTGTTCTTAATATTTCCAATTTATTTCTTCATTTCGTCATTCTTATTTGTTATTTCGCCTACACTACTCCCCTTTCTCTCTTAATTCTTCATCATTCATCATCAAATCTCTCTTAAACTTGGGTTTATTTGTTTATTAAGTGTCTACATCAATCTCTTGTGCTTATTTTTGCAATTTCATTGCTATATTTGCTAAGGTAAGTCCCGATTTGTTCTCTTTTATCCCGGAAAAATCTGAAATTTCTTGCTTAAAACTTGAGTTTATTGTATTGAATCTTCCATTGCTCATATACAATTGCTATTTCCTTGCTTTTTAGCCCTTTACTTGTTGAATTTCATGCCTAATTTGCTAATTTGGGAATTAGGGTTCTTTAAAATCCGGGTTGAATTTATGCATTAAATTAGTTAAAAATTGTGTTCTTATGCTTGGAATCTTCGTTATTTGATTAATAACCATGATCCCCTAACTTTTTGGATGGTTTAATTGTGATTTTGAGTTTTAAAAATTGATTTTTTGACCCATATTTGCCAAAAAACGGGAGTGTTTTTGTCTTATGGTTGGGGTATGATTGTATACTTGCTTATTTTGCAGAAAATGTCATCTACTAGGCAAGGAAACAAGAGGTCCCGGGAGAGGAGCGCTCCCATTCGTCAACCTGAGGTGATACCCGGGGTAGTGGAGTCTTCCGAGAAGGAGGACTTATCTCCTTTTGATGATTACCCTTTTGTTGAGTTCCGTGACAAGGAACAAAGGGACAAGTTCGAATATTTGATGACTAAATCCATGAGTGCTACTCTATGTGTGGATAAGAAAATTTTGCGAACCTTGAAGATTGATGAGACTATGTATGGCATGTTTGTCGAGATTGGTTTACAGGGTCTCTTTCTGCTTCATGAGTTGTCTTACCCTGCTTTGACCCTTGAGTTTTTAAGCTCATATGCCTATTTCCCCGATGACCACCTTATTAAGTTTAGGTTGCTTAACGTGGAATGGTCCTTAACCTTTGACCGTCTTTCAGAAATCTTGGGGATTGACAAACACACTGAGGGGGATTTGTACAATGCTAGTGGGATGTCTGCCATCCGATATTTTCCCTTTTTCACTGGCTATACCGATGAAGATGTCCGTAGTATGTCTTTGTTGGATGTCCAACATGTCTGTCTTCGATTGTTTCTACGGTATTTGAGCTATTTACTTTATGGGCGACACGACAAGAGCAACACCTCTACCATTGAGGTCTTGATTCTTGCTAGTTATCTGAACCCTTATCGGGAGGAGCCATTCCAGTTTTCTCCCCCTGCTCTTGTGTGCTCAGCCTTTGACCGTATGATCGGGAGATATGGGGATCTTGACTGTGGTGCCCTTGTCACCAAGATTGCTCGGGCTGTTTGTGATTTTCGGGGTGATGACCCCTACGAGCCTATGGATGACCACGAGCCACTTGCTGATGATGACCATTTTCGTTATGACATCTCTTATATAGACATTAGGAATGGGTAGAACCATTACTGGAAGGTCCAGGGTGAGTTTTACATGCTTCTACCGTGTGACCGTTTACCGGTTGTCAACCCTCTTGAGGAGAGAATAGGTAGGGAGAGGCCTCCACCTGTTACTTATCTGATTCCACTGGACCTCTTGGTCACTTTTCACTGTTCCAGTACTACTGCTACCACTGGGGTGCCGGAGACGTCGGCAGCTTGCCACCCACTTGCCTGACTCTTTCCAGCCTACTCCTCCTCCCCCACCTCCTACAGCCTATCCTACCCAGGGTTATTACTTTGACCCAGTCATTGAGAGAGAGGTGAGGATTCATTAGGGCAATAACGCCGCATTGACTGAGCGGCGTATGTGGGAGCAGATGGAGGCTATGACTCTTGCTGCAGGTGGACAGTACACGGGCACTTCTCCTAGCCACTACACCACACTTGGTGATGATAGCCATGTCTTCCACTTTTTTGGAGTGACTCCTGCTGAGTTTGGACAGTTTAGTACTGATTATGGTGCTTTGGGTCGTCCTTTCTATACTCCAGTCCGTCCCCATAAGCCTTCTTCTATTTTTCCCGAGGACGTGGGTGTCCCTTTATCACAACGTGAGCAGTTTTGTTAGTTTGGAGCTTCTACTTCTGCTGCAGCAGCTTTCCCGGGGGTGGTCGTTCTAGTGGCCGTTCTAGAGGCTGTGGTAGACATGGTGGTCATTTTAGAGGCCGTGGTACCCCTGCTCCTGACCCTGAGTTGCTGTCTTTGTATGCTGAGATTGATGATTTTGATGATGCTACCCTTAATGATGATGGAGCTCAGTAGTGACAGCTGGTCACTACATCCCTCTCTTTCCAGCTGGTTTGGGGGAGGCTACTGCATTACAGCTGGTATTATCTTTCCTGTTTTTGTTTTATTGCATTTCTTATTTTCCCCTCTTCCCTTTGTTAGTTGTGTCCCATAGGTTGCTGGATTTCTGTGTGATTGCTATGTTGTAGGCGTCATAATGAGGACACTGTGACATTTACGTTTGGGGGAGAGTATTTATTTCTGTTGTGTGTTTATTTTATTGTTTTGTGTGAAAAAAAAATCTGAAAAATTTATAAAATACAAAAACAGGTTTTATTTATTTTGAGTCGAGTCTTGGTGAATTGTGTACCAATGATGATAATTTGCTTTGTATTTGCATTTGAGTCCCATTTAGTTGTCCATGTACATACATTGTTTTGACCTGTTAGCTATGATGAACAAAGCTCTTTACTCAAGTCTTGACCGTCACAATATGCCTTATGCCGAGTAAATTTGACTTTATTTTGTTGGTAAACCACTTAAATTTATGAGGTCTTTAGAGCTTCCTAGGCCGGGAACATTAATAAACCGGTCTCATTATTATTTAGGCTGAAGAGTATGGTCTCCTTGTGGAATATGTAACATCAAACTGCATAAGTGTGACATTAGTTTCTTAGCTTATGCGCATTCATATGATTGAGTACATGAGGAAAGGCGGTTCTTATTGTTCAAATATGCCATACATTACCCAGTTTTTGTTAGCCCGTTTGAACCATGTAGCCATTTTATGGCCTATTTCTTAACTACATTCCAGAATTTGCCTAACTTTTTCGGGACAGTCGCAGTTGCTTGAGTCTTTATTGTTGTAGCTGCTTTGGTTGGGTTGGGACTTTTATTGTCATGTGGGTAGTAGCTATCTTTTTGTAACAATTGTGTGACCTCCTATGTTGAAAAAGAAAAAAATTATGAAGCAATGAAAAAGGAAAACAAAAAAAGAGAAAAAAAGAAAAATTTCGAAAAAGCACAAGAAAAAAGAAAAAAAAAAAGAAAAGAAAAAAAAATTGCTTGCTTCATTAAGTTTTGTTGGGAGGTCGTGAGTGGTAATTGCTGGAGTCTAATGCACATTTGGAGAGCGTTTTCATTCTCTCATATTTTGTCAAAGTTGAGATAATTTCTCCAGTTGGATGATTGTTGTATTTATTATTAGTTTTGGCTATTGGTTTAGCGCTGCGACTACCGTCTTAACCTCACATACCCATACGTGCTTTTGCACAAGCCACTATACCCATGCCACTTTACCACCATTCTGTCCTTGATACATGTACTTGGTGTAATACTCCGTATTTTATATGACTAATTAAGACGGATTATATCAATTTTTACGCTAAGCTATCTAATCGTGTTGATATCGTAAGATCGAGTTATTCGTAGACTTGTTGAGACGGGTTTAAGTGAACGAAGTCACGTTAGATAGCCCATGTACCCAATCACGTTACCCATGACCCATCTACCGTCTAACCTAATTTAACCTAAATTTTACCCTAGCTCTACAAAACACTCCTCTCTCACCCGCCTCCCTCACTTCGACGGCACACATTTTCACAATCACACAAATCGAGAGGGAGAGATTGAACGTGGGTAGTGACGGAGCAGCAGGGAAGAGCATTGGGTGGTTGACGACGCTTTGAGGCGGCCTTAGTGGTGGTTTACGTGGCAGTTTAGGTAAGCAGTCACCCTTTCTTTACCTTTTTGTCGTTTGTCGGGTTGTAGTTGTTGTCACCGTGTGTCACAAGGAGGTGATATTGGTGGTTGGTGTCGGGGAAATTGTATTGGGTGGTTTCAGTCGCCCCTATTGGTGGCGGTTAGGGAGGTTTTAGGCGGTGGAAATGGCGGTAAGAGGCGTTATCGACAGGGACAATCAAGCGGGTTAAACAGGGGTTTTCAGGCGGGTTTAGACGATTAGAATTGGGGTGGCGCCACCGTGGACTCGGGGGAGGTCGAAACGGCGGCGCCACGGCGTCTGTGTGCGTTGATTGACGGCGAGCAGAGTGGTGGTGGTAGCATAGGATGATGTTGACGACGGTGGTCGCTATAGGGTTGCAAGGGGAGGCTGTTTGTGGCGGCAACCCCTGATAGGCGGTGTGTCAGGGCTGTTGGCAGCCCTGGTTCGACTCGCCGGCGGCAGTCGACCAGGTTGGGGTCGGTTGTCGGCGGTTGGGTCGAACTGGGGAACGGGCCTGGTGGTTGTCGTGGTGGTTCACGCGGCGCGTGAGAGGTTTGGGCGAGTGTGAAGTCACGGGTTGTGGGAGTCGGGTTGTTAGGGTTGTTCAATGTTTGATTCGGTTTTACTTAATCGTATAATTCGTTTAATCTTTTATTTATCGTATTAGTTATTTAATTTAATTCCCGAGTCATTTAAATAATTAGAGACGGGTTTTGAGTCGGGTTGGTTAAAATGGAAAACTGCTATATCGGGGAAGTTTCCATTTAAGGAAACTTTCCATTTTAGGAAGTTTCTATTTTTAGTAACCTTCGATTTTGGGAACGGGAATAGTTAAGTAATCATTTATCATTTATTTATCTTTCAGAGGGAGAATTTGTTGTGGAATATTATTGAGCATCTGTCCAATTGACTGCAGTACTGAGGTAGGGGAATACACTGATTGAGTTCTTACGATTATAAAGAGTTGGCATGTTCGGTGATTATATAACATATCTGTTCATCTTATTTATCTCGTTGAGCATTATTGTTTCATACGTTTTATACATTTCTTATGCATTGGAGTTGGAGTTGGAGGAGATGAGATTATCGTGATTAAGGCCCAGGCGGGTTCTGCAGGACTTGCCCTGGTGTCCTCAGCTACGAGCTGGTATATCGACGACGGTCGATTTGTATAGTTTGCCGGGGATCGGTATGGCTGGGCGTTTCGGGGATGTGTGTGATGGAGTTGAGATTGGAGGATCATATCATTGCATTCTTTATTATATCGTATTACCTACTTAACCTCGCGGTTGACCCTGTGTATTCGTGTACGCCTGTGATGATCCAATTACTGGGGAGCGGATTGACAGGTTGTTGAGACATATGGAGCTGGCAGGGGAGAGAGCATGGATCACCTGACTTAGAGCTAGCCCACTTTTATTTCAGTTTAGCTACCAGACTTTATTTTCAGTTTTGAGACATGTTCCATTTGAGTTGTAAACATTTATAACTTTCAATTTAAAGTCTTTTTTATTTTTCCTTTGTTATCTCATGCCTCGGGTTTCCGAGATGGTAACAGCCTTCTTTATCTGAGGAGTCCTAGTCCAGGACCTTAAATAAATGGGGGTGTTACAAAGTGGTATCAGAGCGAACGATCCTCAGGCCTAAACCAATGAATCCAATGAACATAGGAAAAGTCTAAATAAAATGAACCCCCAGGATAAAACTGTTAGGAGCACACTAAAGGTAAGGGATGAGTTAGGGGCCCCCTCACACCGAACCGTTGGCCCTCTCAGTTTGACTCGGGAACCCTGAGTGTATATGAGAGAAAGGGTAGAAAAATTACATGATGTTGAGCATGAATTCATATATCGTTGCCTAAGTGTTAACTGATTGATATATTAATTGTTGCATAAAAGAGTTGATGGGAGGTTGTGGCATAATACTTTGCATGTTTTAAAGTTGATTCATACTTATATCTCTATAAAGTTTGTGTTAGAAGGCTATGTCTAGTGATATGCGGTTATATGATCCCTAAACCATGCTAGGTAGACAAGTAGGGTAAGAAGTGATAGAATTGGCTAGAGTTGCCAATGTGATTTTGTGTTGCAGCTAATTCCTAAAATTTTCTTATAGTCATGCCTCCAAGAAGGGACACAACTGTAAACATCACCGAGGCAGAGTTAGATCAGCTACGGGCTGAGAATGAGGCCCTAAAGGCCAAAAGAATTAATCCTGCTAAGATGAGTACCACAGTGGCGAGGCATAATCCTACCATCTTCACTGGGGAAGGGGAACCTCACTTGTTGGGTGAGTGGTGTCGGGAATTCACCAACCTTTTTGAGCTGATTGCTTGTCCGGAGGAGCTGCAAGTGGACCAGGCTACCCACTATCTTAGGGCCACGGCTGGAGAATGGTGGATCAGGAACAAGGCGGAGATTCGACATGTTGCTAGGGACATCGAAGAGGGTTATGTGTCTTGGTTAGAGTTCCAAGCGATACTGACGGACCAGTTCATGCCAGAGTTCAGGAAAGCTAAGCTCAAGGAGGATTTTGATACATTTCAGATGACAGAGGACATGACAGTGGACACTTATCACAGGAAATTCCGACTATTGGCTTCATACATCGACGAATTTGCTAGGGATGAGACCATGCTGGCTTTGAGGTTTGAGAGGGGACTGACGGTGGATATCAAGAAGAGGCTCACGACAGCTCCACCTACCACCGTTCAGGACATCTACCGAGGGCCGGTGTCACCGAGAGGCTCTCCGAGCGACCAAGGAGGATAAGAAAGGAAAAGCCGAGAAGAGGAAGCCGAAACCAAATGATAATATCGGGGCCAAGAAGCGAGACCAGAAAGTTCGGTGGATACTCCACCAATAGTGCTCCTGGGGGATGAGGAATCAAAGCGGAGGCGATTCTGAGGTGCTAGTAGTGGAGGTAATGTGCCCAGGGTCACCTCGTTATGGGTCAGTGGAAAGTTGGGACACAAGAAGTGGGAATGCGAAGTTCGAGGAAACCAAGTCGGGGTTTCCTGACACCTACATCCGGATACAAATGGATCTCATACAAATGGGATCGGGTACAACAACTACCGTGCTCCTAACACTCGGCTATGGAGGAGGTGCCCGATCCGGGGCAAGTAACGCTTATCAAGGAAACTACAACAACTATCGAACCGTAGCCAAGAAAAACCAGCCCGGGGTGGTAACTTCCGAGGAACTGAACGAGGGGAGCAAGCAACCCATTATCGCTTCATCGAGTCGGGCCTGGAGCTATGTCCAAAGGGCAAGCTCTTTGCCATGGAAAAGGAAGCAAAGAAAGGAGGATGCCCATGTCGTGACTGGTACATTTCTTGTCAATTCTAAACCCACATTCGTGTTATTCGATTCTGGTGCCACACATTCATTCATATCTAGGGAGCATGTTAGAGCCTTGAACCTTACTGCATATGATAGAGTCGTTGATTCTGTAATAGTACCCTCGGGAGAGTCTGTGTCTTGTGATAGGATCTATACTAGTGTACCTATTCAGATTGGGGAGGTTGTCTTTCACTGTGACCTTATGGAGTTTCCATTGGGTGGTTTCGAGGTGATTCTAGGGATGGATTGGTTGGGAAAGTACAAAGCTTTCATTGACTGTTACCAAAAGAAAATATCACTGAGAGGACCTAAGGGAGTCAGAGTAACCTACAAGGGATACATGGTCAAACCCAAAGTCAAATTTATTTCTGTAAATACCCTAAAATCGAGTCTGAGAAAGGGAGACCAGTTGATCTTGTGTCAGATGTGGGATAGAGAGTCTGAGACCCCAAGGATTTCTGAGATATCTGTGGTGAGAGACTTTGAGGGGGTATTCCCGGAAGAGATTCCTGGGCTACCGCCTAGGCGCGACGTCGACTTTTCCATTGATCTAACGCCAGGAGCTGGACCTATTTCTAAGCCACCATATCGTATGGGACCGAAAGAGATGGAAGAATTGAAGAAGCAATTAGATGAATTTGCCGAGAAGGGATATATTCGACCCAGTGTTTCACCTTGGGGAGCACCTGTGCTATTTGTCAAGAAAAAGGATGGAAGTTTGAGGCTGTGTGTAGATTACCGAGAGTTGAATAATATGACTATCAATAACTGTTATCCATTGCCAAGGATCGATGATTTGTTTGACCAATTGAGTGGAGCTGGAGTGTTCTCGAAGATTGATCTGAGGTCGGGTTATCACCAACTGAGGATAAAGAAAGAGGATATTCCTAAGACTCGCATTCGTAACCGGATATGGACACTATGAGTTCGTGGTCATGCCCTTCGGATTGACCAATGCGCCAGCTGTGTTTATGGACCTAATGAATCGGGTGTTCAGTCCTTATCTGGACAAGTTCGTGGTTGTGTTTATCGATGACATATTGGTTTACTCCAAAAATGAGGAAGAGCACGAGGAACATCTAAGGATAGTACTGAGAACCTTGGGAGAGAATCAGTTGTATGCCAAACTGAGTAAGTGCGAGTTCTGGTTGAAGAAAGTTGCCTTTCTGGGGCATGTGATTTCTAAGGAAGGGGTGTCAGTGGATCCTAGCAAGATCGAGGCTGTGACTATATGGTAGAGCCGAAAGAATGTGGGCGAAATTCGAAGTTTCTTGGGACTAGCTGGATACTACAGGAGGTTTGTCAAAGATTTTTCGAAGATAGCAAAACCATTGACATCACTAATGAGGAAAGAGAACAGGTTTGTCTGGGATGAGGGTTGTGAGAAGGCTTTCTTGACCCTCAAAGAACGCCTAACCACAGCTCCTATACTTGCTTTGCCAGATGGGAATGATAACTTCGAAGTATATACTGATGCTTCCAAGAAAGGGTTGGGGTGTGTGTTGATGCAGAACGGGAAGGTAATCGCTTACGCTTCTTGACAATTGAAGACCTATGAGGAGAACTACCCTACCCATGACCTGGAGTTGGGAGCCGTAGTGTTTGCTCTCAAGTTGTGGCGACATTATCTCTGTGGACCGACTTTCAAGGTATTTTCTGATCACAAGAGTCTGAAGTATATCTATACTCAGAAGGAGCTGAACATGAGACAGAGGAGATGGATCGAGTTGATTGGTGACTATGACATGAACCTACTCTATCATGAAGGGAAGGCGAATGTCGTAGTCTGCTGCTTTGAGTCGGAAGTCTATCCATGCCCTGATCAGTGCCAGATCCAGGGTGAGGATGTTGGGTGAGCTAAGGAAGATGGGGATTTACATGATCCGACGAGGCGAGACCATTGGAGATATGACAGTTGAGCTAGAGTTGTACGAGGAGATTCGAGAGTTACAGAAAGAGGATGCTAGAGTTCAGAAATGGCGCAGGTGCGGTGGAACAAAGTGGGTGCGTAACCTTACTCTAAATTCAGTATTCATTCAGATGGGAGCTTGAGGTTTGGACAGAGGTGGTCTATGCCAGCTAATGTGGAACTGAAGAGGAAAATTCTTACTGAGGCACATGCTACTCCTTATTCTGTACATCCTGGAGGGGATAAGTTATACAAGGACCTCAAGAAGACGTTTTGGTGGCCTAATATGAAGAAGGAAGTTCTTTGAGTTCGTGTCTCGATGTTTGACATGCCGTAGAGTGAAGGGTGAACACAAGAGACCGCAGGGGAAGGTTCAGCCGCTAGATGTGCCAGAGTGGAAGTGGGAGAGTATATCCATGGACTTCATCGTCGGGTTGCCTCGGACTCGGAGAGGTAACAACATGATTTGGGTGATCGTCGACAAGTTGACCAAGTCGGCTCACTTTATTCCCATGAAAGATACTTGGAGTAAGGCCGAGTTGGCTAAGGCTTATGTTCAAGATGCGTGGTAAAGTTGCACGGTGTGCCTAAAGATATCGTTTTCGATAGAGATTCCAGGTTTCTATCCAAGTTCTGGCAGGAATTGCAGTCATTGATGGGTACTCAACTGAAGATGAGCACCGCTTTTCATTTTGCTACTGACGGTCAGACCGAGAGGACTATTCAAACCCTCGAGGATATGTTGAGAGCTTGTGTTCTAGAGTTTGGCGGATCTTGGGAAGACAGACTGGGGTTGATCGAGTTTTCTTACAACAACAGTTATCACGCTAGCATTGGGATGGCTCCATTTGAGGCACTTTATGGTAGGAAATGCAGGAGTCCCGTGTGTTGGGATGATCGATCCGACGCCGTCGTTTGGGGCCGAGATGATTCAGAGATGGTTGAACAGTGTACAGATTATTAGGCAAAAGATGAGAGCTTCCCGGACGACGAAGAGCTATCGCGACACTAGGAGAAGTGACATTTCTTTCGAGGTGGGAGAGAAGGTACTACTCAAAGTGTCGCCGATGAAGGGAGTTATGAGGTTCGGGAAGCAAGGAAAGCCGAGTCAGAAATTCATTGGACCTTATGAGATATTGGACAGAGTTGGAGAGGTGGCATACCATTTAGCTTTGCCACCAGCGTTAGCCAGAGTTCACAATGTCTTTCATGTTTCTCAGTTGCGGAGGTACTTGAGCGATCCATCACATGTGTTGAGTCCTGAGGTGATCGAGGTGGATGAGCAGTTGTCCTATCTGGAGACACCTAAGGAGATTTTGGACAGGAAAGTGAGGAAGATCAGGAATGGAGAGACAGCTTTGGTGAAAGTCTTGTGGACTAACCACAATGTTGAGGAAGCTACATGGGAGACTGAGCTTTCCATGAAGGAAAGCTATCCACACCTGTTTACATGAGGTAAGTTCCGGGACGTAACTTTCTTTTTAGGACGGTAGAATGTAATATTTTGTTTTATTGACCTAAATCCATGAGTTATCTACATTAGAAAGTCTGTTTTGGTACCCACATCGATGCTTGGAGGTTGATAAATGAGCGAACTTCGGGACGAAGTTCATTTTAAGGGGGGGAAGACTGTAATACTCCATATTTTATATGACTAATTAAGAGGGGTTATATCGATTTTTACGCTAAGCTATCTAATCGTGTTGATATCGTAAGATCGAGTTATTCGTAGACTTGTTGAGACGGGTTTAAGTGAACGAAGTCACGTTAGATAGCCCATGTACCCAATAAAGTTACCCATGACCCATGACCCATCTACCGTCTAACCTAATTTAACCTAAATTTTACCCTAGCTCTACAAAACACTCCTCTCTCACCCGCCTCCCTCACTTCGACGGCACACATTTTCACAATCACACAAATCGAGAGGGAGAGATTGAACGTGGGTACTGACGGCGCAGCAGGGAAGAGCATAGGGTGGTTGACGACGCTTTGTGGCGGCCTTAGTGGTGGTTTACGTGGCAGTTTAGGTAAGTAGTCACCCTTTCTTTTCCATTTTGTCGTTTGTCGGGTTGTAGTTGTTGTCACCGTGTGTCACAGGGAGGTGATATTGGTGGTTGGTGTCGGGGAAATTGTATTGGGTGGTTTGAGTCGCCCCTATTGGTGGCGGTTAGGGAGGTTTTAGGCGGTGGAAATGGCGGTAAGAGGCGTTATCGACAGGGACAATCAAGCGGGTTAAACAGGGGTTTTCAGGCGGGTTTAGATGATTAGAATTGGGGTGGCGCCACCGTGGACTCGGGGGAGGTCGAAACGGCGGCGCCACGGCGTCTGTGTGCGTAGATTGACGGCGAGCAGAGTGGTGGTGGTGGTAGCATAGGATGATGTTGACGACGGTGGTGGCTATAGGGTTGCAAGGGGAGGTCACAGGTGGCGGCAACCCCGATAAAGCGGTGTGTGTCATTGTTGCGACCACTGTTCGACTCGCCGGCGATCGACCAGGTTAGGGTCGGTTGTCGGCGGTTGGGTCGAACTGGTGAACGGGCCTGGTGGTTGTCGTGGTGGTTCAGGCGGCGCGTGAGAGGTTTGGGCGAGTGTGAAGTCACGGGTTGTGGGAGTCGGGTTGTTAGGGTTGTTCAATGTTTGATTCGGTTTTTCTTAATCGTATAATTCGTAATCTTTTATTTATCGTATTAGTTATTTAATTTAATTCTCGAGTCATTTAAATAATTAGAGACGGGTTTTGAGTCGGGTTGGTTAAAATGGAAAACTGCTATATCGGGGAAGTTTCCATTTAAGGAAACTTTCCATTTTAGGAATTTTCTATTTTTAGTAACCTTCTATTTTGGGAACGGGAATAGTTAAGTAATCATTTATCATTTATTTATCTTTCGTAGGGGCGAATTTGTTGTGGAATATTATTGAGCATCCATCCAATTGACTAAGATCGAGGTAGGGGAATACACTGATTGAGTTCTTACGATTATAAAGAGTTGGCATGTTCGGTGATTATATGACATATCTGTTCATCTTATTTATCTCGTTGAACATTATTGTTTCATACGTTTTATACATTTCTTATGCATTGGAGTTGGAGTTGGAGGAGATGAGATTATCGTGATTAAGGCCCAAGCGGGTTCTACAGAACTTGCCCTGGTGTCCTCAGCTACGAGCTGGTATATCGACGACAGTCGATTTGTATAGTCTGCCGGGGATCGGTATGGCTGGGCGTTCCGGGGATGTGTGTGATGGAGTTGAGATTGGAGGATCATATCATTGCATTATTTATTATATCGTATTACCTACTCAACCTCGCGGTTGGCCCTGTGTATTCGTGTACGCCTGTGATGATCCAATTACTGGGGAGCAGATTGACAGGTTGTTGAGACATATGGAGCTGGCAGGGGAGAGAGCATGGATCACCTGACTTAGAGCTAGCCCACTTTTATTTCAGTTTAGCTACCAGACTTTATTTTTAGTTTTGAGACAAGTTCCATTTAAGTTGTAAACATTTATAACTTTCAATTTAAAGTACTGTTTATTTTTCCTTTGTTATCTACTGCCTCGGGTTTCCGAGATGGTAACACCCTTCTTTATCTGAGGAGTCCTAGTCCAGGCCCTTAAATAAATGGGGGTGTTACACTTGGTCTATTTTGTGAATGCGCACTAGTTGGAGAATCTTCTATCACATTATATTGCATGCATATTTAATAAGTTGAGTGAGTGTCTTTATTCTTTCTATCTCACATATATCTCACCCCTTATGAGTGCATGAGTGAAACCGCGAGAATCCAACAAAATTGTCTTGCAAGGTTGAAAAGCATTTGGCTGAGTCTCGGTATCATGTCACATCTTGAGTTAGAGCTGCGTTAGTCTATTACCCGTGCCTTTATATTTGTTTTATTGGCACAATTCTTGGTCATTACTTTGTTATAGATGTGGGTAGCTGGGATTTTTATGTGCTTAGATATTTGCTCTGAGTTATTCATTCACCATATGTTTGCTGTTCTTTGTTTGGTCTGATTGCTTTGCTTGAGGCAAGAAAAGGGTTGGTTTGGGGATGTTTGATGTATCACTTTTATATATACTTTTATAGCTCCTTTTATACCATTTTATATACCGTTTTCGTGCCTTTATATTGTTTACATGCCTTATTTCAATGAATTGTCGATACTGCCGCTATTTTGTGGTTTAATGTAGAAATGACTCGTTATGAGGATAATCAAGCTAAGATGAGCATAGCGGAGATGGCATAGTAGAATACACGAAGCATGTCACGAGGAACGAGGAAGCATGAAGGCTAGAAGTGAAAGAAAGGAGGAAACCGTCTGTGATGCTGGTTCCTCGATCGAGTCAGGGAGGGCTCGATCAAGCAGCCGTCCTCGATCGAGTTTCTCAGGCTCGATCGAGGAACCTCTCTGGCAAAATATTTTCCGGATTTTCCTAAAACAGTTATCTTTTCGTTATAAATTTGAAAATCGTACTTATCATTAAGTTACGCTTTTATTTATTCTCATACAGTTGAATACTCTCTTAGCCCTAATCTTTCCTTGCTACGGTACTAATCTTTCTTCAATAATTAATCGTTCATTGTTTTTATGTTAATCGATTATTGTTCTTATTTTATTCTTTCAATTATGTCTTCAATCATGATTATTGTTGTTATTGCTTTAGTTATGAGTAGCTAATTTCGTCATCTAGGATGAAGGGGATCTAGGTTAATTAAAGGGGGAAATTGATTAATTGCTAGTGAAATCGCATAAGTTGTCGTTTGATTATTGTTCTTCTTCTAGTTAATTAACTTAGGCCTGAGTTGTTAATTAGTGTAGCGAATTAATCCTTTCACCGACCGGCTTAGAATTAATATAGGCTGCGATAATCAAATAGATTGTATCTAATTATAGCGACCGCATGTTAGAATCGATCTAAAGGGCATAATAGAGTCGACCGATCTTATGACCTTAGACAGCTTGATAGATCTAGCAATTGATTAATAGACCCCATATAATTGACCTAGTGAACCGGAAATCCTAGACCTTTAATATCATTGTTTAAATCTCTTTTAATTGCTCGCATTTAGTTGGTTAGATAACAAAACAAAACAACTCCCAGAAAACGGTTACCTTAGACAATTTAAATATTTATAGACTTAGCTTTCACCGCCTCCCTGTGGATTCGATACCTGTCTTACTGCTAGCTATTCTTGTTAGTCTTGAGATAGTTTTACTTTGATTTGGTGATACGACTTTAGCCACGTCAGTCTACTTTGATTTGTTTGGCTTTAATTGCAGGAATGAACCCGGAAGGACCAAAACTGAGGTTGGAACTACCCTTATAGCTTGTATTTAGGAGATGGATAGAATTGGAGCGAGAACACTTTTTCCTTGGGATGCGTGAAGATGTCTTGGAAGCTAATCAACACCGTATGCGCTGACACAGTGGTAGCTAAATTGATCGAGCACTTTGCTGACTTAATTGCTCGATCGAATCCTTTTTTATGCTGAATATTCCTCGATCGAACTCCTGCTATGTTCGATCAAGAAGAGGGTTTATGGTGTTCCTCGATCGAGTAGGTTCTATGCTCGATCAAGATGATTTTTGCTGGAGTTAATCGATCGAGTAGTTTCAATATGCTCAATCGAACAGCTTCTGATCTGACGCAAGATTTTATTGCGTAAATTTATTTATTTATTATATTAGTTATCTTATTTAGTGAATAAATATCTCTCTTATAAAAACGAGAGACTTAATTAGGTTTAGGGATTCATTTAGTTTTAATTATCAGTTTGCATCGAGATTAAGAGACTCTTCTTCGACGCTTGCCTTTCTTTTTCTCGGATCTTAATTTGTGTAATTCCTTACTCTCTTCCTATTCAACTTAATTCATAGTATAATTCCTTTTTGCAAACATTAAGTTTCTTGTCTCTTAATTACTGTTAGGTTATTAGAATTAATATTTAGTTACGCAATTTCTGTTTATTCATCTTGAAATCATGTCAAATCTAATTCTATCTATCGTTATTAGTTTTATTACCGTTATTAGTAGCTAAATCCCAATTGTTAGGATTAGGGGAGCCATGATAGTAAAACAATGACGATATAAATAGTTTTAGGAGGTTTTAATGTGAGATTTGTTTTATAGCAACATAACAATAATTATTTAGTTGAGTGCACGCAACTATTTTAATTAATCCGGTTAAATTTAGACCTAGATCGGAAGATTGGAATGAATAGACCTGTTATGAACAATAGACTACCCTAATTAGAGCGGAAGCTATTTAGGAAGAATCTAGGGCGGATAGCGGACCGGAAGGACCTTTCCATTACCCTTCTCACTACAGACCGACTGACCTTACCTTTAGTTGAATTGCGTAATATCATGGTGAACCGACCTCCTAGCATCTTTCTCCCTATTTGATCACACTCTTTTTCATACTTTCTAGTTTTAATTGTTATTTCTATTATAGTTTTAAATTCAGTTCATTTAGTTTAGTTAAATCAAATCAACCAAAAGCTCCCAATTTGTGACCGTAGACAGACTAGATAACAAGTAGATAGCGACTGCCTCCCTGTGGATACGATACCCAGCTTACCTCTACTGCATAAGTTTAGGCCGGTTAGGTTTTATTTTTGATAGGTTGCGACAATCCTCATCAGTACTTAACGTCCCAAAGGGATTAATTCCATCAGTACAAAGTCCTAGTCTTAAATTTCTAGGTTCTCTGCCAAAATATGGAAAATCTCTGTCAATATTTCTCCATTGAGAAGCATCAGTCACATGTCGCAATTTTTCGTCTTTATTCCTCCCATTTGCAAATATACGCTTGAATTTTGGTATAATTGGCAAATACCATAAGGTGTTTGCCGGACCACTTTTCTTATGACTGTGAGGATTTTCTTTGAGCTTGTACCTTGGCGATTTACATCGTGGACACTCGTCTAGGTCATTGTAATTTTTTCGGTACAATATGCAATCCTTTGGGCATGCATGTACTTTTTGGTAATTCGTGGCAAGTGGAAAAAAAAATTTCTTACATCGATAAGTGTTGGTAGGAAGCTCATTACCTTCTGGCAACATGTTTGATAATAGTTTTACTAAAGCAGTAAAACTCTTGTCACTCCACCCATTTCCAGCTTTAAGAGTGTACAACTTTAAGACAGCTGACAAACGAGTATATTTAGAGCAATCAGGATAGAACGACTTCTTATTATCACTAACTAACCTCTGAAAAATTTCAGGACACTCTACAAAATCGTGTTCTAGATCATCCATCATTGTATCAATATTCTCATCTTCTACATTTTCATCCATATCATCAGCATCCTCATGAACCTCCTTCTTACTATAAGACATATCATCAATCTCAAAATCATCCACATTATCAACATTGATCCCTAGATTTATGGCCCTCGTACTACCATGACTGTCATTATCTTTCTCTCCATGCCATAACCACACACTATAATCTGGTTTAAAACCCTTTATTATCAAGTGGTTTCACATTTCACTTGCAAAACTTATCTTGATATGATTCTTACACACGCTACACGGGCATAAAAGTTGTTTGCCATCTCCACATAGTCTTTGATGTTCAACAGCATGACTAATAAGTTCATCAAGCCTTGACATAAACTCAAAGTCCCGCTTTCCATACATCCAACTTCGATCCGTACTCTAATTAACACAATCATACATTAAGTTATTGAGGGGTGCTATGGACCTTCTCCCTCCAACCTTCTCTTCTACCTTCTCCATTTCCCTCTCACAATTGATTAAATTTAGTGTATATCGTGTGGGGTCGAAAAGCAAGTAGATGAAGCAAAAGAAACGATACTTTAATCGGTTGTGATAGGAGAAGGTAGAAGAGAAGGTAGATAGAAATTCTCTAAGTTATTAGCAACTTCTTCCATATATAATCATTTCAAAAATCGAATTATGTGATGTACTTAATTTCATATAAGATAATTTATCAATGTACTTTGATTGTGTCAATTTTTATGTTTGAGTCCCTTTTAGAAGGCTAGATATCCGACAATATTTTTTGTGTTCCTAGACACCCATAAATAAGTTTTGATAGCTAATACTTCTAAATCAATATTTTTCCTTGTTTAGATAGCTGATAGCTAATACTTCTAAATCAATACTTCTAAATCAATATTTTTCATTGTTTAGTTGTGGTTTTTATTATGCGGTTCTAAACGTCGTTGCAATTATAGTGAACCTGCAACTACTCACGACGCAAGGTTTGTTAATTTTCCGCACCCCCGATAACTAATTCCTAGATATGCCACTGGTCTGTAATAAGTGCAAAGGGATAAAACTTGATAGGCAATGATGTGAAAAATGTTGGCGAGTGTCGAATGGCTAACAAATGATTTGACGTACAAAAATGGGTAGGAAGAGGGTACTGTCCTATAGAATCCATCAGAATATACTATCTTAAAATACAGAAGCACTGGCAAGTGGGAAATTAAACCCATCAGAATAATCCGATATCAAACATTCAGACCCCCTTACCCCTAAACTGTTTTCCAGCTAGAACCCAACCCATAGTAGGTAATAGAACCCATAGCCAAAGGTCAACCACTAACCTAAGGACGCCACTTGTTGCTGAAATTCATCAACAAAGCCTTAGTCCCAACATAGGTTAGGGTCGTTTAAAGCCTTAGTCCCAACATATGCTAGGGTCGGCTAACATTAATCATCATCCGAATCCGTATAGGTTGTTCAAACAATACAACTGACATGAATATTTAAATCTTCCAGTTCGACTAAATGTTAAAATAAAATAATCAAACAACAAAAACTTACACTCCTGTGAGTGCGTAAATAAACTAGTACACAGGCAGACCAACGGAAATAGAGCTAATCAACACTGCCCGTGCCAGCCATTTTGATAGAAAAAAAGTGGCATGTATTTCAAACGAATCTAAATAAAAGTAGAGGATAAAAAGTCACCTAATACTAGCATGCTTAAGAGTCACCTAGGACCTATCCCATTAAGAAAATTTGAAGTTTTAGCTAAGTTAGTGACACGCCTAAAACGTCGCTACTTAAGACGGTCAAATTAACAATTTATATACCACAATACGTACTAATTAATACTAATTCTAAACTAGTAAAGTAGCAAGCAATGGGATCGAACCCAACAGAAGGGGGTTTTGCAATAGTGAATTTAAAAGAGCAACTAGAACAATTGTGACAAATTAAACTACAAACAAGTATGGAAAAAGGGGGATTTTGGTTTGGTTTTCAAAAGTAACAAAACAAAACAATATTCAAACAAGAGTCAGCAACAAGTAATCAAGCAATCAAGTTTTAAGATGAAAATTTATCAAATTTAAGAGAGACTTAATCCGACTCATTAAAGTGAGGCACTTTAGTTGGTAAAACCACTCAATCAATCCTTCTAATTAATATTATCACCTTATTGTGGAGATTACTCTCCTAAATCTCCTTAATAGTGGTCAAATGACAAGAAAATCACACTTAATAAAAACCCAACTTATCAATCCTACCAAGTAGAAATTACATATATTGGTTAAATTAATAAGAAGATAAAAGCACTAGAGATTCAACAAGGGTAATTAGACACAATAAAATCATGATTAATGCCTAATTACAAGTTAATCCTTTACTTGCTAATTGAGCCAAGAAGAAATCACATTCATTAGCATAATAACAAGGTGTTGCAAAGATGAGATTACAAAGAAATCACACTTAATAATCCCAACAACAATAAATTAAGGAACTTGATTAATTAAGCAACAAGGAAATCACACTTATTTACTCAATGTAAACAAGGATTCCAAAATTCAAACAATAAACACAAAGGATTAACAATGATAATGAAAATTAAGGAAAGATTAAGTAGTCTTACAACCAAAGATTACACCTTTGAGCCGGATTAAGAAGAGGAGATTAGTTCTCCATAGTAGATCTAAACACAATCAAAAGATGAATACTTCCCAAAATTACAACTTGATTAATTAAAGTGAGCATAAGATGTGTTAACCTAGAGGAAAACACACTATATATAGTCTAACATAACCTAATAATCGTGGGCTTAACATGGAGAAGGTCCGTAATACAAAACGGAGTGAAACCCAGAAAACTCCCACGGTGCAAGAAATGGGTATAGGAAACTCGCACCGTGCGAATTGTCTGCTGGAATGCGTTTTTCAATCGTTGCTTGTTTGATCATTGGAAGGCTTATTCGTGATGTTTCTTCAATGCTTGTTCCTCCTCCTTCCTTTGATGCTTCTCTTGGTCACTTGGCACCTCATTCTTCACTAGAAAACCTTGCAAAATGATAAAGCACTCGGAATTGGTTAAATAATGCTAGAATTGCCTAAAACCGTTACCAAATGCTACCAAATGAGCTCCAAATGATGCCAATTGTAAGTAGAGATAGGACCTCATCAAACACCCCACACTTAGCCCTTTGCTTGTCCCGAGCAAACTAAAGTAAAGCTAATCACCGCGAAGCTAAGAAAACCGTATGGACATGCTCCTAATTCTCCTCACTTCTCTCACACTCCCTTCTTATATCATCCATCTTCTAAGACACATGGTCACTTTCCTTCAAAGCTCCAACAAGTGAGTAAGTGACCCAAAATCCTCCAAAACTAACCTCTCTTCCCTCACTCGCCCTCCTTATGCCATCCCTCTTCTAAGATGATCCTAGTCCACCGATTCTTCATCACCAACTCTTCACCACTCATAACAACTCTCCTTATTTCTCCCCCTTATCACTCCAAAACAGTTCACACAAGGTTACCGAAGCCTTACAACACCTCCTAACTCACAAGGTAGGCAACTCCAACTTCCTCCAAGATTATATTACTAGAATTCTCAAATGGCAACAATATCAACGATATAATATCACAATTCCTCAACAATACTTCACAAGCCATTCATTCAAAACAACACAACTCACTACTTAAGTCACCAAGTGTATCAAATGCTAATTAAAGATTCGGCCTCCAACACCCCCCACTTAGCTTTGATACACTTCTATCCTACCCTTCCGGCCTTCTAGAGTTCCACCACTTATGTCACCAATGCAAAATGAAAGTAGTCATTTATGTGACATGATTTCAAGGTTTCAAAGAGTCGCAAAATTTTTCAATTTTTCCTAATTCTCTCATTTTGCCTAAACCGCCCTTTCGGGTTTTCGGTTTAGCTCTTTGCCTCACCTCTAATCTCGTGGCTCGCACTCTTTTTTTCATTTTGCCCGGAGTGCCCTTTCGGGTTTTCACTCCGGCCTCGGCCACTTTCCCACTTTTACCTAGGATGCCCTTTCGGGTTTTCATCCTAACCGGATTTTTCTTCTTCTTTTCTTTTTCTTTTTCTCTCTCTTTTTTTTTGAAATGAAATACAATGTATGAAAACGAATATATTACAATATATACATGATGTTACCAACTCATGTCCACCCCACACTTAATTTTTCACTTTGTCCCCAAAGTGTGAAGTGAACACCCAAATCCCGCTCAAGAGTGTGAGCTTGAGGCACCTCCACTTCCCGGAGGTCCTCCCCTTCTTCTTGATTCCCTTCTTCTTCTAAACCTTGTCATCTCGGCTCTTGCTTCATTCATTTGAGTCTCACCATAGCCTTGGTATTGGGTGGGAAAATTTTTCATGTGTTGGGCATTCATGGCCGCCACCATATCAAAAGTTGCGTTTTGGACATAACACACCTCTTCCATGTCTTCTTGGTAGTGGTGGTAGCGGTTCTCGGTGATTCCCCACCGGGCATTCTCCGTGAGTTGAATTTGGGAGAAGGTGGATTCAAGGTTTGTTAGGCAGTTTGTGACATCCGATTGCCATGTTTGGAAAGCTTGGTAGTTAAATTGTGGTGCCATGAAGGGATGTTGTTGTGGTGGTGCTTGTGGCATGTGAGGTGGAGTGAAGTGGGGTTCATCAAAAGGAGCATTTGGCATTGGTTCATCAAAAAGTGCATTAACATGTGGCATGTCACCATAAGTTAGAACTCCCCCCCATTGTGGTTGCTCTCCACCTCCCTCATTGTCAGGTTCAACTACATGGGCTCTATCAACTCAAAGGTCCACAAACTCGTCATCGGGAGGCATGTAAAAGTCTTGGGCACTTCCTAAACCTAAGGGTGAGTTGGGGGACGGGGTAAGTACATGTAAGGCCTTGGGTTCTTACCACCCATACACTAAATTACCACGGGGGCGGTCTTGTCCACAACTTCAAGCATATTTGCTTTCGTTAAATACTTGCAGTCCATGAGATGGTCACCCTTGAGTGGCCACGCATTGGCCGGAAATGATACACCCGTTTTGGCCACAATTTTTTCAATCATGCCCCCAATAAAAATGGCTCCCTTTGGTTCTTTTTGCAATTCAAGCCAACCCTTCACAAATAAGTCCGCCAAATCCGGTATTCCCTTTCCCTCCGGGGTCATGGACCAAAGGCATTGCAATTGTAGGTAGTTCATCTTGGTAGGCTCGGTCATGACCAAAAAGTTGGTATTGATGTGTCAGCTCACAATTCTCAAGATGGGGTGGGGAAGGGATGTGTTTTTGGAATTCCCGTGCCTCACTTCTCCCGTGATGTTGTTCCAAAATTCACTCATTTTTTTCTTGTCAAGGGGTTCATTTACGGGTGCTTTAGTGATGTGGAGGGCCTCCCTCACTTGGTCATAAGTTATTGTATGGACAAGTCGACATGCCCGAAACTTGATTCCCGGGGTTTTATCCCTCCCCAACTTTACTTTCTCCAAGGAGGAGAGAAATTCAAAGGTGACACCTCTTAGGGCGGGGGCGGCTTTCCCAATAATAGACTCTAGGACGACCTTCTCAAAGAGCATTCGGGTCATTGGGAGCATTCCCAACCCGATAAGAACATTTTCATCAAGAAATTTGGTCATAGCTACGGTTGACAAAGACGCAAACGTTTTCCAATTTTGGAGGTCTTTGACACGGAGGCCTTCCTTTCCCGAGTACTCATTATCGTCAAAAGCCGAGGCTCCCTTGGGTCCTTGTGAGGAATAACCCTCGTAAGCCTTACCCTTTCCCATGGTACACAATATTTTTCAGAAAAAACACAAGTGTTGAAAGAATTTTTGGTTGAGGCAAATGAACAAATACCTAGTATGCACTCAAAGAATGATGTGCTAACTAGTTGTTTATTGAATGTGAAGCACCTCACAAGTTAGAAAATGTTTATCGGCTAAAAACAACAACAATTAAACAACGAATTTTTCGACTTTACTAAGCAAATCTCGAAAAATTTGTTAACTTGGAATGACAAGAATAAGAATAAGATGTATACCTCCCTTTTGATTCTTGTAAATGTTGTTGGATGATGAATATTACACAAGAATGCTCCAATTAGTCCCTTTAATCCAATTGCAAACCCAAAATCTTCAAAGTTGAATCAACAAAACCCTAAGTCAATTGTTTTCTGACTTACAAGGGTAGGATTGCTGCGATTTTTCGATCCAATTGATGTTGGGTGATGAAAATTGATGAATTTTAGAAGTTGAATGCTTGAAATTGATGATTTTTGAAGGATTTGATGATTGATTTTGAGTGGGTTAGGGTTAGGGTTAGGAAAGAGAAGGAAGATTATGAGAATTGGGGAAGAGCAAAGGTGAAATGAGGAAGAGCTCGACTGAAAATTTGCCTTGGTCTGTTTTCTCGCACGTTGCGAAAAACGGGATGTGAAAACTCGCACCGTGCGAGGTTGCTGCTGGACTCACACGCTTTGTGCTCCAATTCTACAACTTAGCGAATTCTTTCACATATATTTCTTCCTTCCTTTCTTCACAGATGCCCTTAAGTTGGTATCCTATACACTAACACACATATTAAAACATCCTAACATGCCAAAACATTAATGAAAATGCAAGTGAATTAATTTATAATGCAATAATTAAATGATGCAATTAATTTAAACATACAAAAATGCAATGAAAACAATGAGATGCGGAAATTAAATATGCAAGGGAAGAAATATTTACAAACTTTTGCCGTTTATTTAACGTCGATGGCTCGACAAAGTTGCATATTCATTAATCTTCATAAATTGGATCAACAAGGTGTAGTGTTCCCACTTCACCCATTTAAATTCCTTCATGATAGTGCTTGAGCCTTTGACCGTTCACTTTCAAAACTTTCCCCGACTTTAAGCACTTGATCTCGATTACTCCATATAGAAAAACACGAACCACCTTATATGGTCCCATCCATCTAGACCTCAATTTTCCCGAGAAAAGTCTAAGCCGATTTTGAAAGAGTAAGTCTTTCTCTCCCACTTGGAATACTCTTCTTGAAATCATGTTATCATGCCAAGCTCTTGTTCTTGCCTTGTAAATGGAAGCATTCTCATAAGCATCATTTCGAATTTCTTCCAATTCTTGGAGTTGAAGTTTCCTATGAAGCCTCGCTTCACTCATTTGCAAATTGAATGATTTGACCGCCCAATAAGCCCTATGCTCAAACTCCACGGGTAGATGACAAGGCTTCCCAAAAGGCAACCGGTAAGGTGACATCCCTATTGGTGTTTTGTAGGCCGTGCGATATGCCCACAAAGCATCATTCAATCTCAAACTCCAATCCTTGCGGTCAGGATTCACCGTCTTTTCAAGGGTAGCCTTGATCTCCCTATTAGAAACCTGGGCTTGACCGTTGGTTTGAGGGTGATAGGAGGTAGATACCTTATAAAGTACCCCATACTTTTTTAGTAGAGCTCCAATGGCTTTGTTGCAAAAGTGAGTCCCACGGTCGCTTATCAAGGCCTTAGAAAAACCAAATCGAGAGAAGATGTTGGTTTTGATGAATTCTCCAACTACCTTTGCATCATCGGTCTTGGTGGCCTTAGCCTCCACCCACTTGGAGACGTAGTCCACCGCCAAAAGTATATAAATGTAACCACAAGATGCGGAAAATGGTCCCATGAAGTCAATGCCCCATACATCGAATATTTCACAATAGATTATTGGAGTTTGTAGCATTTCTCCTCTTCTTGAAATGTTGCCAACTATTTGGCATCTATCACATGTCTTCACCATAGCATGAGCATCCCGGAATAGTGGGGCCAAAATAAACCGCTTTCAAGACTTTCCTTGCCGTTTTTTTGGCTCCAAAATGCCCACCACAAACATATTTGTGGCAAAATTTTAGAATTGGAATGACTTCGGTATGCGGGACACATCTCCTAATGACTTGGTCGGCACAAAACTTCCAAAGGTATGGGTCATCCCACACATAATATTTAGCATCACTCTTGATCTTATCCCGTTGAGAACGAGAAAAACCCTTTGGAAATTCTTGTAAAACCAAGAAGTTGACTATATGAGCATACCATGGCTCAATAGAAGACAAGGCTAAAAGTGTGTCATCCGGAAAGCTGGCTTGTATTGGTGATTGCAAAACATCTTGAGGTTTTTCTTGCACAATTCTACTTAGGTGGTCCGCCACCGTGTTGGTTGTGCCTTTCTTGTCTTTGAGCTCAACATCAATCTCACTCAAAAGAAATACCCATCGCATTAAACGGGTTTTGGATTCCTTCTTGTTCACCAAATGCCTTAAGGCGGCATGATCTGTGAAGATGATGAACTTGGCTCCAAGAATATAAGGTCGAAATTTCTCCAAGGCAAACACTACCGTAAGAAATTATTTCTCGGTAGTTGTATAGTTTCTTCGAGCCTCATTCATCATTGTTGACGCATATTGAATAACATAGGGTGCTCTTCCTACCCTTTGGCCAAGTACCGTGCCAAGGGCATAATTACTAGTGTCCGACATATCTTAAATGGTTCACTCCAATTGGGAGGTTGAATTATGGGTGCCGAAATAAGCTTCTCCTTGAACATATCAAAAGCTTCTTTGCATGCTTAGCTCATAATGAATTCACAATTCTTTTGAAGTAGCTTGCATAAAGGAGCGGCGATCTTCAAAAATCTTTGAAGAAGCGCCGGTAGAACCCGGCGTGACCTAAGAAGGATCTCACTTTACGCACATTAGTAGGATAAGGCAAGATGCGAATGGTATCGACCTTGGCCTTATCAAACTCAATCCCCTTAGAGGAGACCACATGTCCCAACACTATTCCTTCATTAACCATGAAATGGCATTTCTCATGGTTGAGAACGAGTTTGGTATCAATACATCTTTGCAAAACCCAAGAGAGATGACTCAAACAATCCTCAAAAGATTGACCATGAACGGTAAAATCGTCCATAAATACTTCAATAAAGTCCTCCACATGATCCGAAAAGATGCTCATCATGCACCTTTGAAACGTTCCCGGTGCGTTACAAAGACCGAAATGCATCTTTCTATAGGCAAACGTTCCAAAGGGACATGTGAAGGTGGTTTTTGTTTGGTCCTCGGGTGCAATTGGAATTTTAAAATAACCCGAGTATCCATCCAAAAAGCAATAAAAAGATTTTCCCGCTAACCTCTCCAACATTTGATCCATGAAGGGAAGCGGGAAGTGATCTTTTCGGGTCACGGCATTGAGCCTACGGTAGTCGATACATACTCGCCACCCGTTTTGAACTCGAGTGGGAACCAAAACACCTTCATGATTTTCGACAACCGTTAGCCCAGACTTCTTTTGTATAACTTGGGTTGGACTAACCCATTGACTATCGAAGATGGGATAGATCATACCTACATAAAGGAGTTTGAGTACCTCCTTTTTGACAGCATCCATCATTGGGGGGTTCAAACGCCTTTGTGGTTGGGGAACGAGTTTGGCTTCATCCTCCAAAAGAATCCGGTGCATACATAAAGTGGGACTAATGCCTTTGATGTCGGCCATTGTCCACCCAATTGCTTCCTTATGTTGCTTAAGAACTCGGATGAGAGCCTCTTCTTTCTCCCTTGAAAGCTTGCTTGAAATAATTACCGGTAAAGTTTCTTCATCTCCTAGAAAAGCATACTTCAAGTGGCTTAGTAGGGGCTTTATTTCAACAATAGGGGCCTTGACAATAGAAGAAACGGGTTTCTCCTTTGGTAGCTCTTCTAACAAATTGGAAGAAAGGAAGCAAAAATCCTGGACAAGAGAGAACTCGCACGGTGCGAGTTCCTGACCCTGTTTTTTCGCACCATGCGAAAAACCTCATGCCCTCCGGATTGCTTCCTTCTCTTCCCACTCTTCCATTGGCGTATTTTCCTCCAACTCTTGGATAGTTTCCTGCAAATTAAAAGACAAAGCATACCCCATATCTTCCCCAACCATTCCATTAATTAGAGCAACATCTAAGGTGTCAATTTTACACAATTCATACACGGTTTGAACAATTGGTTCAAAAATTTCAAGAAAAAACAAAGAAGAGGTCTCGGTTGGGTATTTCATTGCCTCATGTATGCTATACTCAAATCTTTTGCCCTTCAAACTCCATTGTAAGGCATCCACTAGACACATCTATCTTGGTGTTAGAAGTTCTCATGAAAGGCCTTCCCAACAAAATGGGAGTTGAGCCTTTCTCGGGTTCCATTTCAATTACATAGAAGTCGGCGGGAAAAATCATATCCCCCACCTTCACCAAGACATCTTCAACAATTCCTTTAGGGTAAATGTTGGATATATCGGCCAAAGAAATGACCGTACGAGTCGGTTTCAAAGGTCCCAACTTAAGAGACTCATAAAGGTAAGTTGGCAAGACATTAATAGATGCACCTAAATTAAGCATAGCATTTTGACAATCCAAGTCACAAATTTTGTAAGGGATGGTGAACATGCTCGGATCACCACATTTTTGTGGCAAACGCTTTTGAAACATTGCCGACACATGTTCACTAGCCCTTACCTTTTTCATGCTTTTTGCCTTGTTGGTCCTCTTAGTAGTGCACAACTCTTTCAAAAACTTTGCATGCTTGGGCACACTACTAAGAAGATCAAGAAGTGGAATGTTTACCTCCACTTTACGAAAGATATCGTAAAGGCTTGAAGTCTTCTTGTCAATTATCCTTGTGCCATTCAAAGCACTTGGAAATGGAGCTTGTGGCTCGTATTCCGGAAGTGGTTCATTGATCCTCACTTGATCGGGTAGAGATGATTCCCCATGTTCCACTACCACTTCAATTTCATCTTCAACTACATCTTCCACTTCATGAACAATAGGAAGTGGACTTGATTTCTTAGGAGCCTTGAGTTCCTCTACCAACTCCCTACCATTCCTCAAAGAGACCGCTTTTGCTTGTTCTTTGGTGGGTGGAGGAATTGTGTGAGAAGGGAGGCTCCCTCCTTGAGTGGGTTGTGAAGTGAGTGTGTTGAGAATTTGACCAAATTGGGTCTCAAGGTTACCAATCCTAGAGTCGGTGAGCCGATTTTGTTGAAGCACGGCGGTTTGGAATTCCTTGGTATTGTTTAGCAAGGCTTGGCTTACTTTTTGCAAGATTTGGTTTTCTTTTTTAATTGCCAATTGATTCATAGCAAGTGTCTTCATCATCTCTTCCAAGGAATTTTGTGATTGATTTTGATTTTAATTTGGCTTTTGAAATGAGGAGTTTGAGGGTCCCTTTTGGTTTTGATTTTGAATTCCACCCCAACCCATATTTGGATGAGATTTCCACACTTCATTGTAAGTGTTGTAATATGGGTCAAACTTCCTAAACCCAAGAGCTTTCACCGCTTCACTTGCTTCCTCCGTTTGCAAAGATGGACATGTTGGAGCTTGTGTCCTCCACAAATTAGTGTGATAACATTTGTAAATCTCTTACAGGTTCACAAGGGTATACTTCGTATATTTAATCAGTTGATTAACGTTTACCTAATAACGGTTGGCTTGCTAGAAAGTTTGACGTTATTATCATACAGATGGGGGTGATCAACTAGTCACTAAAGGTCACACCTACAGGATGTGTTTGAGAAATGTGGTTATAGAAATATAATCACATTGATGCCCAATATGACTAAATAGTTACTCAATGTGTTGATGAGATAATTATTTAATGAAAATTAAATAATATTAGTTGAGACGAATTAACTGTAAATTCGTAAATTAAATATAATAAGTTATATTTAATTAAATATATGTAATGTTAGCTTGGACGAATTAATCTGTTAATTCGTAATTAAATATAATCGGTTATATTTAATATCAACAAGATGAATGTGTCATAGTGGTAATAGTGAGGGTACACATACCAAGAGGTCATGGGTTCGATCCTCACTAGATGACAATTCAACACATTTTATATTTTTGGAAAGACCAAAAATAAGGAGAATATACTCCTTATTTCGGTTAGATGGCCGAAATTAGGAAAGGATTATTCTTTCCTAATTGACTCCAAATTTCGGTTAGTATAAGAAAGAAAGGGAGAGAATTATTCTACCCTAATTATTTTTCTTGACCTAGCCTTCTCTCTCATCAGAAAAAACACAAAACAACTAAATTTTACAAAAAAATTTAGATCGATTCTAGCACAATCAATAGGGCATATCTCATATCGTCTTGGGTGCAACTGATAGGCGAATATCAAGTTTGATATTGTTCTTAGGCCAATTTTGCTAGGACCGAAGGTTAATTCTAAATCCTTTATACTTTGTTTATGTATTTTGTTTATGACTATTGATCATCACTGTTAAATTCGTTATAATCCTTCAATATAAAGGGAAGTATACATATTATTTCCCACAAGTGGTATCAGAGCACTAGGCCACAAATTTTGATTTTGATGATTTTCATAAAATTTGTATGTAAACATTGACAAATTTCCGAAAAAAAAAAATTAGTTTTTTTCGGCTGAAATTTTTTTTGGCCGTGAGTTTTTTTTTATTCGGCCTGCTTTTTTTCTTTCGTTTTTCTTTTGCTTGATGATTTATTTCCAATTTCCTTATATCATATCATTGTTTTAATCAGTTAAAATCATCATATGAAGAATTGGTAGATTTTGATTTAATGCGGATTTAAGTTAAAATACAAATATAATCGTGATGTTGATGATACAAGAACTTGTTTTTGCTATATAGTTTTAGCATATAAGATTAATCATGTTTGTTAATTCATTTGCTAAACCATGTTCTATTAGCAACTGTAAACTTTGTTCTTCATCAATTCTTGTATTAGGGCATTATGCCGCAAAAGGAAATTAATTTTGACGGCTCAATTTTTTTTTAGGGTTGCCGTGAAAAAAAAAAACTGGTTTTTGGGTTGTTTTTTTTTTGCCGAATCAAAAAAAAGGGGGGGGGGGGGAAGTGTTTAGTTTTTGCCTTTATGCTGCTTAAATTTTTTTTGGCTGTTTTTATTACTCCAGCCGTGAGCTGGGAATTTATAAAAAAAAAAAAAAAAAAAATTGTTTATTTGGTTCTGCCGAGACCAAACAAGAAAAAAAGGAGTTTTTTTTTATTTTGGCCGATTAGATATTGTGAAACGGTTCACAATTTAAAGATATCATATTTTTAAAGCAGTTTAAAATTTTGACGGATAAAATTCATATTACAAGTTTAATATGGATTAAGAATGAAATTAATGTGATTAATTGCGGAATTGTCACTTAATTTAATTTAAATAGGTGGTTTGGATAAATTAATCAACATAATTAAGGAATTGTGTCATGTATATTTAATTTATTTTAGTTGATGCTTTTTAATTTTGTTGAATGAATCGAATGAATGAATTTTATTTACGTATTTAATTTTGCAATCGGTTGTAAATTGTAATACTTAGTGTGGCCTTAGTCAAATTATGTTTTCGTAATGAAGGAAACATGATTTTTATGTAATTATGAGATCTCGAATCTCCTTTATTTTAGTTTTGGGTTTTGAAATTAGAATGTAATAAATAGGTCAATTATGTAATTTTATTTATTGTAATTTCAAAGAAGACTAAAGATGGAGATTGAAGCTCACTCCCGCTACATGGATCAAGATGGAACATCAAGACAAGCTTCTCGGGTCCAAGGATGGATTCCAAACTTGTATTTATTGTTCATTTTGATAGGATATGCCACACTAGGACTTTTACTGTTTTTACGTTTTTCATTATTATTGCTTTTCATTCTCATGTTAGTTAATGCATCATATTCCGCTTTAAACCAAACCACCTACTACTAAAATGCATGAAAATTGACTCATATAGGTTGTATGTTAGTTTTCATGGACATGCAGATGTCACGGTCTTTAAGCCATCACCTTAGTTTATTCATTCTCGCATGCTAGATTATAGTTCACTTAAAATGAATTAAAATAAAGTTGATGGAATCTTCCTCTAGAACGGAAATTGAGATTAGTCTTTATAAGGGCAAACATCTATGAATCCCTTCTTCGTCGGTAGGCCTAATATGACCCCTTCTACGTTGGGTAAGTAGTTGTGTTGACTTAGTTTACCTCAACATCATAGTCCGAAGAGTTTCTCGTGATTATGATGGACTAAAGATAGTATTTACAGAAATTTATCGACCAAGAATTCTAACGGTAGAATTAGCTAAAAGGTTAGCTTATCAATTTATAGAGAATTGAGTCTTGGGATCATTTATATAATTCTTGAGGGAGGTCAATTGTATAAATGTTTTGAGTCTTCGCGTTATGACATTAGTTCATTAGACTTAAAATCAAAACGATGCACATGCTTATTATTTTCATTCTTCTTTCACAGTGTAGAACACGATTATTTTCAATAATATTGTTACAACAAATGGCTGGAAATAACGCAATCCCAATGCCTAGTGCCACACTAGATCGTTCATCCTGGCTAAAAGTATTCATGGACCAAATGAATCAGTCCACACGACTGAAGAATGATGGGTCCAACTTTGCGGACTGGGAGGCGGCACTACGGAATGTTGCCATTGCTGACGGTAAGCTCACGTATTTAACTGAGCCAATACCGGTCAACCCAAGCCCAAATGCAGGAGCCAACGAGTCACTCGCTTATAGTGATTTCGTTATGGAAGCGGGTGCGATTAAGAACGTACTCATCTTTGCAATGGAAACCAATTTGCAGAGACGCTTCATTGCCCAAGGTGCAAACAAGATTTTCACCACGCTCACTAATGAGTTCTCAAAGGCACCGAGAATCATTACATATGAGCATACCTGTCGCTTCTTTGATGCGAAACTCAAGAAGGGCCAACCGGTTAGCCCACACATTCTTCACATGATTGAGAATGTCGAGAAGTCGAGGCACCAATTGTAAAATCGGAGAGCATTGTCATTGGCCGAATGCTTCATTCTCTTCACGATGATTTTGCCCTTTTCAGGGCGAACTACTACATGAATGACTTGAAAAAGAGTCCTCATGAGCTACACTCCCTTCTCGTACAGACCGAGAAGGATATGAAATTGAGTGGGAGCGTGAAGCAGGATGTTCTCACGATTTACAACAAAGGTAAAGGTAAGGGCAAGGCTCATGGCGACCTAGCTGTAGGTAAGCCAAAGTTTAAGAAGCCAGGAAACGGTAAGAGTGCGCCTGGTGAGACTAGTGGCTCACAGGGCAAGGCAAAGAGCAAGGGCGGTGACATAGAGTGCCACCATTGTCACAAGACTGGACATTGGAGGAGGAACTGTCCCGTCTACCGTGAGGACATCAAGGCAGGCCGCGTCGTTCCTTTTGGTATGTCATCTTATATTCATATGATTGAGATTAACCATGCAAGTTTCGGAACTTGGGTACTAGGTACTGGTTGTGGTTCTCATCTGTGTAATCATTTGCAGGGCCTAAAGAACATCATACCTCTCGAAAAGGTGATGTGGACTGCGAGTCGGGAAATGGAGCACGAGTGCTTTCGCCTCGAAGGGAACATATGTAATCCAACTCCCTAGTGGTTTTGAGTTATTTTTAAATAACTGTTACTATGTACCCAGTTTATCTAAGAACATTATTTCTGTTTCCGTACTTGCTAAAGACGGTTTTGCATTTTTAATAAAGGATAATAGTTGTATTTTCTCTTTTAATGAAATGATTTATGGCAAAGCAGTTTCCATGAATGGAATTTACATCTTAGATCAAACCACGGAAGTATTACACATGAATAATAATAAATTAAAGGTTGGTGACAAAGATCAAACCTATCTATGACATTGTCTAATGGGACACATAAATGAGAAACGCGTGAAGAAACTCGTCGATAATGGGACTATTCCCGCATTCGATTTTTCTACATATGGCACGTGTGAATCATGTCTCATTGGCAAGATGACTCGAATTTCCTTCAAAGGTGTTGGAATGCGCGCTAGTGACCTATTAGGACTCATACATACGGACGTATGTGGACCTATTTCAATTACCGCTAGAGATGGCTATAGATATTTTATCACTTTTACGAACGATTTGAGTAGATACGGATATGTCTACTTAATGAAGCATAAAAGTGAGTCCTTTGAGAAATTTAAGGAATACCAGAATAGGGTACAGAACAAACTGGGTAGAAAGATTAAAGCACTCCGTTCAGATCGGGGTGGCGAATATCTTTCAAATGAGTTTGATCAACACCTGAAAGACTGTGGAATCTTTTTGCAGTTAACTCCACCTGGAACACCTCAATTGAATGGTGTGTCCGAACGGAGAAATCGAACCTTACTTGATATGGTTCGATCCATGATGAGTCACACGGTAGTGCCTGATTCATTGTGGGGTTATGCTCTTTTGTCAGCCGCTCTTATACGTTACCGAAGTTCGTCTAAAGCTGTCGACAAGACTCCATATGAAATGTGGAAGGGAACGGTCCCTAACTTGTCCTTTATTCGGGTTTGGGGCTGCGAGGCTTATGTCAAGTGGAGACACGAGGATAAGCTCGGACCGCGATCGGTCAAGATATACTTTATAGGTTATCCAAAAGGAACATTTGGTCATTACTTCTATTCGCCTACCGAACATCGAGTTTTTGTTGCGGCTAGTGCGACGTTCTTAGAGAAAGAATTTCTCGAGAACAAGACGAGTAATAGAACCTTCGAGCTGTTGTAGATTCCAGAATCAACAACCCAGGAACAGATGGAGAAATCTGTACCTCCTACTGATGATACGGTTAATATTCCTGAGGAACCTAGGAGGTCGGGTAGAGACTCTCATCCTCCGGACAGATACATTGGTATGGTCGAGGAGAATGACGTTTTACTTCTGGAAAGTAATGAACCCGCAACCTATAAAGGTGCTATGGCCTGTTCCGACTCAAAGCTATGGCTTGAAGCCATGCAGTCCGAGATGGACTCCATGTACGGAATCTAGTTGATTTACCTAATAAGGTAAAACCTCTACAGTGCAAATGGCTTTACAAAATAAAGCGTTCTGTAGACGCGCAACCAGATATCTATAAGGCACGACTTGTGGCAAAAGGTTTCACTCAAGTGCACGGATTGCATTATCATGAGATTTTTGCACCTGTAGTCATGCTACGTTCCATTCGGATAATCTTAGCGATTGCCGCATTTCATGATTATGAAATTTGGCAAATGGATGTGAAAACCGCCTTCTTAAATGGTTATTTGGAGGAAGAGTTGTACATGGTGCAACCCGAAGGTTTCATAGATCCTGAGCATCCTAAGAAAGTATGCAAGCTTAAGCGTTCCATTTATGGACTTAAGCAAGCTTCTCGGAGTTGGAATCATCGTTTCGACCAAGTGATAAAAGAGTATGGTTTCACTCGATCGGTCGAAGAACCATGCTTATATATCAAGTCGAGAGGGAGCAAGATTGTATTCTTGATATTGTATGTCGATGACATACTCTTGATTGGGAATGACATTCCTCTCCTATCTTCGGTTAAAGAATGGTTGAAGAACCATTTCCAGATGACAGATCTGGGTGAGGCACAGCGCATTTTGGGAATCCGTATCTACCGAGATCGATCACGACGGACGTTATCACTTAGTCAGAAGTCTTATTTGGATAAGGTTCTTGAAAGGTTCAGCATGACCAACTCCAAGAAGGGGAACCTTCCTATGACGACTGGGATGCAGTTGAGCAAGTCTCGATCACCCACGACGCCGGAAGGGATAGAGCGCATGAGTCGTGTTCCTTATGCATCTGCAATAGGATCGATCATGTATGCCATGATATGCACACGTCCAGACGTGGCATATGCATTGAGTATGACGAGTCGGTACCAAAAGACTCCAGGTGAAACACACTGGATAGCAGTAAAAAATATCCTCAAGTACCTACGGAGGACTAAGGATAGGGTATTGACTTATGGAGGCGATACTAAACTATGCGCAACCGGTTACGCAGATGCTAGCTTCCAAACGGATCGAGATGATTCAAAATCTCAGTCCAGGTTCATCTTCACTCTTAATGGTGCTGCGGTCAGCTGGAAGAGTTCAAAACAGAGTGTTGTAGCAGATTCTACTACTGAATTCGAGTACTATGCCGCTTCGGAGGCAGCAAAGGAAGCGATATGGATGCGTCAATTCTTACAAGGGCTTTCGGTAGTTCCTAGTTCGAATGACCCGATCACCATCTATTGTGACAATAGAGGTGCCATCTTCCAGGCTAAGGAGCCAAAGTCTAGCAACAAATCTAGACATGTACTTCGGAAGGCTCACCTGATCCGTGATTACGTGGAGCAAGATTAGAAGGTATGGTACTTAGGTTGGATTTAATTGGGATTATTAATAGGACGGAGTGATTATTGCAGACCCCCAATAGGATGGATTATTGTTATGAAATAATCCTTATCTAAATGCAACTAATTACATGAGCTATCTATACTATACTAAATGCTTGTGCTCAAACTTTCCCAAACCAGTTATAACACTACTCCTAGTGCAAAAACATGGGAAGTTTGGCCACAAGACCATGCATGCTATGCTTTAGTCAATTTGGATTTTCCTTAGCGGGAGCAAAAAGATAGTCACCTCAAGTGTTCCCAAGGTGTGAACCTTATGATGAAGCTAAGGCTAAAAAACTCAAGGTAAACCCAAATTAACTCTAAATGGAATGACCTATCATGTCGCTGCTATCGTGGCAGTTCTAATATAAAATGACATAAAAGCCAAAAAAAATGGGCGGGAATGAAATTTTTATACTATATTAAGTCTATTGTGGCGGTTTTAATAAAGAACCGTCACAATAAAATCAATTCTTTGTGTCGGTTCTAAGTCCGAACTGCCACCATAGCTAATTTGTGGCGGTTATTCATATAACCGACATTAATAATGACACTAAAGATAATGATAAATAACAACGCTTCTGTATTAAAAACCGCCACCATAAAAAATTTATGACGGTTTTTGTAACAATGCGGATCTTCTTTGGAGCCTACTCGACCGAGTAGAGCCTACTCGGCCGAGTAGTGCTCTTAGTGCGTGTTATTTCGGTTCTGCCGAGGAATACTCGGACGAGTATAGCGAATACTCGACCGAGTATTGGACACTCGGCCGAGTGTTCTTTTCGACCGAGTGTCCGGTTTGGCGAGGTTATATTTCGACGGTTTGATTAAGGAATGATTAGGGTATTTTATAATTCCGCGTCAGTTTCTAATATCACTTTTCACAGCGTTAACATTGCTACGTACCCTAATCCTACCCAAATCATTCCCTAATCATCCCTTTGAGCATTTCGTAGCATCTTTGTGTGGATAATTTGCGGTGATTCTTGCGTAAAGGTTCTTGTTGCACTGTTGGTAAGTACATCTTTGTAATTATTGCATCGTTACGGGTTGCTATACATTTATATGGAAGGGGATGTTGGGAATTGTTCAAAGTGTAATTGTGTTGTATGATCTTTGTATAGGAGAAGACTTCGTAGAGGAGCCTTTTTGATTGTCCGTGTTGCTTACTGCTGTGATTGCTAAGGTAGGGTTTCCCTACTCAGTTGCTGTGCTTTGGGTTGACTAATGCGCCAGCAGCTTTTATGGATTTGATGAACCGGATCTTCACACCGTTTTTGGATAAGTTTGTGGTTGTTTTCATCGACGATATCCTAGTTTATTCCAAGATTAAAGAAGAGCACGAAGAGCACTTGAGGATAGTTTTGCAGACTTTGAGAGAAAATCAGCTCTATGCCAAGTTATCCAAGTGTGAGTTTTGGTTAGAGGAAGTGGCTTTTCTAGGCCATGTAATATCCAAGAAGGGGGTATCTGTGGATCCTAGTAAGATTGAGGCCGTTACCAAGTGGGAATCGCCGAAGAATGTTGCTGAGATTCGGAGTTTCTTAGGCCTTGCCGGCTACTACCGGAGATTTGTGAAGGATTTCTCTACCATAGCACGGCCTATGACATCCTTGATGAGGAAAGAAGTCAGATTTGTTTGGGATGAGAGTTGTGAAACGGCGTTTCAGACCTTAAAAGAACGCTTGACCACAGCTCCTATCCTAGCCTTGCCAGAGGGTTGTGAGAACTTTGAGGTCTATACCGACGCTTCAAAGAACGGTTTGGGTTGTGTCTTGATGCAGGGAGGGAGAGTGATAGCTTATGCTTCGAGGCACCAAGCAATATGAGGAGAACTACCCTACTCATGATTTGGAGCTGGGTGCAGTTGTGTTCGCACTTAAGATTTGGAGGCACTACCTTTACGGCGCAACTTTTAAGGTGTTCTCTGATCATAAGAGTCTAAAGTATATCTACACTCAGAAGGAGCTTAACATGCGACAGAGGCGGTGGATGGAGCTGATTGGAGATTATGATATGGAGATCATCTATCACGAGGGTAAAGCCAATGTCGTCGCAGATGCTTTGAGTAGGAAGAGCGTTCATTCGCTATGTACAGCTATGTCCTTGCTGAAGTTGAGAGATGAGATGTCTAGATTGGGGATCTTTATGATTCGAGAGGGGAATACCATCGGGGATTTGGCGATCGAGCCAGAGTTGTATGAAAACATCAAAGGTAAGCAAGAGCTTGATCCTAAAATCCAGGAGTGGAAGTCAACGGTAGAGAGCGGAGCAACATCTAGGTTCTCTATACATCCAGATGGGAGTGTTCGTTTTGATGGGAGATGGTGTGTTCCTGACGATGCAGAGTTAAGGAGAATGATCTTGTCTGAGGCTCATTGCACTCCTTATTCAGTTCACCCGGGTGGTGACAAGCTTTACAGAGACCTTAAGAAGACTTTTTGGTGGCCGAACATGAAGAGAGATGTAGCTGAGTTTGTGGCTAGATGTTTGACTTGCCAAAGGGTCAAAGGTGAACAAAGGAGACCTCAAGGTAAGATTCAGTCTCTGACAGTACCCGAGTGGAAGTGGGAGTCGATCTCCATGGCCTTTATTGTGGGGTTACCTAGGTCACAGCAAGGTAACAACATGATTTGGGTGATCGTAGATAGGCTAACCAAATCAGCCCATTTCGTCCCCATGAAGGATACTTGGTCTAAGATGCAGCTGGCATTGGGTTACCGAAAGCATGTGGTTCGGTTACATGGTATTCCGAAAGATATTGTTTCCGATCGTGATGCGAGGTTCATATCAAAGTTTTGGCAAGAACTGCAAGAGTTGATGGGTACAACATCAAGATGAGTACACTTTTCATCCGAAACCGATGGTCGGTGGAACGGACCATCAAGACCTTAGAAGACATGCTAAGGGCATGTGTTATGGACTTTGGAGGCAGTTGGGAAGACAGACTTGATTTGATCGAGTTTTCATACAATAATAGTTATCATACAAGTATTGGGATGGCACCATTTGAAGCTTTGTATGGCCGGAAATGCCAAGTCCATTTGTTGGGATGATAGTTCCGAGACAGTGGTTTTAGGGCCACAATTGGTTCAGGATATGGTTGAGCAAATCCAGTTGATTCGCCAAAAGATGAGAGCAGCTCAAGATCGTCAAAAGAGCTACGCCGACTTACACCGCAGAGACATCGAGTTCGCGGTAGGTGACAAAGTGCTTTTGAAAGTGTCACCTATGCGAGGTGTTATGAGGTTTGGGAAGAAGGGTAAGTTAAGCCAAAAGTTTATAGGCCCGTATGAAATTCTGGACCGTGTTGGCGAGGTAGCCTACAGGTTAGCTTTACCACCAGCTTTGGATAGAGTGCACAATGTTTTCCATGTGTCTCAACTCCGGAAATATGTGAGTGATCCGTCGCACATCCTCGAGATGGAGAACATCGAACTTGATGAATCCTTGTCCTATGCCGAGATTCCTAAGGAGATTCTTGATCGCAAGGTTCGTAAGACCCGGAATGGTGAGACGGTCTTACTCAAGGTCCTTTGGTCTAATCATAATGTGGAGGAAGCAACATGGGAACCCGAGGAAGCTATGCGAGACCGCTTTCCTAACCTTTTTGATCAGGTATGTTTGGTTACGGGACGTAACCGTTGTCTTTTAACGGGGGTAGGAGATGGTCGCGGTAGTGTTTTGTGTTTTCTTTGCTTTGTCGATTCGGGTGGGAGGTGCGTTTTGTGTAGTTCCTTGGAGTTGTCTCATGTGAGTGTTAGAGTCTTGTGTCGTGGTGTTGTGAGTCTTGTGTCGTGGTGTTGTGCTTGTGTATAGCAGAGTGTGAACTTCGGGACGAAGTTCTTTTTAGGGGGAAAGATTGTAACAATGCGGATCTTCTTTGGAGCCTACTCGACCGAGTAGAGCCTACTCGGCCGAGTAGTGCTCTTAATGCGTGTTATTTCGGTTCTGCCGAGGAATACTCGGCCGAGTATAGCGAATACTCGACCGAGTATTGGACACTCGGCCGAGTGTTGCTTTTCGACCGAGTGTCCGGTTTGGCGAGGTTATATTTCGACGGTTTGATTAAGGAATGATTAGGGTATTTTATAATTCCGCGTCGATTTCTAATATCACTTTTCACAAATAAGTAACATTGCTACGTACCCTAATCCTACCCAAATCATTCCCTAATCATCCCTTTGAGCATTTCGTAGCATCTTTGTGTGGATAATTTGCGGTGATTCTTGCGTAAAGGTTCTTGTTGCACTGTTGGTAAGTACATCTTTGTAATTATTGCATCGTTACGGGTTGCTATACATTTATATGGAAGGGGATGTTGGGAATTGTTCAAAGTGTAATTGTGTTGTATGATCTTTGTATAGGAGAAGACTTCGTAGAGGAGCCTTTTTTATTGTCCGTGTTGCTTATCTTTGTGATTGCTAAGGTAGGGTTTCCCTACTCGATTCTTTGTGCTTTACATGACATATTATTGTATTTATCGTTGTCTATTGATCATCGTAATATGGAGAGTGTTGTGACAGTGTTGGTGTGAGGGGATTGAGATGACAGTAATGTTGTGTGATTGTGATTGTGGTGGAGTCACTTGCGGGAGTGGCTTCACACCCTAGTTCGCCCTCCGTGGAACCCGCCACGGGAGGGGATGTGCACATTAAGGGACAGGGATTATTGTCGCTCGTTGAGGAGCTGGACTAGGTGGGATCGGCTGCGGTCACCCACTGGCGGCGAGGATTACCTGTTGCGATGGGTAATCTGGCAGGGCTACACACTTTAGTGTGTAGTCAGTTACTATGTGAGACAGGGTGATTGGGAGTTGACGATGATGAGACGAGTATTGCATTTGTTTGTCTTGTGTGTTGCATAATACTGACCCCGTTATTGTTTGTGGAATCTGCGGTGATCCATTCGGGGATGGTGAGCAGGCTTGACAGGTTTTGCTAGTGAGAGCTTGGGGGATTATCTTGGGAGATTTGCCATCACGAGTCATAGCATCACTGTCTGAGTCTTAGCGAGTTTTCTTTTATTATTAAGACTTTGAAGTTGTATTTCTTTAGACAGTATTTGGTTTTGGATATTGTAAACTTTGCATTTTACATTACTTTAATAAATGTGCTCAGTTCAGACGCTTTTGATATGTACTAACCTCGGGCAACCGAGATGGTAACAGTCTTTCATACTTGGGTGGTCCTGGTAAGGTACCTTGGTATGAGGGGGTGTTACAGTTTTAACTACAATAGACATTAAAAAAAAAAGACTTTGCTATCACGTAAACCACTTTTTCATACTGCTAATTTCGCGCGCGCCTCCTCACCTTCCTCACATACCCTAATCCCCCAAATCCCCCATAATCACCTGATCAGTCTCTGAATTCCCGATTCCCTCTATTCAACAATCGCCTTCGCCGCCTTTGTTACACAATCAACAACACGGTTTCACCTGCCTTTGTTCCCTACTCTTTGCTCACGACGCCTCTGCCGTCCGTTTCTCTGCTCTCGACGAATCGATCATAGCTACAACATCAAAGGTGCGCCTTACTACTTGTTTGACATATAGCATCTATACGTTTTCTAAACTTTCAATTTCAGTAATATGTAGTCCGTTTAGATATTTATCTCTTACCGACTTCCCTAATTTTAAGATACTACAGTAGAATTATTTGATTTTTGAAAAATTAGGGAAGTATAATTAGTCGGAGTTAGAAAACATAGCCGGAGTTGTAAATTATAAGTTTTGAAAATTTTAAGATACTAATTTTAAGAGAAAATTGTTAATTACAGCCTTATCAAAACCACTTTTTGAAAATTACAGCCTTATATAATTTTTTTTTGTAAATTAAAGCCATAATATCACTTCTGATCAGAAATTACATCCAAAACATTAACTCCGACGAAAAATTGACGCAAATTTGAATTTTTGCGACTTAAGTTCATTTTTTAAGACCAAAATACCCCCACCTTCAACCTTTATAACTCCTTAAGTTCATCCCCTTCATGAGATTTCACGACTTCATCTTCTTTCTAATTCTCAATTTCTTCAACAATATCACCTAATCTAGTTCACACAGGTTATTCAAATTCTACTCTAATCATATTCATTGAATTCTAATTCTATTATTTCCATTTTCTGGGTAGTGTTTTGATACTTCAATTTTATTTGATAAACATAATTTAAAATGTAGAATCTGAAATTAGGAGTTCCAAATCCAAATCTTCTGTTTGGGACGGCAAAAAATTTCAAATCCTCAACTCTTAATTAGACTATCGATTCTCATTTACTATTGTAAGTTTGAAAACAGCAGTAATCTAATAATTTCTGGAAAAAAATTGATTTTTGAAACAATTTGCTAAAAATACCCAAAACAAGTATTCGAGGAGAGAGATTAGAAAAAGTTATCAAAGAGAGGAGATGATGGAGCTGCTCTAAACAAATGACGGAGGAGAGCCGGGCTTATGTCCTTGATGAAAAATTTCAGAAAGACGAGTCAGAATTTGCTTGGATTTATATGAAATTTAAATGAAATTTAAATTCAAATCCTCTCATCTCCCAAACACTAGATTTGATCCAAATATGTATTTGCAAATGAAATGTCTATTCCCAACCATACCATAAATTAACGGGTATTCTTCATCATCAATTTTCCCCAAATTGAAAATAATTAGGGTTCTTCAATTTTGGTAATAGTGGTGAGGAAGATGTGAGGGTTTGGGGTTAAATGAGAGGTAAATAATAGGTAAAATGAAAAGATTTGGGTAAGTAAGCAAACAAATATGCAAGGGCATATCGGTCACTTTTTGACAAAATTCACCGGAAATGTCATCGTGGTGCAATTTTCAAAGAAAAGTGATATTATGGCTGTAATTTTA